>NC_092334.1:690088750-690413333 GCF_046630445.1 Rutidosis leptorrhynchoides
GGAGGATTACCAATTCTCCGATGAATCGGATTCCGACGAGAATTCCGATGATGTTATAGAAATTACCCCAACTGAATTTAAAAAGGCAAAAGAAAATAATAAGGAAAAGGGCATAAAAATAGAGAAATCTAATTCCAACCCCGATAAACTTTATATGTATCGTCAACGCCCAAAGTCCTTAAGTTGTAACAATGACCCGGGAACCTCTAAACCACCAGGTTTTTCTAAACCAATGTGGACAACGACGGCTCGTATTAGGGGAACATCATATATCCCTAGAAACTTGGCAAAATGAACCAAAACCGAAGAAGAAGAAACGAGCGAGTCGGAATAAGATAGTTGTATTCGTGTGGTGTAATATATGTAATATAGTGTTCTTATGCTTTATGATATATGTAAAAATTGCTTGTATTAATAAGTATTTTTTTATGAATCTAACTCTTGTCTATTTTACAGTTTAAAAACACAAAATGGATAGACAACCCAATATTTTAAGAGACCTACCCGGAGACATGATTGATGAAATCTTGTCTAGAGTCGGCCAGAATTCCTCGGCACAACTATTTAAGGCGAGATCAGTTTGTAAGACATTCGAAGAACGTTCCAAGAATGTCTTGGTTTATAAGAGACTTTCGTTTGAAAGATGGGGGATATCACATTGGGAAACCCATAAGTTACGATGTGTTTACTTTGACGCATATATTGCGGGGAACCCAAATGCTATTTTACGCAACGGGTTAAGAAATTATTTTGACTCAATATATCCGAATATTGGACTTCGTGATTTAGAAAAAGCGGCTAACATGCAACATAAAGAAGCATGTTATGCTTACGGATTAGTAATGTTCGCTTCTCACCAAAGTGAGAACAAGAACATCGGGCTACAACTATTAAACAAAACGTTTCCACAAGTGACGGAGTCGGTAATTGGGGTAAGAAATGAGGTTTTTAGATTATTACGGGACTGTTGGACATTACGTAACCCTCGTCCCTTTGACGACGTTACAACACGCTGTCTTATCAACGGCCATAACGGTTATGTTGCACAAGACCAAGGATGGGAAGTAGTCCTAGTAAAACCAGAATGCATGACTTGTTTCTGGACGTATGAATTACGTGTCTTTATTGCCTTTGCTGAACGACTTATGTACTAGATAGAATTATCTTCACAACTATCTTGTATCAAAGTTATTGTGTGCTATATTTCATGCTTTATGTAAAATAAGCGGTATTGTAAGTTTGTAAAATATTGTATAAAAGTTTGAACGCGAAATATTATTATAATCAGTTTTTCATATAGAATTGTAGTAGTTGAATTGTATATTAGCTACTAAGTATGAACTTAACGGGTAGGTACTACCCGAATTTAAACTTATAAAACGCTAATATGAAGAAAAAGCTTTTATAAATGAGTTCATATTATGCTACGAAATACTATTAACTACTCTTAATATTCTGTATGATTAACTTGTTCCATTTAACTATTTTGAAGGAAATGGCACCGACTACTCGACACACCGTGAATATGAATGAAGAGGAATTCCGTACTTTTCTAGCTTCAAACATAGCCGCAGTACAGGCTGCGCTACATACCAACAATAACCTTGGATCTAGCAGTACAGGAAATCGTGTAGGATGCACCTACAAAGAATTCAATGCCTGCAAACCTTTGGAATTTGATGGAACCGAAGGACCGATCGGATTGAAACGGTGGACCGAGAAGGTCGAATCGGTGTTTGCCATAAGTAAGTGTACTGAAGAGGACAAAGTAAAGTACGCTACGCATACCTTCACAGGTTCTGCGTTAACATGGTGGAATACCTATCTAGAGCAAGTGGGACAAGACGATGCGTACGCACTACCGTGGTCAGCATTCAAGCACTTGATGAACGAGAAGTACCGTCCCAGAACCGAGGTCAATAAGCTCAAGATAGAACTTAGAGGGTTACGAACCCAAGGATTTGATATTACCACGTACGAAAGACGATTCACATAATTGTGCCTATTGTGTCCGGGAGCATTCGAAGATGAGGAAGAGAAGATCGACGCGTTTGTGAAAGGATTACCGGAAAGAATCCAAGAAGATATAAGTTCACACGAGCCCGCCTCCATACAACAGGCATGTAGAATGGCTCACAAACTCGTGAACCAAATTAAAGAAAGAATTAAAGAACAGACTGCTGAAGAGGCCAATGTGAAGCAAGTCAAAAGAAAGTGGGAGGAAAACGGTGATAAGAATCACCAATACAACAACAACAGCAATTACAACAATAATCGCAACAATTATTCCAACAATCGCAACATCAATCGCAACTACAACAAACGGCCCAACAACAACAACAACAACAACAACATCAACTACAACAATCATCCCAACAACAATAATAACCGCAACAACAACAATAATCAGAAGCAGCTATGCCAAAGGTGTGAAAAGAATCACTCGGGGTTCTGCACCAAATTTTGCAACAAGTGTAAAAGAAATGGTCATAGCGCGGCGAAATGTGAGGTCTACGGACCAGGGGTTAATAGAACGAAAGGAACAAATGGTGTCGGAACGAGTAATGGCGGAGCAAGTAGTGTCGGAGCAAGTTATGCCAATGTAGTTTGTTATAAATGTGGAAAACCGGGCCACATTATTAGAAATTGCCCGAACCAGGAGAACACGAATGGACAAGGCCGTGGAAGAGTTTTCAATATTAATGCGGCAGAGGCACAGGAAGACCCAGAGCTTGTTACGGGTACGTTTCTTATTGACAATAAATCTGCTTACGTTTTATTTGATTCGGGTGCGGATAGAAGCTATATGAGTAGATATTTTTGTGCTAAATTAAGTTGTCCATTGACGCCTTTGGATAGTAAATTTTTACTCGAATTAGCAAATGGTAAATTAATTTCAGCAGATAATATATGTCGGAATCGAGAAATTAAACTGGTTAGCGAAACATTTAAGATTGATTTGATACCAGTAGAGTTAGGGAGTTTTGATGTGATAATCGGTATGGACTGGTTGAAAGAAGTGAAAGCGGAGATCGTTTGTTACAAAAATGCAATTCGCATTATACGAGAAAAAGGAAAACCCTTAATGGTGTACGGAGAAAAGGGCAACACGAAGCTACATCTTATTAGTAATTTGAAGGCACAAAAACTAATAAGAAAAGGTTGCTATGCTATTCTAGCACACGTCGAGAAAGTACAAACTGAAGAAAAGAGCATCAATGATGTTCCCGTCGCAAAAGAATTTCCTGATGTATTTCCGAAAGAATTACCGGGATTACCCCCACATCGATCCGTTGAATTTCAAATAGATCTTGTACTAGGAGCTGCACCAATAGCTCGTGCTCCTTACAGACTCGCACCCAGCGAGATGAAAGAACTACAAAGCCAATTACAAGAACTTTTAGAGCGTGGTTTCATTCGACCAAGCACATCACCGTGGGGAGCTCCTGTTTTGTTTGTCAAGAAGAAAGATGGTACATTCAGGTTGTGTATTGACTACCGAGAGTTGAACAAACTTACCATCAAGAACCGCTACCCACTACCGAGAATCGATGACTTATTTGATCAACTACAAGGCTCGTCTGTTTATTCAAAGATTGACTTACGTTCCGGGTATCATCAAATGCGGGTGAAAGAAGATGATATTCCAAAGACTGCTTTCAGAACACGTTACGGTCATTACGAGTTTATGGTCATGCCGTTTGGTTTAACTAATGCACCAGCTGTGTTCATGGACCTTATGAACCGGGTGTGTGGACCATACCTTGACAAGTTTGTCATTGTTTTCATTGATGATATACTTATTTACTCAAAGAATGACCAAGAACACGGTGAACATTTGAGAAAGGTGTTAGAAGTATTGAGGAAGGAAGAATTGTACGCTAAGTTTTCAAAGTGTGCATTTTGGTTGGAAGAAGTTCAATTCCTCGGTCACATAGTGAACAAAGAAGGTATTAAGGTGGATCCGGCAAAGATAGAAACTGTTGAAAAGTGGGAAACCCCGAAAACTCCAAAACACATACTCCAGTTTTTAGGACTAGCTGGTTACTACAGAAGGTTCATCCAAGACTTTTCCAGAATAGCAAAACCCTTGACTGCATTAACGCATAAAGGGAAGAAATTTGAATGGAATGATGAACAAGAGAAAGCGTTTCAGTTATTGAAGAAAAAGCTAACTACGGCACCTATATTGTCATTGCCTGAAGGGAATGATGATTTTGTGATTTATTGTGATGCATCAAAGCAAGGTCTCGGTTGTGTATTAATGCAACGAACGAAGGTGATTGCTTATGCGTCTAGACAATTGAAGATTCACGAACAAAATTATACGACGCATGATTTGGAATTAGGCGCGGTTGTTTTTGCATTAAAGACTTGGAGGCACTACTTATATGGGGTCAAAAGTATTATATATACCGACCACAAAAGTCTTCAACACATATTTAATCAGAAACAACTGAATATGAGGCAGCGTAGGTGGATTGAATTATTGAATGATTACGACTTTGAGATTCGTTACCACCCGGGGAAGGCAAATGTGGTAGCCGATGCCTTGAGCAGGAAGGACAGAGAACCCATTCGAGTAAAATCTATGAATATAATGATTCATAATAACATTACTACTCAAATAAAGGAGGCGCAACAAGGAGTTTTAAAAGAGGGAAATTTAAAGGATGAAATACCCAAAGGATCGGAGAAGCATCTTAATATTCGGGAAGACGGAACCCGGTATAGGGCTGAAAGGATTTGGGTACCAAAATTTGGAGATATGAGAGAAATGGTACTTAGAGAAGCTCATAAAACCAGATACTCAATACATCCTGGAACGGGGAAGATGTACAAGGATCTCAAGAAACATTTTTGGTGGCCGGGTATAAAAGCCGATGTTGCTAAATACGTAGGAGAATGTTTGACGTGTTCTAAGGTCAAAGCTGAGCATCAGAAACCATCAGGTCTACTTCAACAACCCGAAATCCCGGAATGGAAATGGGAAAACATTACCATGGATTTCATCACTAAATTGCCAAGGACTGCAAGTGGTTTTGATACTATTTGGGTAATAGTTGACCGTCTCACCAAATCAGCACACTTCTTGCCAATAAGAGAAGATGACAAGATGGAGAAGTTAGCACGACTGTATTTGAAGGAAGTCATCTCCAGACATGGAATACCAATCTCTATTATCTCTGATAGGGATGGCAGATTTATTTCAAGATTCTGGCAGACATTACAGCAAGCATTAGGAACTCGTCTAGACATGAGTACTGCCTATCATCCACAAACTGATGGGCAGAGCGAAAGGACGATACAAACGCTTGAAGACATGCTACGAGCATGTGTTATTGATTTCGGAAATAGTTGGGATCGACATCTACCGTTAGCAGAATTTTCCTACAACAACAGCTACCATTCAAGCATTGAGATGGCGCCGTTTGAAGCACTTTATGGTAGAAAGTGCAGGTCTCCGATTTGTTGGAGTGAAGTGGGGGATAGACAGATTACGGGTCAGGAGATTATACAAGAAACTACCGAGAAGATCATCCAAATTCAACAACGGTTGAAAACCGCCCAAAGTCGACAAAAGAGCTACGCTGACATTAAAAGAAAAGATATAGAATTTGAAATTGGAGAGATGGTCATGCTTAAAGTTGCACCTTGGAAAGGCGTTGTTCGATTTGGTAAACGAGGGAAATTAAATCCAAGGTATATTGGACCATTCAAGATTATTAATCGTATCGGACCAGTAGCTTACCGACTAGAGTTACCTCAACAACTCGCAGCTGTACATAACACTTTCCACGTCTCGAATTTAAAGAAATGTTTTGCTAAAGAAGATCTCACTATTCCGTTAGATGAAATCCAAATCAACGAAAAACTTCAATTCATCGAAGAACCCGTCGAAATAATGGATCGTGAGGTTAAAAGACTTAAGCAAAACAAGATACCAATTGTTAAGGTTCGATGGAATGCTCGTAGAGGACCCGAGTTCACCTGGGAGCGTGAAGATTAGATGAAGAAGAAATACCCGCATCTATTTCCAGAAGATTCGTCAACACCTTCAACAGCTTAAAATTTCGGGACGAAATTTATTTAACGGGTAGGTACTGTAGTGACCTGAACTTTTCCATGTTTATATATATTAATTGAGATTGATATTTACATGATTAAATGTTTCCAACATGTTAAGCAATCAAACTTGTTAAGACTTGATTAATTGAAATATGTTTCATATAGACAATTGACCACCCAAGTTGACCGGTGATTCACGAACGTTAAAACTTGTAAAAACTATATGATGACATATATATGGATATATATATATAGTTAACATGATACTATGATAAGTAAACATATCATTAAGTATATTAACAATGAACTACATATGTAAAAACAAGACTACTAACTTAATGATTTTTAAACGAGACATATATGTAACGATTATCGTTGTAAAGACATTTAATGTATATATATCATATTAAGAGATATTCATACATGATAATATCATGATAATATAATAATTTAAAATCTCATTTGATATTATAAACATTGGGTTAACAACATTTAACAAGATCGTTAACCTAAAGGTTTCAAAACAACACTTACATGTAACGACTAACGATGACTTAACGACTCAGTTAAAATGTATATACATGTAGTGTTTTAATATGTATTTATACACTTTTGAAAGACTTCAATACACTTATCAAAATACTTCTACTTAACAAAAATGCTTACAATTACATCCTCGTTCAGTTTCATCAACAATTCTACTCGTATGCACCCGTATTCGTACTCGTACAATACACAGCTTTTAGATGTATGTACTATTGGTATATACACTCCAATGATCAGCTCTTAGCAGCCCATGTGAGTCACCTAACACATGTGGGAACCATCATTTGGCAACTAGCATGAAATATCTCATAAAATTACAAAAATATGAGTAATCATTCATGACTTATTTACATGAAAACAAAATTACATATCCTTTATATCTAATCCATACACCAACGACCAAAAACACCTACAAACACTTTCATTCTTCAATTTTCTTTATCTAATTGATCTCTCTCAAGTTCTATCTTCAAGTTCTAAGTGTTCTTCATAAATTCCAAAAGTTCTAGTTTCATAAAATCAAGAATACTTTCAAGTTTGCTAGCTCACTTCCAATCTTGTAAGGTGATCATCCAACCTCAAGAAATCTTTGTTTCTTACAGTAGGTTATCATTCTAATACAAGGTAATAATCATATTCAAACTTTGGTTCAATTTCTATAACTATAACAATCTTATTTCAAGTGATGATCTTACTTGAACTTGTTTTCGTGTCATGATTCTGCTTCAAGAACTTCGAGCCATCCAAGGATCCATTGAAGCTAGATCCATTTTTCTCTTTTCCAGTAGGTTTATCCAAGGAACTTAAGGTAGTAATGATGTTCATAACATCATTCGATTCATACATATAAAGCTATCTTATTCGAAGGTTTAAACTTGTAATCACTAGAACATAGTTTAGTTAATTCTAAACTTGTTCGCAAACAAAAGTTAATCCTTCTAACTTGACTTTTAAAATCAATTAAACACATGTTCTATATCTATATGATATGCTAACTTAATGATTTAAAACCTGGAAACACGAAAAACACCGTAAAACAGGATTTACGCCGTCGTAGTAACACCGCGGGCTGTTTTGGGTTAGTTAATTAAAAACTATGATAAACTTTGATTTTAAAGCTGTTATTCTGAGAAAATGATTTTTATTAAGAACATGAAACTATATCCAAAAATTATGATTAAACTCAAAGTGGAAGTATGTTTTCTAAAATGGTCATCTAGACGTCGTTCTTTCGACTGAAATGACTACCTTTACAAAAACGACTTGTAACTTATTTTTCCGACTATAAACCTATACTTTTCTGTTTAGATTCATAAAATAGAGTTCAATATGAAACCATAGCAATTTGATTCACTCAAAACGGATTTAAAATGAAGAAGTTATGGGTAAAACAAGATTGGATAATTTTTCTCATTTTAGCTACGTGAAAATTGGTAACAAATCTATTCCAACCATAACTTAATCAACTTGTATTGTATATTATGTAATCTTGAGATACCATAGACACGTATACAATGTTTCGACCTATCATGTCGACACATCTATATATATTTCGGAACAACCATAGACACTCTATATGTGAATGTTGGAGTTAGCTATACAGGGTTGAGGTTGATTCCAAAATATATATAGTTTGAGTTGTGAGCAATACTGAGATACGTATACACTGGGTCGTGGATTGATTCAAGATAATATTTATCGATTTATTTCTGTACATCTAACTGTGGACAACTAGTTGTAGGTTACTAACGAGGACAGCTGACTTAATAAACTTAAAACATCAAAATATATTAAAAGTGTTGTAAATATATTTTGAACATACTTTGATATATATGTATATATTGTTATAGGTTCGTGAATCAACCAGTGGCCAAGTCTTACTTCCCGACGAAGTAAAAATCTGTGAAAGTGAGTTATAGTCCCACTTTTAAAATCTAATATTTTTGGGATGAGAATACATGCAGGTTTTATAAATGATTTACAAAATAGACACAAGTACGTGAAACTACATTCTATGGTTGAATTATCGAAATCGAATATGCCCCTTTTTATTAAGTCTGGTAATCTAAGAATTAGGGAACAAACACCCTAATTGACGCAAATCCTAAAGATAGATCTATTGGGCCTAACAAACCCCATCCAAAGTACCGGATGCTTTAGTACTTCGAAATTTATATCATATCCGAAGGGTGTCCCGGAATGATGGGGATATTCTTATATATGCATCTTGTTAATGTCGGTTACCAGGTGTTCACCATATGAATGATTTTTATCTCTATGTATGGGATGTGTATTGAAATATGAAATCTTGTGGTCTATTGTTACGATTTGATATATATAGGTTAAACCTATAACTCACCAACATTTTTGTTGACGTTTAAAGCATGTTTATTCTCAGGTGAATATTAAGAGCTTCCGCTGTTGCATACTAAAATAAGGACAAGATTTGGAGTCCATGTTTGTATGATATTGTGTAAAAACTGCATTCAAGAAACTGATTTCGATGTAACATATTTGTATTGTAAACCATTATGTAATGGTCGTGTGTAAACAAGATATTTTAGATTATCATTATTTGATAATCTACGTAAAGCTTTTGAAACCTTTATTTATGAAATAAAGGTTATGGTTTGTTTTAAAAATGAATGCAGTCTTTGAAAAACGTCTCATATAGAGGTCAAAACCTCGCAACGAAATCAATTAATATGGAACGTTTTTAATCAATAAGAACGGGACATTTCATGTATTAGTAACCAAATAATATCAAAACTATCATTATATTTTTTTTATTACATATATTATAATTATATTAGTATTTCACGCAACTACATATAACAAACTGTTAATTTATAAATATAACCCTAAACAAGTATGTATATATATATATATATATATATATATATATATATATATATATATATATATATATATATATATATATATATATATATATATATATATATATATATATATATATATATATATATATGGATATATTAATATAATTAAATGTATAGATTTTAACCATTTTAAATATATATAAAATAAGTAAATATAGCGTATACTTTAAGATATAATATATGTATATATTTTAAACGAAATTTAATATAATTTATATAAACTACAAACACATAAATAATATATAATTAATAAAGGAAATTATGTGAATTCCTGTATATGTATTAATATATATACAAATGATATAGGTTCGTGAATCCGAGGCCAACCCTGCATTGTTCAATATAGTCATATGTATTTTTACTACAAAATACAATTCGGTGAGTTTCATTTGATCCCTTTTACTCTTTATGTTTTTGGGCTGAGAATACATGCAAATGCTTTATTAACTGTTTTACAATATTTATATGTGTGAGTTTCAATTGCTCCCTTTTTAAATGCTTTTGCAATATATATTTTTGGGACTGAGAATACATGCGCTGCTTTTATAAATGGTTTACGAAATAGACACAAGTAATCGAAAACTACATTCTATGGCTGGATTATTAAACAGAATATTCCCCTTTTTATTAAGTTTGGTAATCTAAGAATTAGGGAACAGACACCCTAATTGACGCGAATCCTAAAGATAGATCTATCGGGCCCAACAAGCCCCATCCAAAGTACCGGATGCTTTAGTACTTCGAAATTTATATCATGTCCGAAGGAGGATCCCGGAATGATGGGGATATTCTTATATATAAATTGTGAATGTCGGTTACCAGGTGTTCAATCCATATGAATGATATTTTTGTCTCTATGCATGGGACGTATGTTTATGAGAAATGGAAATATGAAATCTTGTGGTCTATTAAAATTATGAAATGATTATTTATGTTAAACTAATGAACTCACCAACCTTTTGGTTGACACTTGAAAGCATGTTTATTCTCAGGTATGAAAGAAGTCTTCCGCTGTACAATTGCTCATTTTAAAGATATTACTTGGAGTCATTCATGACATATTTCAAAAGACATTGCGTTCGAGTCGTTGAGTTCATCAAGATTATTATTAAGTCAATTATAGCTAGATATATTATAAAATGGTGTGTACATCGTCAACTTTCGATGCAATTAAAGATTGTCTTTTCAAAAATGAATGCAATGTTTGTAAAATGTATCATATAGAGGTCAAGTATCTCACGATGTAATCAACTGTTATGAATCGTTTATAATCGATAAGGACTTCGTCCGGATGGATTAGGACGGGTCCTTTCAGTTGGTATCAGAGCGGTGGTCTTAGCGAACCAGGTCTTGCATTAGTATGTCTAACTAGTAGTTGTTAGGATGCATTAATGAGTCTGGACTTCGACCGTGTCTGCATGTCAACAGTTTTGCTTATCATTTCATGTCAAAAATCATCTGCTTATCATCCTTAGGAAGTTACCTGCTTATCATTCTTAGTCTAGACACATCTTACTGCAATGATTGCATGAATAGTGTATAGACAAATTTATGGGATTTTAGCATTTTATATGCATATGTAAATTATGTATTACAGGGTACTAATCTACATCCTATAATCTATTTCTTATCGAAAATTCTTTATCTGATCATACGAGATGAATCCTGTAACCAGTTCGAGTCCCTCAGATTCGATAACTATTCTGATAGTTATTCCGACAGCTATTCCGACATGGATATTCACCTAAGCTCCGAAAGCGGTGTCACCAGAATGAATCAATCAATCAGCCATCCCCAATTCATCTGATGGATTCTTAGTCGACTTAAGCAATGGAGGCGCGAAGAAGGCGATCATTTCCATCAACCAAATTTCCTCTTGGCAATGAACCTGAAGCACTCACCGGCGAATCTATTTGAAACATCATTTTCACCCTCATTTCCAGTGTATCTCGACACGATTATATTCTATACACAATTCTAAACCTTATTCATCCACTCGTTCCGACTAATAATCAACCCGGAATAATAGAAGAAGTCAACGAGCTTCGCGCTCGAGTAATCAATTTGGAGAATATGGTGCAAAACGTACTAACTTCAGCAACATCACCGACACCAACCATATCATCAATAATGGCAGCAGTACCATCAACAATCTATGCCTCAACACCTCATTATGTACCTCGAGCATAATCATCAATCTACGAATCGTTCTACATCATTTATCTTCGTTCGACATAACAATTATATAATCTCTAATGTTTTAGAGATTATATATTCTATTTCTAATGGTAAATCAAATGAGATTAATATTATATTAACTCATTAAATCTATGATTACATTTGAAGAAAATATATATGTAAGTATATTTTCATAAGGATTGTAATTAAAAATTCTTTTGTACAAACTGTTAATGGTGAAAATATTTTAACGGGTAGGTAATACCCGAGGAATATTTAGATTTCACATTAATAAGTTACATTGTACATTCTTCAAATCTGATTCAACAGTCATTTACTATCCTACTTATAACCACCGATATACGTATCCGTTCACCGCAGAATAACCAATTTCTTTCAATTTCATAATTGGATTTTGACTTATCAGAACCCAACAAGTGGCATAATGAAGAAATAATGGACACAATAAAAATTGATTAGAAACAGACTAATTAACAATATGAAATTTTGTTAAGAAACCACGCTAACAAGATCCTAGTTAACTGTTCCTAGCTAACTGTTAATTCCGTATTACATTTTATTTTATCGCATTTTATTTATCGCAATTTACAATCTCGCAATTTTATTTATCGTCATTTAATTTCTGTTATTTACTTTACGCACTTTATTTATCGTCATTTAATTTCTGTTATTTATTTTTATGCACTTTAAATATCAGGACATGTATACAAGGTTTTGACATATCATATCGACGCATCTATATATATTATTAGAATCACCATAGACACTCTATATGCAGTAATGATCGAGTTCTCTATACAGGGTTGAGGTTGATTCTACAATAATATATATAGTTTGAGTTGTGATCGAGTCTGAGACATGTACACGGGTCACGATACGTATTAATTAATTCAAATATTATATATTAAATTATATATGAATTATTGGACTGTCAACTATGGACTAATAACATTGGACAATTAAAATGAATTAAAATATTGATTATAATATATGAAACTAAACAATTCTTCAAGTTTGCCACTTGATTTCATCTTAAACCTCATTTGTATCTTGACGATTCCAATCTGCGTTCAAACATTTCATGATTCCTGAAAACATCTCAATATGAATCAACCGTACTTTATCTACGGAAGAAAAGATTTACGCATATAGTTATGCACCTGAAAAAAATTCTCGGAATCTGTATAAATGTTTAACACGTATCTGTGCTAGCTCTTTTGGCGTTGTTATTACCGAAAATAACTTTGCAATCCCTTTTCAAAGTAGCGAATTTTGTCACAGCTCCAGCAAGACAATTTCGACTTTTCGTTCGAAACAACCTTATTATAACCTTGATATATATTCGTGCTCTTTTATTGTTACCAAGGAACCTTTCATATTCTACCATGTTACTAGTAGACGTACCAACAACCTCGTTGCTTCTTGGTTTAAATCTCTCCGATAAATCATTATATTTATTCATTGAAACCTTATCATATACTCATCCGCATCTTGTAACGAGAACTGCCATGCCAATTATCGGGAGTCAACAATCAGTACTTTGAAAACGCACATCATATCTACATCAACAGTTATATGTATAACATTTATCTTTTAGAATTATTGTCTCTTATTCTGAAATTCTGAAAAGCACTCAATCTACAAATCAATACTCTGAATGTTGAAAAAGCTGAATGAAGCAGCAGAAACTGTAGGCAACCGTAAACGACTTTAGTCGTCGGAAGTTTGATGATAAAGAATAATATGTTGGAAAAGCTCAGAAACGTTGGAATTGGAAAACGGATAGAGTTAACCATGAAGGAGACCAATGACAAATACAAGGACCATACCCTATATTCAAAGAATCCAGATAATTCTGGATCCGTTGAAATCTTTAGAGAATATCTTGCTCCGAAGTCATGTTAAAATCTTGCGGAAAATCTTTCTCCTTCAACCATCGAACTTAGAAATTCTAAAATATCATCATCAATATCTTCGATATTTCTGAGGATATTTTCATAAATATTCTCGTCCGAAATTATATATCTCTTCGTGCTTCCTGTGTATCATTATGTTGGAAACATTCAATAGAAAATTTAGTACCGAAAATCGGATTATGCGAAACTATGAAGGAAGCCGTGGACAAATCACAAAGAATAAGTTTGACTTCAAAGAATCCAAATGATTCAATGCCTACTGAAATCTTTAGCGAATACCTTACTCCTGACTCCAAACTCTTGCGGACAAATTTTCTTCACCATCCTTCGATATTAGAAATTCCAAGATATCATCGTATCTTTCATTATAAATATCCTCCATATTTCTGAAGATATTTTATAACTATTCTTATCTGGAATCATTAATCGCTTCGTGCTATCAGTGTTACATCATATAGAAACTGTTAGTTTCTATATTCTATAAACTTTCGAGCTTAAAATATGAATGTTATCGAAGTAATGTTGGAAATTGATGCATGAGTTAGTATAATATAATGACACTTGATCAACGTGATTATATTACAGTAGGTCATGCTGAGTTCTAATGGGACATGATGGTTCACAGTAGATCATACCACCATCATGTGTCATGTTACATAACTCTTTCATTCTAATTAACTTCTGAACATATCAAGAAAGTATATTCTTGATAGCTCTATTCTCAATGATTCTGGTAATTTGACGAATCAAATCGTGCTATTACGTTCTTTCTTGATTATAACATTAAATTCATTCGAAACTCTATACTTACAAATTCTAGACCATTACTCGTTTTACTAGAGATCGAGAGGAGATTAAAAAGACGAAGAGCTCCGAAACATAAAGGAAGATATAAAACTCGACAACAACACTGAAATTACAATAATAAAAAATTAAAACATCACGACGATTAAAAATTAAAAGATTACAATCAAACTACTCGTCGTCGTCAATTGTCATCTGCAAAGTAGCATTCACCAGTCATTTCACCATCCGCGAGGTACTCTGGAGACATCGGTATTTCTCTTGATGCCTCAACTACTGCTTCAGCTGATTCATCGAGGTAACGATAACCTAACGTCTCTTCATCTTCAAGAACCGCATACAAAGAAATGCGTTTACCGCGATCTTCAATAGTATCCTTTATAAAGTACCATTGATCATCGGTGCATAGAAAACTTGCCCTACAATCCGCATCATAATCGTCTATATAAAAGAACACAGACGTGAATTCACACGGAACTTTTTCCTTCAGAAAGGATAGCAAGTCTTGTAAACCAACATCACGAATGTTGATATCTTCAAACAAAATACTGTCGCCTCACTTATATTCCTTCATTTGATTAAGGAAATCACCTCCGTAATGAACATCGAATGAAACAATCATTGGGGGAAGTGTTAACATTTTGCAGTTTGGGAGTGTTTGATTTTTGATTTTGAGAAAGGTGGAAATATAAAAGAAATATATGGTTGAGTGTATAAAAACAAGTATATGGTTGGTGTTTTTATAGTGTAAAAGTGACCGTTGAGATAGCTGTTGGAATTTTTTTTATTTTTTATTTTTTTTACTAACGGCTAAAAAAAAAAAAATTTGGGCAAGTTTTTGGGCGAAGGTGGACGATGCCCGTTGGGACCTCTCTCATGATAGTTTCATTCGTGCTCTTCGAATAATCGAATTATTTTATCTGTATTATTCAATAATGATAAAACTCTATTTATCAGCTCATATTCGTCAGGGAAACATATTTATTGTTAGCCATGACGACCTCACTCAAATTTTGGGACGGAATTTCTTTAACGGGTAGGTACTGTGATGACCCGGGAATTTCCGACCAAATTTAAACTTGAATCTTATATGATCTCGACACGATAAGCAAAGTCTGTAATGTTAAGTCTTGAAAACTTTGAACTGTGTTCATATATGCATTTGACCTTTAACTATTCCCGACGATTCACGAACAATTGTGTGTAAACAAATATGTATAAATATAAATATATGTATATGTAATAATTTGAATTAATAAAATTAACTTAATCAATTAAGTTAGTTATATAAAATAATTAACAAGATAAAAAGTTGTTATTAAAAATGAAGCTATACATAGATATATATATATATATATATATATATATATATATATATATATATATATATATATATATATATATATATATATATATATATATATATATATATATATATATATATATATATATATAAATTCTATTATTATGTAATATATATAAAATGTATAAATAATAAACATACAATAAAAGTTATCATAAAATGTATTGTATAATATTACATAATTATTAATAAATTAATAACAAATTAAAATATAGATATTATATTGATATTATTACTTTCATTATCAATAATATTAATATAAGTATTATTAATAATGTTATATATATGAAATTTGACACATTTGATTATTACTAATATTATTATTACTATTATTAATATCATTATTATTATAACTAATAGTAAAAATTATAATTATAACTAATATGAATAATATTAGTATTATTAACTAATATTAATATTTTTATCATTGAGAATTACTATTATTGATTGATTATTATTATTAATATTATTAAAATTTTCATAATATTAGTATCATCATATTATAAATTATTATTTATTATTACTAATTCTTTTACCAATAATATTATTATTATTAATATTATTAATATATTATTACTTATTAAATTTACAAATTTTGCAACTTTTATAAAGATACATATATGCAGTATATATATATATATATATATATATATATATATATATATATATATATTGGAAATTAGTATTATTACTTGTTATTATTATTAAAATCATTATTATTAATATTATTATTATTAATATTATTATTTAATCATCTTATTTATTTATATCGGTTAAGTATAGAATTAGATGGCCAATTGGATTCAGTTTCTTGTTGCTATCACACTGCTTAATTTTTTTTGGCTACATCCATATGTCTGTACGAATCAAGACTTATTTGATACAATCCAAATTTGGTTGAATGTCACGATCCCCTTTATTTATTTTTAATATTTCTTTTTCTGCTGAATGATTCTTGCTGTCGTGGAAGGTACATAAAATTCGATTTAATTCAAGTGCTACTTAGTATAGAAACGACCTTTCATTATCAACTAACAACTTTTAATATCTTTTACAAATTTCAATTGGGGAAATTTAAACAGAAAATCGAAGAACAATGTCGACACTCTGCTTGCTTATTTTTTTTTAAAAACCTCGAATTTGAAACAAATCTCAAAATGTAATAATGCTATTTTGTTAGAAATCTTTCAGTCAAACAAACTGCAAAGTTTCAAATTCTAGTTTTCAATATTGAATCTCAATTCACGAGTCAAAGTTTTGATGTTAAAAAGTCAAACATTCTTATTCAAATGAATTCGTGTAATCTGATATTATTCAGGTTCAATAGATAATTCAGAAACGTTTTAGAGGTGATTTGAAACTCAATTAGTGATATAAACTTTGTCTAAAAACGTCTTAATCAATAAATCAATGTTTGAGTTCAAGTATGTTCTTCGCGTTCTGTGCTGCTGTTTAAATGGTTCAGTGGCTAAGGGAGTTGATGGGGGAGCGAGAGGTCTCGGGTTCGAGTCCCGGCCTGGGCGATTTTGCTATATTTTGAGCCTTTAAGGTATTAACCTATTTTATTTTATTATTATTATTATTATTATTATTATTATTATTATTATTATTATTATTATTATTATTATTATTATTATTATTATTATTATTATTATTATTATTATTATTATTATTATTATTATTATTATTATTATTATTATTATTATTATTATTGTTATTATTATTATTATTATTATTATTATTAATGTTGTTAATATTGTTATTATTATGACTGTGTATTAATTATTGTTATTACAACTAAGTATGTTAATTATCACTAGCATTATAATTATTGTTATTATTAGTTGTTATTATTATTAATACTAGTAATATGTTTATTAGATTAACTAAAAAGTAAAATTATTATGATTGTTACTAAATATAACTATTATTATTATTATTAACATAATTAGGAACGTTATTGTTATTATTATCAATAGTTTGAAAATAATAAAATTTATTATTATTTTCCTTAAATATTAGTATTAGTATCATTTTATTAGTTATTATTATTATTATTATTATTATTATCAATATTAACATAAGCATCATTAAAAAATTAATAATATTTATTGTTATTATTATTACCATTATTAATAAAGTTATTATTATGTGTATTAGTAACCAAATTGAAATGTCCCGTTCTTATTGATTAAAAACATTCCATATTAATTGATTTCGTTGCGAGGTTTTGACCTCTATATGAGACGTTTTTCAAAGACTGCATTCATTTTAAAACAAACCATAACCTTTATTTCATCAATAAAGGTTTAAAAAGCTTTACGTAGATTATCAAATAATGATAATCTAAAATATCCTATTTACACACGACTATTACATAATGGTTTACAATACAAATATGTTTCAACGAAATAAGTTTCTTGAATGCAGTTTTTACACAATATCATACAAGCATGGACTCCAAATCTTGTCCTTATTTAAGTATGCAACAGCGGAAGATCTTAATAATCACCTGAGAATAAACATGCTTAAAACGTCAACAAAAATATTGGTGAGTTATAGGTTTAACCTATATATATCAAATCGTAACAATAGACCACAAGATTTCATATTTCAATATACATCCCATACATAGAGATAAAAATCATTCATATGGTGAACACCTGGTAACTGACATTAACAAGATGCATATTTAAGAATATCCCCATCATTCTGGGACACCCTTCGGATATGATATAAATTTCGAAGTACTAAAGCATTCGGTACTTTGGATGGGGTTTGTTTGGCCCAATAGATCTATCTTTAGGATTCGCGTCAATTAGGGTGTCTGTTCCCTAATTCTTAGATTATCAGACTTAATAAAAAGGGGCATATTCGATTTCGATAATTCAACCATAGAATGTAGTTTTACGTACTTGTGTCTATTTTGTAAATCATTTATAAAACCTGCATGTATTCTCATCCCAAAAATATTAGATTTTAAAAGTGGGACTATAACTCACTTTCACAGATTTTTACTTCGTCGGGAAGTAAGACTTGGCCACTGGTTGATTCATGAACCTATAACAATATATACATATATATCAAAGTATATTCAAAATATATTTACAATACTTTTAATACATTTTGATGTTTTAAGTTTATTAAGTCAGCTGTCCTCGTTAGTAACCTACAACTAGTTGTCCACAGTTAGATGTACAGAAATAAATCGATAAATATTATCTTGAATCAATCCACGACCCAGTGTATACGTATCTCAGTATTGATCACAACTCAAACTATATATATATTTTGGAATCAACCTCAACCCTGTATAGCTAACTCCAACATTCACATATAGAGTGTCTATGGTTGTTCCGCAATATATATATAGATGGGTCGACATGATAGGTAGAAACATTGTATACGTGTCTATGGTATCTCAAGATTACATAATATACAATATAAGTTGATTAGGTTATGGTTGAAATAGATTTATTACTAACTTTCACGTAGGTAAAATGAGTAGTTTTTATCAATCTTGTTTTACTCGCCATTTCTTCGTTTCTAATCCGTTTTGAGTGATTCCAATGGCCATGGTTTCGTATTGAACTTAACTTTATGAATCTAAATAGAAAAAGTATAAGTTTATAGTCGGAAATACAAGTTACAAGTCGTTTTTGAAAGAGGTAGTCATTTCCGTCGAAAGAACGACATCTTGATGACCATTTTGAAAAACATACTTTCACTTTGAGTTTAACCATGATTTTTGGATATACTTTCATGTTCATAATAAAAATCATTTTTCCAGAAGTATAGCTTTTAAATCAAAGTTCTTCTTAGCTTTTAATTATCCCAACCAAAACAGCCCCCGGTTTTACTACGACGGCGTATATCCAGTTTTATGGTGTTTATCGTGTTTTCAAGTTTTAAATCATTAAGTTAGCATATCATATAGATATAGAACATGTTTTTAGTTGATTTTAAAAGTGTAGTTAGAAGGATTAACTTTATTTGCGAACAAGTTTAGAATTAACTAAACTATGCTCTAGTGATTACAAGTTTATAACGTTGAATAAGACAGCTTTTTATGTATGAATCGAATGATGTTATGAACATCATTACTACCTCAAGTTCCTTGGATAAACCTACTGGAAATGAGAAAAATGTATCTAGCTTCAAAGGATCCTTGGATGGCTTGAAAGTTCTTGAAGCAGAATCATGACACGAAAACAATTTCAAGTAAGATTTCCACTCGAAATAAGATTGTTATAGTTATAGAAATTGAATTAAAGTTTGAATATGATTATTACCTTGTATTAGAAAGATAAACTACTGTAACTAACAATGGTTTCTTGATCTTGGATGATTACTTGGAATGGATTTAGAAAACTTGGAAGTAAACTTGCAATCTTGGAAGTATTCTTGATTTTATGAAACTAGAACTTTTGGAATTTATGAAGAACACTTAGAACTTGAAGATAGAACTTGAGAGAGATCAATTATATGAAGAAAATTGAAGAATGAAAGTGTTTGTAGGTGTTTTTGGTCGTTGGTGTATGGATTAGATATAAAGGATATGTAATTTTGTTTTCATGTAAATAAGTCATGAATGATTACTCATATTTTTGTAATTTTATGAGATATTTCATGCTAGTTGCCAAATGATGGTTCCCACATGTGTTAGGTGACTCACATGGGCTGCTAATAGCTGATCATTGGAGTGTATATACCAATAGTACATACATCTAAAAGCTGTGTATTGTACGAGTACGAATACGGGTGCATACGAGTAGATTTGTTGATGAAACTGAACGAGGATGTAATTGTAAGCATTTTTGTTAAGTAGAAGTATTTTGATAAGTGTCTTGAAGTCTTTCAAAAGTGTATGAATACATATTAAAACACTACATGTATATACATTTTAACTGAGTCGTTAAGTCATCGTTAGTCGTTACATGTAAATGTTGTTTTGAAACCTTTAGGTTAACGATCTTGTTAAATGTTGTTAACCCATTGTTTATTATATCAAATGAGATGTTAAATTGTTATATTATCATGATATTATGATATATATAATATATCTTAGTATGATATATATACAGTTAAATGTCGTTACAACGATAATCGTTACATATATGTCTCGTTTCGAAATCATTAAGTTAGTAGTCTTATTTTTACATCTGTAGTTCATTGTTAATACACTTAATGATATATTTACTTATCATTTAACATAATTAACCAAGTGTATCAATATCTTAATATGATTCATATGTACCTAGTAAGACGTTATAACGATAATCGTTATATATATCATTTTCGAGTTTCTTAATTTAATATTCTCATTTTTATGTATATAACTCATTGTTAAAATACCTAATGAGATACATACTTATAATAAAATCATGTTAACTATATATATAACCATATATATGTCATCGTATAGTTTTTACAAGTTTTAACGTTCGTGAATCACCGGTCAACTTGGGTGGTCATTTGTCTATATGAAACCTATTCCAATTAATCATGTCTTAATAAGTTTGATTGCTTAACATGTTGGAAACACTTAATCATGTAAATATCAATTTCATTTAATATATATAAACATTGAAAAGTTTGGGTTACTACAGTACCTACCCGTTAAATAAATTTCGCCCCGAAATTTTAAGCTGTTGAAAGTGTTGACGAATCTTCTAGAAATAGATGCGGGTATTTCTTCTTCATCTGATCTTCACGCTCCCAGGTGAACTCGGGTCCTCTACGAGCATTCCATCAAACCTTAACAATCGGTATCTTGTTTTGTTTAAGTCTCTTAACCTCACGATCCATTATTTCGACGGGTTCTTCAATGAATTGAAGTTTTTCATTGATTTGGATTTCGTCCAACGGAATAGTGAGATCTTCTTTAGCAAAACATTTCTTCAAATTTGAGACGTGGAAAGTGTTATGTATAGCCGCGAGTTGTTGAGGTAGCTCCAGTTGGTAAGCTACTGGTCCGACACGATCTATAATCTTGAATGGTCCAATGTACCTTGGATTTAGTTTCCCCCGTTTACCAAATCGAACAACGCCTTTCCAAGGTGAAACCTTAATCATGACCATTTCTCCAATTTCAAACTCAATATCTTTTTTTTACTGTCCGCGTAGCTCTTTTGTCGACTCTGGGCGGTTTTCAATCTTTATTGAATTTGGATGATTTTCTCGGTAGTTTCTTGTATTATCTCCGGACCCGTAATCTGTCTATCCCCCACTTCATTCCAAAAAATCGGAGACCTGCACTTTCTACCATAAAGTGCCTCAAACGGCGCCATCTCAATACTAGAATGATAACTGTTGTTGTAGGAAAATTCTGCTAACGGTAGATGTCGATCCCAACTGTTTCCAAAATTAATAACACACGCTTGTAGCATGTCTTCAAGCGTTTGTATCATCCTTTCGCTCTGCCCATAAATTTGTGGATGATAGGCAGTACTCATGTCTAGACGAGTTCCTAATGCTTGCTGTAATGTCTGCCAGAATCTTGAAATAAATCTGCCATCCCTATCAGAGATAATAGAGATTGGTATTCCATGTCTGGAGACGACTTCCTTCAAATACAGCCGTGCTAACTTCTCCATCTTGTCATCTTCTCTTATTGGCAGGAAGTGTGCTGATTTGGTGAGACGATCAACTATTACCCAAATAGTATCAAAACCACTTGCAGTCCTTGGCAATTTAGTGATGAAATCCATGGTAATGTTTTCCCATTTCCATTCCGGGATTTCGGGTTGTTGAAGTAGACCTGATGGTTTCTGATGCTCAGCTTTGACCTTCGAACATGTCAAACATTCTCCTACGTATTTAGCAACATCGGCTTTCATACCTGGCCACCAAAAATGTTTTTTGAGATCCTTGTATATCTTCCCCGTTCCAGGATGTATTGAGTATCTGGTATTATGAGCTTCTCTAAGTACCATTAATCTCATATCTCCAAATTTTGGTACCCAAATCCTTTCAGCCCTATACCGGGTTCCGTCTTCCCGAATATTAAGATGCTTCTCCGATCCTTTGGGTATTTCATCCTTTATATTTCCCTCTTTTAAAACTCCTTGTTGCGCCTCATTTATTTGAGTAGTAAGGTTATTGTGAATCATTATATTCATAGATTTTACTCGAATGGGTTCTCTGTCCTTCCTGCTCAAGGCATCGGCTACCACATTTGCCTTCCCTGGGTGGTAACGAATCTCAAAGTCGTAATCATTCAACAATTCAATCCACCTACGCTGCCTCATATTCAGTTGTTTCTGATTAAATATGTGTTGAAGACTTTTGTGGTCAGTGTATATAATAATTTTGACCCCATATAAGTAGTGCCTCTAAGTCTTTAATGCAAAAACAACCGCACCTAATTCCAAATCATGCGTCGTATAATTTTGTTCGTGAATCTTCAATTGTCTAGACGCATAAGCAATCACTTTCATTCGTTGCATTAATACACAATCGAGACCTTGCTTTGATGCGTCACAATAAATCACAAAATCATCATTTCCTTCAAGCAATGACAATATAGGTGCCGTAGTTAGCTTTTTCTTCAATAACTGAAATGCTTTCTCTTGTTCATCCTTCCATTTAAATTTCTTCCCTTTATGCGTTAATGCAGTCAAGGGTTTTGCTATTCTGGAAAAGTCTTGGATGAACCTTCTGTAGTAACCAGCTAGTCCTAAAAACTGGCGTATGTGTTTCAGAGTTTTCGGGGTTTCCCACTTTTCAACAGTTTCTATCTTTGCCGGATCTACCTTAATACCTTCTTTGTTCACTATGTGACCGAGGAATTGAACTTCTTCCAACCAAAATGCACACTTTGAAAACTTAGCGTACAATTCTTCCTTCCTCAATACTTCTAACACCTTTCTCAAATGTTCACCGTGCTCTTGGTCATTCTTTGAGTAAATAAGTATGTCATCAATGAAAACAATGACAAACTTGTCAAGGTATGGTCCACACACTCGGTTCATAAGGTCCATGAACACAGCTGGTACATTAGTTAAACCAAACAGCATGACCATCAACTCGTAATGACCGTAACGTGTTCTGAAAGCAGTCTTTGGAATATCATCTTCTTTCACCCGCATTTGATGATACCCGAAACGTAAGTCAATCTTTGAATAAATAGACGAGCCTTGTAGTTGATCAAATAAGTCGTCGATTCTCGGTAGTGGATAGCGGTTCTTGATGGTAAGTTTGTTCAACTCTCGGTAGTCGATACACAACCTGAATGTACCATCTTTCTTCTTGACAAACAAAACAGGAGCTCCCCACGGTGATGTGCTTGGTCGAATGAAACCACGCTCTAAAAGTTATTGTAATTGGCTTTGCAGTTCTTTCATCTCACTGGGTGTGAGTTTGTAAGGAGCACGAACTATTGGTGCAGCTCCTGGTACAAGATCTATTTGAAATTCAACGGATCGATGTGGGGGTAATCTCGGTAAATCTTTCGAAAATACATCGGGAAATTCTTTTGCGACGGGAACATCATTGATGCTCTTTTCTTCAGTTTGTACTTTCTCGACGTGTGCTAGAACAGCATAGCAACCTTTTCTTATTAGTTTTTGTGCCTTCAAATTACTAATAAGATGTAGCTTCGTGTTGCCCTTTTCTCCGTACACCATTAAGGGTTTTCCTTTTTCTCGTATAATGAGAATTGTATTTTTGTAACAAACGATCTCTGCTTTCACTTCTTTCAACCAGTCCATACCGATTATCACATCAAAACTCCCTAACTCTACTGGTATCAAGTCAATCTTAAATGTTTCGCTAACCAGTTTAATTTCTCGATTCCGACATATATTATCTGCTGAAATTAATTTACCATTTGCTAATTCGAGTAAAAATTTACTATCCAAAGGCGTCAATGGACAACTTAATTTAGCACAAAAATCTCTACTCATATAGCTTCTATCTGCACCCAAATCAAATAAAACGTAAGCAGATTTATTGTCAATAAGAAACGTACCCGTAACAAGCTCCGGGTCTTCCTGTGCCTCTGCCGCATTAATATTGAAAACTCTTTCGCGGCCTTGTCCATTCGTGTTCTCCTGGTTCGGGCAATTTCTAATAATGTGGCCCGCTTTTCCACATTTATAACAAACAACATTGGCATAACTTGCTCCGACACTACTTGCTCCGCCATTACTCGTTCCGACACCATTTATTCCTTTCGTTCTGTTAATCCCTGGTCCGTAGACCTCACACTTCGTTGCGCTATGACCATTTCTTTTACACTTGTTGCAAAATTTGGTGCAGAACCCTGAGTGATACTTTTCACACCTTTGGCATAGCTGCTTCTGATTGTTGTTGTTGTTGTTGCGGTTGTTATTGTTATTGGGATGATTGTTGTAGTTGCTGTTGTTGTTGTTGTTGTTGTTGTTGTTGTTGTTGGGCCGTTTGTTGTAGTTGCGATTGATGTTGCGATTGTTGGGATAGTTGTTGCGATTATTGTTGTAATTGTTGTTGTTGTTGTATTGGTGATTCTTATCACCGTTTTCCTCCCACTTTCTTTTGACTTGCTTCACATCGGCCTCTTCAGCAGTCTGTTCTTTAATTCTTTCTTCAATCTGGTTCACTAGTTTGTGAGCCATTCTACATGCGTGTTGTATGGAGGCAGGCTCATGTGAACTTATATCTTCTTGGATTCTTTCCGGTAATCCTTTCACAAATGCGTCGATCTTCTCTTCCTCATCTTCGAACGCTCCCGGACACAATAGGCATAATTCTGTGAATCGTCTTTCGTACGTGGTAATATCAAATCCTTGGGTTCGTAACTCTCTAAGTTCTGTCTTGAGCTTATTGACCTCGGTTCTGGGACAGTACTTCTCGTTCATCAAGTGCTTGAATGCTGACCACGGTAGTGCGTAAGCATCATCTTGTCCCACTTGCTCTAGATAGGTATTCCACCATGTTAACGCAGTACCTGTGAAGGTATGCGTAGCGTACTTCACTTTGTCCTCTTCAGTACACTTACTTATGGCAAACACCGATTCGACCTTCTCGGTCCACCGTTTCAATCCGATCGGTCCTTCGGTTCCATCAAATTCCAAAGGTTTGCAGGCAGTGAATTCTTTGTAGGCGCATCCTACACGATTTCCTGTACTGCTAGATCCAAGGTTATTGTTGGTATGTAGCGCGGCCTGTACTGCGGCTATGTTTGAAGCAAGAAAGGCACGAAATTCCTCTTCACTCATATTCAAGGTGTGTCGAGTAGTCGGTGCCATTTCCTTCAAAATAGTCAAATGAAACGAGTTAATCATATAGAATATCAAGAGTAGTCAATAGTATTTCGTAGCGTAATATGAACTTATTTATAAAAGCTCTTTCTTCATATTAGCGTTTTATACTCTTTAATTCGGGTAGTACCTACCCGTTAAATTCATACTTAGTAGCTAACATACCATTTCAACTACTACAATTCTATATGAAAAACTAATCACAAAAAAAATATATATCATATTCAAACCTTTATACAATAACTTGCAAACTTACAATACCGCTATTTTATATATAGCATGAAATATAGCACATAAAACTTTGATACAAAGTAGTTGCGAAGATAATTCTAGTTAATAAATAAGGCGTTCAGCAAAGGCAACAAAGACACGTAATTCCTACGTCCAGAAACAATTCATGCATTCTGGTTTTACTAATACCACTTCCCATCCTTGGTCTTGTGGAACGTAACCGTTGTGACCGATAGTATGACAACGTGTTGTAACGTCGTCAAAAGGGTGAAGGTTACGTAATGACCAACAGTCTCGTAATTGTAGTGACCCGAACTTTTCCATGTTTATATATATTAATTGAGATTGATATTTACATGATTAAATGTTTCAAACATGTTAAGCAATCAAACTTGTTAAGACTTGATTAATTGAAATATGTTTCATATAGACAATTGACCACCCAAGTTGACCGGTGATTCACGAACGTTAAAACTTGTAAAAACTATATGATGACATATATATGGATATATATATAGTTAACATGATAATATGATAAGTAAACATATCATTAAGTATATTAACAATGAACTACATATGTAAAAACAAGACTACTAACTTAATGATTTTTAAACGAGACATATATGTAACGATTATCGTTGTAAAGACATTTAATGGATATATATCATATTAAGAGATATTCATACATGATAATATCATGATAATATAATAATTTAAAATCTCATTTGATATTATAAACATTGGGTTAACAACATTTTGATGGAATTCAACATAACAACAAGTTCATAAAGTTTAGCAAATCACAAAACCAATTTCATGAGTATAAAGTCAAGCGGAAGCATTATTTCAAATATAAACAAGTGTATATGTTAAACCATTTTATCAATTGAATTCCATGTAATATCAAGTCTTGAAATCATGCTTACAAATAAGACAAGTTTAGATGTTATACCTTCTCCAAGTTAGGAGGTTATTTACTTCCAAGAATGATGGATTTGAAGATGAAAACACCAAGCTTATACTTCTCCAATATCACCCTTAATCTTGGCTAGACTTTGGTACCTTATAACCTTACTAACCAAGCTAGAAAACCACCTTATTAGAACCTTAAAATCTGGACAGCAAGTACCAAGAAAGATGATGATGAATGGAGTTCCAAAAGCATGAAACCTCAAGAGATTATACCCCAAACTTGACACCAACACTTAGTACATTGGTTAGGATTTTTGACACTTGAAATCAAGCTTTCAAAGATGAACTTGAGAACCCCTTTTGGTCCCAAACAGCCCACGGCTGAATGCAGCAGCAGAATGCAGTTTCTTTTGTTGGTTTACTTGATTTAATTGCATGTGTTACTTGCTACTAGTCAAGGGACATGTCTATATGGAGGTGTGTTATGGAAAGCAACAAAATAAGCATGGGATAGACTTTCTTGGAGCTACAAAATCTGCCCACCATCTATTATTTTATAACAAGAGTGTTTTTATAAAACTTGTAACAAATTTTATATAAAAAAAACTTGTATAAAACTAATATGTATTTGTTACTTGCAATAATTTTATAAACCATTTTATAAAATATAACATAACATAATTATTTAAACCTATAAATAATTAAATCCACATCATATATAAATTATCCAAATAATTTATCTCAAGTGATTGTAATTTAGAAAACCGATTTTCTAAAGTTCAAGTGTCGCGTATTTATTTAACAATCCAACCGTTAAAATAAATACATATAAAGTGTTGGTAAGCTTGTTATTGGGTATGACCCGACTTGGATCAAAACATATTAGCCACATTAATTTAATATGTCTCTCGGGCATACGAAAAACCTTCAATCTCCCACTTGCACGAGAAAACATAAGAAATTAATGCAAGTGATGGATACAGCCTAACACACCGTCCATCACCCATAATATGTTATGACTTTGTGCCATTCAATAACATCATCCCTTTCGAGCTCCCTACTCGAACTGATATATAGGTGAATCTTTCATTATATCCTTTTGTCCTAGATGTCATGTTAATTCCAAGAGATACAGAGCGATCACTCTCTTTTAGATTTAACTTTATCAGGCCTTAGACATCTGACTCTCAACGAATAAGAGGGACAAATTCCATCTTGACTACATACGTCCTATATATACACGTTGTATTATACCTGAGCTCTTCCTTATGTACTACCATATTTCAGAATAGCGAAGGAAAGAATCAAGGCATAATACTCAGTGAATATCAGGACCCAGTATGTATCTCAGGTCAGAGGATACGATGATATTCGCCTTTACTCAAGATTACATGTGATCAACCACAAAGGCTCCATACAGTAAATCTTGAGAGCGGGTCTTCCAATATTTGTTTCCCACAAATATCTATGAACCTTGGTTGCAACCTTGCCCCACATTCAACCTACGAATGTATACCAATCCGAGTTCATAATAGTCTAAACCTCACACTTGTTCCCACAAATGTGATCGACTACGGAATTTAGAATAATTGCTTATTCATGGATGAAATATGCAAAATAGGAACATAACTCAAATAAATTAACACCATAGTTATATTAATGAGTTTGAATAATTTCGTTCCGGTACAATACATAAAATAAATCACATCCAATCACTAGAATATCGAAGCCCTAATGCACAAACATGTCCCTCATGTTTTGGCCCATGTAAAAGCTTCGTGAGTGGATCCGCAACATTTTGATCTGTGTGAACTTTGTGAATACATATCTTTCCCTTTTCAACCTCATCCCTGATGTAGTTGAATCTCCGCTCAATGTGACAAGTCTTTTGATGAGCACGAGGTTCCTTGATTTGAGCAATCGCACCCTCGTTGTCACAAAAGATCTCAAGAGGGTCCTGAATGGAAGGGACCACTCCTAAGTCGTCGATGAATTTCTTCATCCATGCAGCCTCCTGAGCTGCCAGTGAGGCGGCAATGTACTCCGACTCTGTAGTGGATAACGCAACAACCTCCTGTTTCGAACTCTTCCAAGAGACCGCACCACCATTCAACATGAAGACATAACCGGATTGTGATCGAGAGTCATCTCGATCAGTTTGGAAACTCGCGTCCACGTAACCTTTTACAGCGAGTTCCTCCTCACCAGACCCATATATTAGAAACATATCATTAGTCCTCCTAAGGTATTTCAATATGCTTTTAACAGCAATCCAATGACTGTTTCCTGGGTTGTTCTGGTATCTACTTGTCAAGCTTAGAGCGCATGACACATCCGGTCTAGTACATATCATTGCATACATGATAGACCCAATAGCAGATGCGTATGGGACTTTCTTCATTCTCTCTTGTTCATCTTTCGTAGCAGGACACTGAGATGAACTGAGAACGGTTCCCTTTTGAATAGGTACCAAACCTCTCTTAGAGTTTTCCATCTTGAACCTTTTCAAGATTTTATCAATGTATGTACTTTGACTTAAACCTATCAATCTCTTGGATCTATTCCTATAGATCCCTATCCCCAATATATATTGTGCATCTCCAAGATCCTTAATGGAGAAGCAACTCTTTAGCCAAGTTTTGACTCCTTGCATTGTGGTAATATCATTCCCAAATAATAATATATCATCCACATATAGTACAAGGAACATGATAGTGCTCCCACTAGCTTTCTTATATACACAAGCTTCATCACCATTTTTAATGAAGCCAAATTTCTCGGCTTCCTCATTAAAACGATGATTCCACATTCTAGATGCTTGTTTCAATCCGTAGATTGACTTCTTTAACTTGCATACACTTTTAGGATATTTTGGATCAACAAAACCTTCAGGCTGGACCATATAGACATCTTCCATAAGATATCCATTTAGGAAAGCAGTTTTGACATCCATTTGCCATATTTCATAGTCGTAGTGAGCAGCAATGGCAAATAATATCCTAATAGACTTTAGCATTGCCACAGGCGAGAAAGTTTCATCATAATCAACCCCTTGAGTTTGAGTGAAACCTTTTGCAACAAGTCTAGCTTTATATGTATCCAAGTTTCCATGTATGTCGGTTTTCATTTTGAAAAGCCATTTGCAATCAACTAGCTTAGAGCTAGGAGGTTGCTCAACAAGTTCCCACACTTGGTTTTCATACATGGATTGCATCTCGGCGTTCATGGCTTCCTGCCATTTATCTTTATCAATCCTTGATAAAGCATCTTGGTAGTTTGTTGGTTCATCCAAATCAACCGTATAGCAACCATCTATGAGAAACCCATATCTCTCAGGAGGATTGCTAATCCTACCAGATCTACGAATGTCTTGTGTATTTTGATCATCCATTTGATCACTATCAACATTTTCATGTTGAGTGCTAGTGTCAACCAATTGTGTATCATCTACTTGATCTTGAACCTCTTCAAGATCTATCTTCCTTTCACTATTTCCTTCCATTAGGAACTTAGTTTCAAGGAATTCCGCCTTCCGAGCAACAAATACATTCTGCTCGGATGGATCATAAAAATAGTATCCCATATCATCCTTGGGATATCCTATGAAGATACACTTCGTGGATCGAGCATTCAACTTATTAGGGACGTAACGCTTAGGATAAGCTTCACATCCCCATACCTTTAAGTATGATAGAGATGGAGGTTTACCAAACCACATCTCGTGAGGAGTTCGTTCCACTTTCTTGGTTGGGGCCATATTTAAAATACGAGCCGCGGAGCTTAGACAATAACCCCAAAACGATAGAGGCAACGAGCTTCTTGCCATCATAGATCGAACCATATCCATTAGGGTTCGGTTCCTCCTTTCGGAAACTCCATTAAGTTGGGGTGTTCCGGGTGGAGTAAGTTGTGAGATAATCCCACAACTCCTAAGATGATCTTGGAAGGCATCGCTTAGGTATTCACCTCCTCTATCGGTACGAAGTACCTTAATTGTCCTATTGAGTTGATTTTGTACTTCGTTTTGATATTCTTTGAATGCTTCAAACGTTTCGTCCTTGTGTCTTAATAAGTAGACATATCCGAAACGACTAAAGTCATCAATGAAAGTAACAAAGTATCTTTCACCATTCCTAGTCATGGGTTTAAAGGGTCCACATACATCCGAATGTATTAATCCCAATAAATCTTTAGCCCTTTCATAGGTCCCTTTGAAAGGTGCTTTAGTCATCTTGCCTTGTAAACAAGATTCACATACATCAAACGAATCCATTTCATTTGATTTCAAAAGTCCATTCCTTTGAAGTGTATGCATTCGGTTCTTGTTTATGTGACCAAGGCGACAATGCCATAAGTAGGAATCACTCAAATCCCTTTTGAGTTTCTTGGTGCTTGTATGGTACATTGAGCTACTAGATAATGTGTCATCGTGAACCAATTCATAAATTCCATTTGAAGGTGAAGCCTTGAAATAGAATACATTATCTAAATAAAAGTGGATATCATCATTAACAAAATTAGGATTAAAACCACATTGTTTCAAACGGGAAACAGAAATAATGTTTCGACATAAGTCGGGTGCATACAAAACATCATTCAAAATAAGTTCCAAGCCACTTGGAAGTTTTAACACAAAGTCTCCTTGAGCCTTCACTTGCACTTTGGCTCCATTACCCATGTAGAGACTTGATGTTCCCGTTTGCTTGCTACTTCTTTTGAACCCCTGCAATGAATTGCAAATGTGAGTTCCACATCCAGTGTCTAATACCCATGTATTAGAAGAAGTAATACTAAGCTCTATATATACCATATATATATTACCTGAGGTTTGCCCTGCATCCCTCTTGTCCTTCAACTCCTTAAGATAAACCGGACAGTTTCGTTTCCAATGACCCATCTCACCGCAACCGAAACATGGGTCTTCCTTGGGGTTTGCCTTCTCGGCTACCTTTTGCTTCTTATTCTTGTTGATGGTTGGGGTAACCATCTTCCCCTTCCCTTTGCCTTGATAGGCGGGTCCTTTTCTCTTAGCCACCTTTGGCTTAGAGGTCTTACCTTTGGATCCACCTTGATCGATTGTTAACACGGGTAAAGCCCTTTTACCCATGCTAGTTTCCGCCGTTCTAAGCATACCGTGAAGCTCACCTATGCTCTTATCCATCCCATTCATATTGTAATTAATTACAAATTGATCAAACCTTTTTGATAGGGAGTTAAGGATAAGATCGGTGGCTAACTCATTGGAAATGTTTAGGTTAAGACGGTTAGCACGATCGATAAGGCTTTTCATCTTAAGTACATAAGATGAAACCGATTGGGTATCGTCCATACGACAAGCATGTAGCGCCCGAACCGTTTCGAAGCGCTCGACACGCGCTTGTTGAAGGAACATCTCCTTCAATTGCGTTATCATGTCGTATGCACTATGATGCTCGAAATCCTTTTGGAGTTCGGGAATCATAGTCCCAAGCATTAGGCATGAGACTTGAAGGGAGTCGCGGCAATACTTATCGTAAAAGGCCATTGCTTCCTCATCATCCTCATCCGGTTGATCGGGAATGGGGTCCTCAAGTACATACGCTTTATCCTCTTGTTTGAGGACAATCCGAAGATTGCGGAACCAATCCATAAAGTTGGTATGGTTGAGTTTGTCTTTCTCTAAGAGAGACCTTAATGATAGGTGGTTTAGGTTAAGTGGTGCGTTTGGAATGTTGTTGTTGTTATTGGCGGCCATCTACAAAATTAACAAAGTTCGTTTAAGTATCGATTTTAATTTAACATTCAATACCCTTTAAATCAAATTGAATTATTAAATTCTAGAATCCAACGGTAAACCAAATCTCGGTTAGGTGACCTTTATCCCGCAATTTGATTTAGCTAGGTAGTCAATAAATGACAATTGCAATCCATTTGCAACTTCTAGAGTATGGGATCATGCAATCCTTTTGCATGGCATATTTATCCCATCAACGCCTATTTGTTCCTCATGCTTCGGTGACCCTAAGTTCATGATTCCCAAATCAAGTCGTCCTACTTGTATAGACTTGTAAATTTAACATACATGTGGTTAGGTGACCTTTATCCCACAAGCATGCGAAATTTACCTTAATCATATTAGTTTGCTCATAATGGTTAGGTGACCTTTATCCCATCATGAGTTCCCTAATACTTTTAAGTGTCACACAATAGGATGGCGTTTAACTTGTTTGCCTTGTTAATAAGGGATTTTGAGTTTTCGTTAATTCTAGTTTAGGAAAACATTTACACCATACACCAACATGCATTTAGTGTATGGTTTATTTGAAAATCCATTTTCATGTTATGTAATAAAGCCATTTTATTACTTTGATATAAACCATTTTATATGTATGATCCTTATCATGTTCTTAATAACCAATTATAAATGTCCTTTTAGCCGTTTTTAATTTAACCATTTAAATTGACGTTTTGCATGTCGTTAATAATGTCAATTTTAACCAATTTAAATTGCCATTTTAGTTTGTTGTTAACTTGTGTGATTAACTTGTAGCATACAAACATACACTCCACATAATCATACAAAACAACCACGCATGCAAAATCATATGTTCACAATCAAGCCATTTTTGGTAGACATTTGTTTAGCCGAAAACAAATGCCACCGGTTAAGGGTAATAACACAAAGTAGAAGATTTTAAAATCTCCCACTTAATCTTGCATCCAAATGCTTCTTCTTGTGTTCTTCAAGTCTTCATCATCTTCATCATTTTACAAAATATATCCTAATACATTTTGTCTAGAAAATGAAAATACAACCTAATCTATTTTACATACCAAATATAAAATAAATTACATAACCAAATGAATATTATTACAAACCAATTGAATGAATAATTACAACCATATTGAAATTGACAAATCAACCAAACAAACATTCATTCAACCACAAGGTCTTGGCTATGATTGTGAACAACAACATATGAACAAAATATGACCAAAAGGCAAGTTCCAAAACCCATTTGGAACCTTTTAAATTCGGCCATCCAACAAACCCACCCAAAATCCATCAATTTTGCATTCTACTTTCATGCATGTTAATAAAATGCAAAGTTGGTGGGTTTTAAACACCATATTCAAGAAGCATATTTCATAGACTTCGGCTCTTGATACCATTGATGGAATTCAACATAACAACAAGTTCATAAAGTTTAGCAAATCACAAAACCAATTTCATGAGTATAAAGTCAAGCGGAAGCATTATTTCAAATATAAACAAGTGTATATGTTAAACCATTTTATCAATTGAATTCCATGTAATATCAAGTCTTGAAATCATGCTTACAAATAAGACAAGTTTAGATGTTATACCTTCTCCAAGTTAGGAGGTTATTTACTTCCAAGAATGATGGATTTGAAGATGAAAACACCAAGCTTATACTTCTCCAATATCACCCTTAATCTTGGCTAGACTTTGGTACCTTATAACCTTACTAACCAAGCTAGAAAACCACCTTATTAGAACCTTAAAATCTGGACAACAAGTACCAAGAAAGATGATGATGAATGGAGTTCCAAAAGCATGAAACCTCAAGAGATTATACCCCAAACTTGACACCAACACTTAGTACATTGGTTAGGATTGTTGACACTTGAAATCAAGCTTTCAAAGATGAACTTGAGAACCCCTTTTGGTCCCAAACAGCCCACGGCTGAATGCAGCAGCAGAATGCAGTTTCTTTTGTTGGTTTACTTGATTTAATTGCACGTGTTACTTGCTACTAGTCAAGGGACATGTCTATATGGAGGTGTGTTATGGAAAGCAACAAAATAAGCATGGGATAGACTTTCTTGGAGCTACAAAATCTGCCCACCATCTATTATTTTATAACAAGAGTGTTTTTATAAAACTTGTAACAAATTTTATATAAAAAAAACTTGTATAAAACTAATATGTATTTGTTACTTGCAATAATTTTATAAACCATTTTATAAAATATAACATAACATAATTATTTAAACCTATAAATAATTAAATCCACATCATATATAAATTATCCAAATAATTTATCTCAAGTGATTGTAATTTAGAAAACCGATTTTCTAAAGTTCAAGTGTCGCGTATTTATTTAACAATCCAACCGTTAAAATAAATACATATAAAGTGTTGGTAAGCTTGTTATTGGGTATGACCCGACTTGGATCAAAACATATTAGCCACATTAATTTAATATGTCTCTCGGGCATACGAAAAACCTTCACATTTAACAAGATCGTTAACCTAAAGGTTTCAAAACAACACTTACATGTAACGACTAACGATGACTTAACGACTCAGTTAAAATGTATATACATGTAGTGTTTTAATATGTATTTATACACTTTTGAAAGACTTCAATACACTTATCAAAATACTTCTACTTAACAAAAATGCTTACAATTACATCCTCGTTCAGTTTCATCAACAATTCTACTCGTATGCACCCGTATTCGTACTCGTACAATACACAGCTTTTAGATGTATGTACTATTGGTATATACACTCCAATGATCAGCTCTTAGCAGCCCATGTGAGTCACCTAACACATGTGGGAACCATCATTTGGCAACTAGCATGAAATATCTCATAAAATTACAAAAATATGAGTAATCATTCATGACTTATTTACATGAAAACAAAATTACATATCGTTTATATCTAATCCATACACCAACGACCAAAAACACCTACAAACACTTTAATTCTTCAATTTTCTTCATCTAATTAATCTCTCTCAAGTTCTATCTTCAAGTTCTAAGTGTTCTTCATATATTCTACAAGTTATAGTTACATAAAATCAAGAATACTTTCAAGTTTGCTAGCTCACTTCCAATCTTGTAAGGTGATCATCCAACCTCAAGAAATCTTTGTTTCTTACAGTAGGTTATCATTCTAATACAAGGTAATAATCATATTCAAACTTTGGTTCAATTTTTATAACTATAACAATCTTATTTCAAGTGATGATCTTACTTGAACTTGTTTTCGTGTCATGATTCTGCTTCAAGAACTTCGAGCCATCCAAGGATCCGTTGAAGCTAGATCTATTTTTCTCTTTTCCAGTAGGTTTATCCAAGGAACTTAAGGTAGTAATGATGTTCATAACATCATTCGATTCATACATATAAAGCTATCTTATTCGAAGGTTTAAACTTGTAATCACTAGAACATAGTTTAGTTAATTCTAAACTTGTTCGCAAACAAAAGTTAATCCTTCTAACTTGACTTTTAAAATCAACTAAACACATGTTCTATATCTATATGATATGCTAACTTAATGATTTAAAATCTGGAAACACGAAAAACACCGTAAAACCGGATTTACGCCGTCGTAGTAACACCGCGGGCTGTTTTGGGTTAGTTAATTAAAAGCTATAATAAACTTTGATTTAAAAGTTGTTATTCTGAGAAAATGATTTTTATTATGAACATGAAACTATATCCAAAAATTATGGTTAAACTCAAAGTGGAAGTATGTTTTCTAAAATGGTCATCTAGACGTCGTTCTTTCGACTGAAATGACTACCTTTACAAAAACAACTTGTAACTTATTTTTCCGACTATAAACCTTTACTTTTTCTATTTAGATTCATAAAATAGAGTTCAATATGAAACCATAGCAATTTGATTCACTCAAAACGGATTTAAAATGAAGAAGTTATGGGTAAAACAAGATTGGATAATTTTTCTCATTTTAGCTACGTGAAAATTGGTAACAATTCTATTCCAACCATAACTTAATCAACTTGTATTGTATATTATGTAATCTTGAGATACCATAGACACGTATACAATGTTTCGACCTATCATGTCGACACATCTATATATATTTCGGAACAACCATAGACACTCTATATGTGAATGTTGGAGTTAGCTATACAGGGTTGAGGTTGATTCCAAAATATATATAGTTTGAGTTGTGATCAATACTGAGATACACTGGGTCGTGGATTGATTCAAGATAATATTTATCGATTTATTTCTGTACATCTAACTGTGGACAACTAGTTGTAGGTTACTAACGAGGACAGCTGACTTAATAAACTTAAAACATCAAAATATATTAAAAGTGTTGTAAATATATTTTGAACATACTTTGATATATATGTATATATTGTTATAGGTTCGTGAATCAACCAGTGGCCAAGTCTTACTTCCCGACGAAGTAAAAATCTGTGAAAGTGAGTTATAGTCCCACTTTTAAAATCTAATATTTTTGGGATGAGAATACATGCAGGTTTTATAAATGATTTATAAAATAGACACAAGTACGTGAAACTACATTCTATGGTTGAATTATCGAAATCGAATATGCCCCTTTTTATTAAGTCTGGTAATCTAAGAATTAGGGAACAAACACCCTAATTGACGCGAATCCTAAAGATAGATCTATTGGGCCTAACAAACCCCATCCAAAGTACCGGATGCTTTAGTACTTCGAAATTTATATCATATCCGAAGGGTGTCCCGGAATGATGGGGATATTCTTATATATGCATCTTGTTAATGTCGGTTACCAGGTGTTCACCATATGAATGATTTTTATCTCTATGTATGGGATGTGTATTGAAATATGAAATCTTGTGGTCTATTGTTACGATTTGATATATATAGGTTAAACCTATAACTCACCAACATTTTATATATAGCATGAAATATAGCACATAAAACTTTGATACAAAGTAGTTGCGAAGATAATTCTAGTTAATAAATAAGGCGTTCAGCAAAGGCAACAAAGACACGTAATTCCTACGTCCAGAAACAATTCATGCATTCTGGTTTTACTAATACCACTTCCCATCCTTGGTCTTGTGGAACGTAACCGTTGTGACCGATAGTATGACAACGTGTTGTAACGTCGTCAAAAGGGTGAAGGTTACGTAATGACCAACAGTCTCGTAATTGTAGTGACCCGAACTTTTCCATGTTTATATATATTAATTGAGATTGATATTTACATGATTAAATGTTTCAAACATGTTAAGCAATCAAACTTGTTAAGACTTGATTAATTGAAATATGTTTCATATAGACAATTGACCACCCAAGTTGACCGGTGATTCACGAACGTTAAAACTTGTAAAAACTATATGATGACATATATATGGATATATATATAGTTAACATGATAATATGATAAGTAAACATATCATTAAGTATATTAACAATGAACTACATATGTAAAAACAAGACTACTAACTTAATGATTTTTAAACGAGACATATATGTAACGATTATCGTTGTAAAGACATTTAATGGATATATATCATATTAAGAGATATTCATACATGATAATATCATGATAATATAATAATTTAAAATCTCATTTGATATTATAAACATTGGGTTAACAACATTTAACAAGATCGTTAACCTAAAGGTTTCAAAACAACACTTACATGTAACGACTAACGATGACTTAACGACTCAGTTAAAATGTATATACATGTAGTGTTTTAATATGTATTTATACACTTTTGAAAGACTTCAATACACTTATCAAAATACTTCTACTTAACAAAAATGCTTACAATTACATCCTCGTTCAGTTTCATCAATAATTCTACTCGTATGCACCCGTATTCGTACTCGTACAATACACAGCTTTTAGATGTATGTACTATTGGTATATACACTCCAATGATCAGCTCTTAGCAGCCCATGTGAGTCACCTAACACATGTGGGAACCATCATTTGGCAACTAGCATGAAATATCTCATAAAATTACAAAAATATGAGTAATCATTCATGACTTATTTACATGAAAACAAAATTACATATCGTTTATATCTAATCCATACACCAACGACCAAAAACACCTACAAACACTTTAATTCTTCAATTTTCTTCATCTAATTAATCTCTCTCAAGTTCTATCTTCAAGTTCTAAGTGTTCTTCATATATTCTACAAGTTATAGTTACATAAAATCAAGAATACTTTCAAGTTTGCTAGCTCACTTCCAATCTTGTAAGGTGATCATCCAACCTCAAGAAATCTTTGTTTCTTACAGTAGGTTATCATTCTAATACAAGGTAATAATCATATTCAAACTTTGGTTCAATTTTTATAACTATAACAATCTTATTTCAAGTGATGATCTTACTTGAACTTGTTTTCGTGTCATGATTCTGCTTCAAGAACTTCGAGCCATCCAAGGATCCGTTGAAGCTAGATCTATTTTTCTCTTTTCCAGTAGGTTTATCCAAGGAACTTAAGGTAGTAATGATGTTCATAACATCATTCGATTCATACATATAAAGCTATCTTATTCGAAGGTTTAAACTTGTAATCACTAGAACATAGTTTAGTTAATTCTAAACTTGTTCGCAAACAAAAGTTAATCCTTCTAACTTGACTTTTAAAATCAACTAAACACATGTTCTATATCTATATGATATGCTAACTTAATGATTTAAAATCTGGAAACACGAAAAACACCGTAAAACCGGATTTACGCCGTCGTAGTAACACCGCGGGCTGTTTTGGGTTAGTTAATTAAAAACTATGATAAACTTTGATTTAAAAGTTGTTATTCTGAGAAAATGATTTTTATTATGAACATGAAACTATATCCAAAAATTATGGTTAAACTCAAAGTGGAAGTATGTTTTCTAAAATGGTCATCTAGACGTCGTTCTTTCGACTGAAATGACTACCTTTACAAAAACAACTTGTAACTTATTTTTCCGACTATAAACCTTTACTTTTTCTGTTTAGATTCATAAAATAGAGTTCAATATGAAACCATAGCAATTTGATTCACTCAAAACGGATTTAAAATGAAGAAGTTATGGGTAAAACAAGATTGGATAATTTTTCTCATTTTAGCTACGTGAAAATTGGTAACAATTCTATTCCAACCATAACTTAATCAACTTGTATTGTATATTATGTAATCTTGAGATACCATAGACACGTATACAATGTTTCGACCTATCATGTCGACACATCTATATATATTTCGGAACAACCATAGACACTCTATATGTGAATGTTGGAGTTAGCTATACAGGGTTGAGGTTGATTCCAAAATATATATAGTTTGAGTTGTGATCAATACTGAGATACACTGGGTCGTGGATTGATTCAAGATAATATTTATCTATTTATTTCTGTACATCTAACTGTGGACAACTAGTTGTAGGTTACTAACGAGGACAGCTGACTTAATAAACTTAAAACATCAAAATATATTAAAAGTGTTGTAAATATATTTTGAACATACTTTGATATATATGTATATATTGTTATAGGTTCGTGAATCAACCAGTGGCCAAGCCTTACTTCCCGACGAAGTAAAAATCTGTGAAAGTGAGTTATAGTCCCACTTTTAAAATCTAATATTTTTGGGATGAGAATACATGCAGGTTTTATAAATGATTTACAAAATAGACACAAGTACGTGAAACTACATTCTATGGTTGAATTATCGAAATCGAATATGCCCCTTTTTATTAAGTCTGGTAATCTAAGAATTAGGGAACAGACACCCTAATTGACGCGAATCCTAAAGATAGATCTATTGGGCCTAACAAACCCCATCCAAAGTACCGGATGCTTTAGTACTTCGAAATTTATATCATATCCGAAGGGTGTCCCGGAATGATGGGGATATTCTTATATATATGCATCTTGTTAATGTCGGTTACCAGGTGTTCACCATATGAATGATATTTATCTCTATGTATGGGATGTGTATTGAAATATGAAATCTTGTGGTCTATTGTTACGATTTGATACATATAGGTTAAACCTATAACTCACCAACATTTTTGTTGACGTTTAAAGCAAGTTTATTCTCAGGTGAATACTAAGAGCTTCCGCTGTTGCATACTAAAATAAGGACAAGATTTGGAGTCCATGTTTGTATGATATTGTGTAAAAACTGCATTCAAGAAACTGATTTCGATGTAACATATTTGTATTGTAAACCATTATGTAATGGTCGTGTGTAAACAGGATATTTTAGATTATCATTATTTGATAATCTACGTAAAGCTTTTAAACCTTTATTTATGAAATAAAGGTTATGGTTTGTTTTAAAAATGAATGCAGTCTTTGAAAAACGTCTCATATAGAGGTCAAAACCTCGCAACGAAATCAATTAATTTGGAACGTTTTTAATCAATAAGAACGGGACATTTCAGTTAGTATCCGAGCGTTGGTCTTAGAGAACCAGAATTTTGCATTAGTGTGTCTTATCTAGTTTGTTAGGATGCATTAGTGAGTCTGGACTTCGACCGTGTTTACTTGAAAAATGATTGCTTACCAAATTTTGTTGGAAACTATATATTTTTAACATGTGAATATTATGTGATATATTAATCTCTTAACGCGTTTGATATTATGTGATAGATGTCTACCTCTAGAACAAGTCCCATTGACTCACCTAATAATAATGAAGAGTCAAATGTAAATTGGAATGATTCGTGGACTGATTCACAAGTTCCCGAAGAGGAACCGGAAGAAGAGTCGGAACCGGAAGAAGAATCGGAACCGGAAGAAGAATCGGAACCGGATGAAGAAATAGAACCGGTGGGGGAAATAATAAAACGGTTAAGTAAAAGAAAATCCTCAACCAACCGACCAAGGTTAATTATGGTCAATGGTGTTTCCGCCAAGGAAGCAAAATATTGGGAGGATTACCAATTCTCCGATGAATCGGATTCCGACGAGAATTCCGATGATGTTATAGAAATTACCCCAACTGAATTTAAAAAGGCAAAAGAAAATAATAAGGGAAAGGGCACAAAAATAGAGGAATCTAATTCCAACCCCGATGAACTTTATATGTATCGTCAACCCCCGAAGTCCTTAAGTTGTAACAATGACCCGGGAACCTCTAAACCACCAGGTTTTTCTAAACCAATGTGGATAACGACGGCTCGTATTAGGGGAACATCATATATCCCTAGAAACTTGGCAAAACGAACCAAAACCGAAGAAGAAGAAACAAGCGAGTCGGAATAAGATAGTTGTATTCGTGTGGTGTAATATAAGTAATATAGTGTGCTTATGCTTTATGATATATGTAAAAATTGCTTGTATTAATAAGTATTTTTTTATGAATCTAACTCTTGTCTATTTTACAGTATAAAAACACAAAATGGATAGACAACCCAATATTTTAAGAGACCTACCCGGAGACATGATTGATGAAATCTTGTCTAGAGTCGGTCAGAATTCTTCGGCACAACTATTTAAGGCGAGATCAGTTTGTAAGACATTCGAAGAACGTTCCAAGAATGCCTTGGTTTATAAAAAGCTTTCGTTCGAAAGTTGGGGGATATCACATTGGGAAATCCATAAGTTACGATGTGTTTACTTTGACGCATATATTGCGGGGAACCCAAATGCTATTTTACGCAATGGGTTAAGAAATTATTTTGACTCAATATATCCGAATATTGAACTTCGTGATTTAGAAAAAGTGGCTAACATGCAACATAAAGAAGCATGTTATGCTTACGGATTAGTAATGTTCGCTTCTCACCAAAGTGAGAACAAGAACATCGGGCTACAACTATTAAACAAAACGTTCCCACAAGTAACGGAGTCGGTAATTGGGGTAAGAAATGAGGTTTTTAGATTGTTACGGGACTGTTGGACATTACGTAACCCTCGTCCCTTTGACGACGTTACAACACGCTGTCTTATCAACGGCCATAACGGTTATGTTCCACAAGACCAAGGATGGGAAGTAGTCCTAGTAAAACCAGAATGCATGACTTGTTTCTGGACGTATGAATTACGTGTCTTTATTGCCTTTGCTGAACGACTTGTGTACTAGCTAGAATTATCTTCACAACTATCTTGTATCAAAGTTATTGTGTGCTATATTTCATGCTTTATGTAAAATAAGCGGTATTGTAAGTTTGTAAAATATTGTATAAAAGTTTGAACGCGAAATATTATTACAATCAGTTTTTCATATAGAATTGTAGTAGTTGAATTGTATATTAGCTACTAAGTATGAACTTAACGGGTAGGTACTACCCGAATTTAAACTTATAAAACGCTAATATGAAGAAAAAGCTTTTATAAATGAGTTCATATTATGCTACGAAATACTATTAACTACTCTTAATATTCTGTATGATTAACTTGTTCCATTTGACTATTTTGAAGGAAATGGCACCGACTACTCGACACACCGTGAATATGAATGAAGAGGAATTCCGTACTTTTCTAGCTTCAAACATAGCCGCAGTACAGGCTGCTATAAAATAGTTATTAATTTTAGCAGAAAATACTATTAAATACGATACAATTTTACACAAGATATTTATTTATTTAGAGAACGGATATACTTAAACCTTGCTACAACACTTATAGGCAGTGTACCTAATCGTACAGTAGTGTAGTTTTTAGTAAGTCCGGTTCGTTCCACAGGGAATCTTTTTAAACAAAGCTTAACGCTATATTAGTTTACTTTTATAAAAATACAAATATATATATATAAGTAATATTATTATTATAAAGGGGTTTTTTACCGTTTAATGACCGGTTTGTCGATTTTAAAACTTTAGTCGCAGTTAAAACCAAATGTAAAATATTAAAAATAAATACAAGACTTAAATTAAAGCATAAAGTAAATAACAATAATGAAATTGCGAATAATAAAAGTGCGATAAAATAAACTTGCGATAATTAAAAAGTACGATAATTAAAAGTGCAATTAAATACAATAACAATAAATAAAAATACGATAATTAGAAGTGCAATTAAATATAAAATAAAGTAAATTAAATATGAAATAAAAGAATTATGCTTATTTAAACTTCCGTAATCATGATGTTTGACGTGTTGATTTTAGTTTTATGCCCATGGGTTAATTGTCCTTTGTCCTGGATTATTTAATATATCCGTCTGGTTTTTGTCCATAACAGTCCATCAGTCATAAATATAAATTGCGAGTGTCCTCGTCAAATTATTCTTATACCCGAAGTTAAATATTCCAACTAATTGGGGACTTCAACTGTAACAAGATTTTAATATTTTGTTTAATAATTACACCAGGATGTCGACTGAGTGTAACCCAAGGTTTTAATATTTTGTTATCAATTATACCAAGTGTCCTTGTACATAATTTCACCCCTGTTTTAATTATTCTAGTGGCTATTAATCCATTCCCGTGTCCGGTTAGATGAACGATTATTCGTACATATAAATACCCCGCCCATCGTGTCCGATTGAGTGTATATGGTAATTTATAGGGACGCCCAATTGTAAATCTTTATATTAACATTAACAAACTATCATTTAGTTAAACAAATATAAACCCCATTAATAGCCCATAGTCTAATTTCCACAAGTGTCGTTCTTTTGTCCAAACCCCAATTATGGTACAAAGCCCAATTACCCAATTTTAGTAATTAGCCCAACATCATGATTACTTCGTTTTAAATAAGCATAATAATAACTTAGCTACGAGACATTAATGTAAAAAGGTTGAACATAACTTACAATGATTAAAAATAGCGTAGCGTTACACGGACAGAATTTCGACTTACACCCTTACAACATTCGCTAACATACCCTTATTATTAGAATTATAATTAAAATTAAAATTAAAATATAAATATATATATATATATATATATATATATATATATATATATATATATATATATATATATATATATATATATATATATATATATATATATATATTTACGTATGAATGAGGAGAAAAAAAAGATGATGATTACGATCAGAATGCGCGAGCTTTATAGGGATTTTCTGAAATTGGGGCTCCGCGACTCGCGGCCTTTTTGGCCTTCAAACTCCGCGAGTCGCGGAGTTTGAAATTACAGCTCAGATACTTTGGAGTCTTTCTTGCCGACGGATTTATAAATATATATAATATATTAAATAATTATAAGAATTATTTAAATATTATATTATATTTATGTGCATAGTTGATTTGTAATTTTTAGTCCGTTGCGTCGAGCGTTGAGAGTTGACTCATGTCCCGGTTCCGGATTTTCGAACGTCCTTGCGTACAATTTAATATCTTGTACTTTGCGTTTTGAATCTTGTACTCTTGTAATTTCGAGACGTTTCTTATCAATAATTGGAACCTTTTTGATTGTCTTTTGTACTTTTGAGCTTTTTGGTCGTTTGCGTCTTCAATTTGTCGAATCTGTCTTTTGTCTTCACCTTTTATTATTTAAACGAATATCACTTGTAAATAGAACAATTGCAACTAAAAGCTTGTCTTTCTTGAGGAATAATGCTATGAATTATATGTTCGTTTTTAGCATTATCAAATATTCCCACACTTGAGCGTTGCTTGTCCTCAAGCAATATCGTCTTGAAATACTAGAATCACTTCTTTATTCTTCACACTTTGTACATCAGTGATTTTCTATACGGCGGTATAAACAATGGTAGTAACGATATGGTTTACAGTCCCACATGACTATAAAAATTTAGATCCATTAAGGAAATTGGATCTTTATGAAAACATTTGATCTTTTGAAAATTAAATCTAGTTTTTACCCTAGAAAAGTTTTCCGGGATAACCCTTTACCGGTGTTTGCAAAATATTTTTGTGGGTTTGGTGGGTTTCAGTTTTGAAAATTTTAGCTCAAAACTTATGGTTTTGTGTCACCCACTTGCTAACCTTGTATTAGGAAAGTAACACGTCCAGTTCACTTGTCCCGTATATTACCTTTCGGTAAACTACCGTCCGGTTGTAAAGGAAAGCGTTGAACAAGCAACTGTTAAGGCAATGTCCCCTGACATGCTTTTAATTATGGTCTATAACGTGTCGGACGCAATTACTATCCTTGGTAGGAGCAATAGTAAAGCTTACCCTTATAATTTTTCGGTATGGCACAAGGTCCTGTCTTTGACCACTATGCAACCACCGTTCTTACGGTTGACACCCGTTTTAGTTCAGTTGACCTAATGAATTCCAGGTGAATTCCTAGGATTTTACGTTCAATGGTAATGAACGCATTGAAAATAGGGTTTTCAGAAAACAAATCGGTTTGTAATTTTGATCAAAATATTTTCTCGTTCAAGCTCAAGTTTAGATATCATTGAATTCCATGAGTTTGAATTCTCAATCTTTAAGGTCAATATCTAGGATTGAGTAATATCAGTCTTAAAAGCTGATTTTTAATCTTTAAGGAGATTATCCTTTCTAGGGATCTGATTCATTAGTCTTATCCAGCTAATTTGCATGGTGCCCCCCCCCCCATTGTACGAGATAAATCCTTCTCATGGTTAGGATAAATCTGACCACTTGGCGACCCTGTTTAATGCTGAGGTCCGTGGATTTCCTGCTGATTTTAGTGATGACTTTTCTAGATTTTTTTGTCAACCTACAGCTGGTCTGGACGACAACTTCATGACCTAAATCAAGAAGCGCGTTTCTTTTTCGGAAGACTTTACTTCCTTTTAATGATGGAATTGATTCATCGTGTAGATCCATCTCTTCTTTTCTTTTATCGGGTAAAACAGTTTAGTTTAGTCCAAAGCAAAAGTATTTTCAGTTATTTGTTACAGATATATGTGACATATGTTTAAGATAACTTGGTAAATTTTCCCACACTTGGCTTTTATTTTCCTTTTTATCGTCCTCTATTCCATTTTAAATGAATTTTAACATTTTGGTTTGTTTCTCAATTTATGTCCTTTCCGAGGTAACAATAATTTCGGTGTTAAAACCTAGTTTTATCGTTCATAAATATGTATAAACATGATTTTGAGTTCATTTAATTGAAAATTTTGAAAATTTTTATTAGAATTGGGTAGTCAGTATATAAGACCAGGGCTGTTCTTTATTATCAGAGAGCACTAGATTCTAATACAACTACTGCTTTACTAGTATTTTTAATGGTAACCAAGTGTATAAAGTAAAAAATTTTAAAATCCGAAAGAATTTAACCCCTTCCCACACTTAAGATCTTGCAATGCCCTCATTTGCAAGAAATCAGGAATAATTTAAATTATTGAGGGTGATTTGTGTGAAAATGATTAAATTTTTACCAAAGTTTCCAAATATATTGGCGTTTGTTTGCTGAATGATAAATGGTGCACATCATTTGTTCATTCCGTCTTGTTGTTATTTCACATATATTTTGCATCTTGTCGTCAAAATTAGTTGCTTTTGCTGAACTTAATGCCAGTCTTTGAAAATGCGTTGTTTTACCCTGTTGTGTACATAAGATAAACTGCAAACATATATACATATTTTTGAAGTTTGGTATATTACCCCACATTCAAAAATTATTAAAATCTAAGAATAAAAGTTAGACAATTATAAAAACTATTACAATATTAACAAAAGTATCAAACGTATCAATCATTACAAATTACAAAATAAATAAAACTAAGTATACTAGGGATGATACTGTTACCAATAGGGGTTCCAGGCATAACCATAGGTGCTATAGAATGCTTCGGCAGGGTCATACGTAGGATACGGTGGCTGCATCTCTATAGACCAGGGAGGGAAGATGGGTTTCGGTGTAGGAATATAGTTTCTACCTATATGTTGGCAATGAGCTATGATTTGGTTCTGATGAAATTGCCAATCTTCAAATGCTCTCTGTCTACCATTTTTGTACTCCTGAGAAGCTATAAACCTTTGCATTTCTTGCATCTCATTCCCCCCTCCTACATTACCTTGCTGTTGGTTTCTCTCAACCTGTGGATGTCTACCATGGTATGGTACTGCGGCGTTATTTCGCCTTTTCAAAACTTTCGCACCATGGTATACATTTAAACCTATAGTATCGCGAGGTTCTGGTTCTTTTACTAATAATCCCCCCCGACTTATATCCACACCGAGATATTCACCAATCAAAGTAATAAAAATACCACCTCCTATTATGCTATGCGGTCGCATCCCCCGAACCATAGCTGATAAATAATAACCCACACAATACGGTATACTTACAGCGCTTTGTGGGTCTCGAATACACATATGGTAAAACAAATCCTGTTCATTTACCTTTTCCTTGTTTTTACCCCTTTGTGTAATCAAATTAGCTAAAAACCTATGAATCACTCTTAATTCGGCTCTATCTATATCCAAATAAGAGTAATTTTCCCCTTTGAAACGGTGATGGCTTGTCATTTGACTCCACACACCGTGTGTATCAAAATTTTCATCTATCTTTCTACCGTTTAGTATCAACCCTCTACAATCGGCAGATGCTAACTCCTCAGGCGTATATATACGTAAAGCCTGAGCCATGTCCAGTAAAGACATGTGGCGCATCGAACCGCCTAACAAGAATCTAATAAAAGAACGATCGGTTAAACTAGCTACCCGATCATTCAACTCTATACTACATAACAATTCTTCACACCATACTTTATATACAGGTCTACGCATGGTGAATAAACGTACCCAGTCATTAAAAGAAGAATTACCATACCTCTGTACAAGTAATTCCCTAATTGGCCCGGCCAATTCTACAGCTTCTAAGGGTCCCCATTCTATGACCCTTGGTACCTCAACAACCTTAGAATGAAGAGTATGCAAACCCCTTTGATATTTTGGATAATCTATCCAAAGTCTGTCAAATCTCAGGTTCGGGTGCAACTCTTCCAAGTGCATATCAGAAAAGGTCATGACTGGATGAGGTATATCCTGCTTGTAGTAGTTATCCACTTCCTGTTGTCCTGCATTCTCAGCAGGAGCATTGCGAGCTTGGGATGAAGATTCACCCCTTTCAGTCTGCAAAACACATCAAACACAATTTTTGTGCATCCAAATATGCATTAGTGTCAGCAAAATCATCAATCAAAATAATTACAATGACATGATCAATTTATATCAAACTTAAGCTCATTTTCACATTTTTATCAAATCTACACTTTTTCAAATAAGCATATACGAAAATGTTCGCCAAGTTCATAAGCATTCAACTCAAATAACATGTCAAAATAATCATTACTAGCAATTAAACAAGTTTCAAATGGCATTATCTTTCAAAAATCAAGTTCATGAATTTTAGACTTGAAAAAGTCCACTTTAATTCTCAAAATCATGTTTAGGCTCAAAGTTTGGATCATTTAACTACCTAGACATGTTAGACTACTTAATTTAGCAACAATTCATGACAAAAATCGGCCATAACCTGTTTATATCAAAAAGCCCCAAATTTGCTCAAGAACACAAACCCTAGATTACTCAAAATTTGAAGTTTAAGGCTTCTAATCATGTTAAATAGCATCAATCTAGGTTATACAAGCATAATACATAAACAATTTAAGCATAATTACACTAAAAAGCATCAAAATCAAATTGGGGAAAAAATTGCTCAAGAACACCAAATTTCGGATTAAATGGTGTTTAGTTGTAGAAATTTACCGTTTTTCTTGAGTAATTCCTAGATAGCATCCTTCTCAACATGATTTTAGTAAAAGATTTGGTGATTAACGGTTAAAAATTGTGATTTTGGGGGTGTTTTTGGGTATTTTTTCGGAGTATTTCGCAGGTTTTCGGTTTTGGGGAGTGAAACTGAGCTGTTTCAGTTCGTTTTATTTTTTTCTGTAATCCAGTCCTCCCGCGAGTCGCGGCCTATTAAGCCTTCAAACTCCGCGACTCGCGGAGTTTGTTTTTTTTTTTTTTTTTTTTTATTTATGTTTTTGGCATACTTTAATTCAATAAGATTAAAAACAATGATAATAAAAGTTCTCGTCCCTCCCTCGGGTAAAGCAATTTCGGTTCAAAGACCTAGTCTTCAACTTACGAATTTTAAAAATCATATTTTTAACTTAATGAGATAAAGTAAATTTTTGTTTTTAAATTCACACAACTTAAATATAAAATTCAAAATTAATATTAAAAATTCACACCAAACTTAAAATTTGAAATGCATAAAATTAAAAATTCATATTTTAAATTCACACCAAACTTAATTTAAAAATTCATATTATAAATTCACACCAAACTTATATTAATGTTACAAATATTTACAATTTTAAATATATTGTTTTTACAAAGTTTACAATATTAATTTAAGATTTAAATATTAATTTTAAAAACATGGTAAAAATAAAATTAAAAATCTTTTTGTCTTTTTATCCCACTTTAATCAATCAAATATTATCAAAAATATGCGCCCCTCTTTTCGGTAAAGTAATTTCGGTTCCAAAACCTAATTTAACTCATGACGAATTTTTGAAATATTTTGGGTTGATTGTTTAAAGATATTTATACCTTAAGAATAAACGTTAAATTTAGCAGTGATGTAATAAATTTTTGAATGATATCAATAATTTCGGTCGCCAAACCTAATTTTATTCAATACCAATTTAATACTTTTTAGCGAACAAATTAGCGTTTATTATCAAAAGGTTAAAAATAAAAATAAAAATAAAAACTGTACAGATGTAACATCCCAAATATTTAAGGTATTATTTTACGTAAATTTTATTATTTAGAAATTAAATGGTATAGGTTATTTTATTTAAATGGTCAAAAGTTAAGTTTGTTGGTTAAGTTAGGAAGGACTAAGGATGCAAAGTTAAGATTAAGGACCTCCCTAACTATAGTTGTGATGAGGAGGGTAGAAATTGCAAATAAGTCATAGTTGTTTTAAATAAAAGAAAAGAAAAAGGCTGGAACTCATTTTTATAAAAAAATAAAAGTGCAGAGAGTTTATTGTGTGTGTGTGTGTCTGTAAGTGGCGACCCAAGAGGAAGAGCAAGGAGAAATCATCAATTGTTAAAATTGTGTTCATGCAAGCTTGATTTAGTGAAATCTAAGACATCTTAAGCACTCTAGCAAGTCTTGAATCTTCAATTTCATCCTCTTTGTGCATAATTAGAGTTCTTGAACTCTAAAAGCTAAGGTATGAGTTTCTATGACTAAGTGTTGCTATTGTTGGATGATTGTGATGAATTTTAGGCTTAAATGTTGTTGTTTGTTGTTATTGTGCACGCTTGTATGATTGAAAACGAATTTGTTAGTAATTTTGGGAATAAGTTCAAGTATGAACTTGCATTATGAAAGTATGGAATGATTATGGTCAATTTGATGATGTTCTAGCTTAAATTCTAGTCATGCACACTAAGTGTTTGATGAAATGCCTCAATGAAATGTTGATGTGTTCTAGTTAGTAATTTTGAAGAAGAATGTTCATGTATGAATTATTGTTATTGTGTAAGTCATAGAATTTGAATAATTGATAATTTAGGGTTGCTAGTAATGGAAATGGATTTATGCACATTTGATATTTAATGGAAGAATTGAAGGAAATTGCATGTTATGGTTAAAAGAGATGAACTAGAGATTTGCATGATTAAGGAAAATGATGTTGGATTGATAATGTTGTTATATTAGAAAAGATGAGATCTAAGGTTATGTGTGAAATTGTTCTTGTGTATTTGATGTGATTAAGGGGTTAAGTAAATGTGTAAGTGTATGAAGGTGTTAAAAGCTTGTGAAAGTTGTGATTTTGATTAAGTTGTGTTATTAATGAGACTAGCTCATGTATAGGTGCTAATCAAGGTAAAGGAGCCTCAAGTGACCAAGGAAATCCATTTAAACAAGGTGAGTTTATAGGGGGTAATATGGGCGGGTCAAGAGTGGCTTAGTGTTCTCGGATTGCATCCGTGCAAGAGAGTAACGACTAAGTGCACTAGTATGTAGCTTAGATAGAACTATTGGGTTAGCTCAACAGTTGTATCTATGGTTGATGTTTAGCTTAGGTAAGGTTATTACATTGCTAGTAATCTTGCCTATGGTTCGTGTTAGCTTAGACACTTTGGGTGTCTACGTATGAGATGATGATAGCTTAGGCATATTTAGTATGTCTATGGTTAGCTTAGACATGATTACTAGGTTCGGCCTAGTAAGTCATGTCTATGGTATGAATGATCGGATCCGAAAGTATGCAAGCAACCTAAGGGTTGAAGGATAAGTGTTTCGATTATGCCCAAATGATTTATGTTTATGTTTTATGTTTATTGCTTTCCTATAACTCACTAAGTGTAAAAGCTTACCCCCATGATGTTTTATGTTTTAGGTGCTAAAGTCCATCGAGAAGGTAAGGAACCCGTGTGAAGAGCTTGAAGAGCATTGGCCTTGTGTAAGTGGTATTGCAAGTCCCTTTTTGTAATCACGCTCTATAGTTACCGCTTACCAAACGCCAAGTATTTTGAAGTGTCAAGTTGTCATTGTTGAATTTGGGACCAAATGTTGGTTTTGATTCATGGAAACATATTTTATTGACTAAATGTTGTTTATGGATGGTTTAAGATATTAGAAACGGAATTTTTATGGTTGTGTATGAATTACGCCGTTTTGAAAGTGTTTGAAAATGATGAAAAGTGCAAAATTGGTTTAAGTTAATTGTTGCAGGTCTGGCACCCGGACAAGTGTTATGTCGCGCCGCGGTAAAGGGCTCCGCGCCGCGGCAAACAACTAATGTTCAAAACAGAAATGGAGTTAACAAGGTTAAAAAGTTAAGTGTTATGTCGCGCCGCGACAAGGCAGGCCGCGCCGCGGCAATTGCCTTGTCCGGCCAGAGACTTAACTTTTCAAAAAAAAAAAAAAAAAAAAAAAAAAAAAAAAAAAAATTTTACTCGATTCAAGGCGTTAAAAGTTGGTATCAGAGCTGTGGTTTAAGGGACTTGGATAACCCACGATAGGGATTATCTAGGCTTAAACCATTGTTGTGAAGGATAAGCGGTTTAGGACTTGCATAAGTGTTAAAGTCGTATAGTTGTGCCATGCTCCATAGGGTAGAGTCATTGACGAGACCCGTAGTATAATGATTGATCTATGAAAGGAGTTTGATACCCGTTAGCCATGATGTCATAGTGGACTTAATGTGTAATGAAACGGTGTAATAACAACAGGCCATTGTTATTACTTCATTTTAGTACACATGAACGTCTACTATAGTCATGGTGAATCGAGTTAGGAATTCTTTCGAATGGTTTGGTTTGCTGAATAATGGTGTTACCGGTATTTGAACTAATGGATTAATTGTGATTTTCAGTATGGCTATTGTATCACCAAACCGAGGTCAAGATGAGGATGATGAGTACGTCCGCACCCCATCCACGGAGTCTATAGAAGACTCTCACAATGAATCGGAAGAAGTTAACATGCCAAATGACATTTCGGGGCAAATAGGGCAAGCCTTGATACGTTATACCCCAACCTTGCTAGAAAAGATCAAGACGTTGATCAATGATCAACTAGATGAAAAGTTAAAGACTTTGGTTGCTAATAACCCTACCTTAAGAGGTGAAGGGGGAAGTGGGGTAAGGCAAGAAGAGGTAGAAGCCCCGAAAAGAAAGGATGATCGTTTTGAATATAAAAACTTTGCAAATTGCCATCCTCCCGAGTTTCATGGAAAGGTTGACCCTATTGTTAGTCAAAGATGGATTGATGAAATCGAGGAAACTTTCATGTTGTGCGGATGTCCCGAGCAATTAAAGGTAATTTATGCGGCTCATCAAATGAAGGGTAGTGGTTATGAGTGGTGGAATTTCATAGTTAAATCTCATGGGCGAGACGTGGCTACAAGTTTCTCATGGGACAAGTTCCGTGAAATGTTTATGACTCATTTTGCTCCACCCGCCGAGGTTAGTAGGTTGAAATCCGAGTTTATGAATATAGAGCATGGAAGTAAGTCGGTGACCGAGTTTAATGCCGAGTTTAATGACAAGTCTCGTTTTTGTCCGGACTTTGTGTCAAGTCCCAAGTTGATGATGGATCATTATCATGAAAAGTTGAGTCCCGAAATAAGTGAGTTTATCGATAAGAGTACTTATAAGACTTTAGCCGAGATGATGAATCGAGCCCTTGTTAGAGAACATGAACTTAGGAAGAAGGCGGCGTTTAAACGAAAGTTAGATCAAGACTCTAAGGCGATGCAAAATGTTAGTCCGAAAAAGGGCAAGTTTGGTTCCGAATCCCCGCACAAGTCAAAAGGGGGTTTTGTGTCGGGTAAAAGCGGTGGGAAAGAAGCCAAGTTGTGTACTAGATGCGGTAAAAATCATACGGGTGAATGTAAAGCGGGTACCTCCGATTGTTATTTTTGTGGAAAGCCGGGACATAGGGCCGCCGAATGTCCTAAGAAAGGTAAGCAATGTTATTATTGTTTTGAGAAAGGTCACTTTCAAGCCGAATGTCCGGAATACAAGAAGGATTTAGCTAGTGGTAGTGTTAAGAAAGAGGTTAAGACGGAACCGAAGACTAGTGATAGCCGACCAAGGGCCCGAGCTCATCAGATTACCGCACTCGAAGCGAAGGAGTCCCAAAATGTGGTGTCAGGTACCTTTATTGTAAACTCTTTACCTGCGCATGTTTTGTTTGATTCCGGTGCTACGCGGTCGTTTGTTTCGTATTCTTTTTGTAAACATTTTAATATGACTCCAAGTATGTTAGAGCATCCTTTAGAGGTTGAGATAGCGGACAATAAGACTGTTATGGTGTATAGTATTATTAAGGGATGTGAAATTGTTTTGGATGATGAAAAGTTTGTCATTGATTTAATACCTATGCATATGGGGGAATTTCAAGTAATTGTGGGCATGGATTGGTTAGATGACAATGAAGGGATAATTTTGTGTCGTAAGAAAATTGTGTTAGTACAATCACCAAGTGGGAAGGTTATATGGATTTATGGGGAATGGGCTAGGCGTGCTATTCCTATATGCACGTATGCTAGAGCTAAAAGATTTTTGTCTCATGGGTGTTGTGCGTTTTTGGCACATGTTGTTGATGATTCGAAAAAGGTTGTTGAATTAGATGATGTACCAATAGTTAACGAGTTTCCGGATGTGTTTCCAAGTGAATTGCCCGGTGTACCTCCCGAGCGAGAGGTAGAGTTTAGAATAGATTTGATACCCGGGGCCACGCCAATTGCCAAAGCTCCCTATCGACTAGCCCCGTCGGAAATGAGAGAAATGATGACTCAATTACAAGATTTGATAGATAAAGGTTTTATACGTCCTAGTAGTTCACCTTGGGGAGCTCCGGTTTTATTTGTGAAAAAGAAGGATGGAACTATGAGAATGTGTATTGATTATCGAGAATTGAATAAAGTCACGATTAAGAATAAGTATCCGTTGCCAAGGATAGACGACTTGTTTGATCAATTACAAGGTGCAAGTTTCTTTTCAAAGATAGATTTAAGGTCGGGTTACCATCAATTGAAAGTGAGGGAAGAAGACGTCCCTAAAACGGCTTTTCGAACGAGGTATGGTCATTATGAGTTTGTGGTTATGCCGTTTGGGTTAACGAATGCACCGGCCGCATTTATGGATTTGATGAATAGAGTTTGTCGACCGATGCTTGATAGGTTCGTAATTGTATTTATTGATGATATTTTGGTATATTCTAGGAGTGAAGAGGAACATGCGGTACATCTAAGACAAGTATTAGAGACTTTAAGAAGAGAAAGATTGTTTGCTAAGTTCTCTAAGTGTGAGTTTTGGCTTCGTGAAGTTCAATTTTTGGGTCATGTCATTAACAAGAAGGGTATTTGTGTTGATCCGGTTAAAATAGAGGCAATTATGAGATGGGAACCACCTACGAATCCTACCGAGGTTAGGAGTTTTCTAGGTTTAGCGGGGTATTATCGGCGATTTATACAAGATTTTTCTAGAATAGCCACCCCACTCACCAAGTTGACTCGTAAAAGTGTGCCATGGAGATGGGAAGAAAAGCAAGAACAAGTGTTTCAACTCCTTAAGGAGAAGCTTGTTCAAGCTCCAATATTGGTTTTACCGGAAGGAAATGAGAACATGACGGTTTATTGTGATGCTTCTAAGAAAGGCTTAGGGTGTGTATTGATGCAAAATGGGAAGGTCATAGCATACGCTTCCCGACAATTGAAGGAACACGAGAAACGTTATCCCACACATGATCTAGAATTGACGGCCGTAGTTTTTGCTTTAAAGATTTGGCGTCATTATCTTTATGGTGTTAAGTTTTCCATTTATACCGATCATAAGAACTTAAAGTATTTGTTTGATCAAAGGGATTTGAATGATAGGCAAAGGAGGGGTCTTGATTTAGTGAAAGATTATGATTGTGAGATCTTATATCACCCCGGAAAAGCGAATGTAGTAGCGGATGCTCTTAGTAGGAAGTCTAGTCATCAACCGATTAAGATAACAAGTTTGGCTATGGTAATAGCACCTCAAATATTTGATGATATTCGTGTTGCACAAGGTGAAGCATTATCGCCCGAAAACGTGAGAAAAGAAAGAATCAAGGGGCAAGTTGACGATTTTGTGGTAGATTCTCGTGGTTTAAGGCTTAGATATGGGAGAATTTGGGTACCTTTGCAAAGTGATGTTAGAAGTGAGCTCCTTGACTTAGCTCACAAGTCTAAGTATTCGATTCACCCCGGTGCTACGAAAATGTATAGAGATTTAAGGAAAGACTATTGGTGGCCGGGAATGAAGAGGGATATAGTTAAGTATGTGCACAAGTGTCTTACTTGTCTTCAAGTGAAAGCCGATCATCAAATGCCTTACGGTAAGATGCAACCTTTAGAGGTACCGGTTTGGAAATGGGAGCATATTACGATGGATTTGGTGACTAAGTTGCCTAAGACCCCTAGACAACATGATGCAATTTGGGTTATTGTTGATAGATTGACTAAGAGTGCATTATTTTTGGCAATAAGAGAAGCTTCGTCATCGGAAGCAATGTCTAAGTTATATATGAAAGAAGTTGTTGCAAGGCATGGAGTGCCGGTTTCCATAGTTTCGGATCGAGACACTCGATTTACATCTAGATATTGGAGAAAGTTTCAAGAGGAAATGGGTACTAAGTTACATATAAGTACCGCGTTTCACCCACAAACGGATGGTCAAAGTGAACGGACTATACAAACTCTTGAGGATATGTTAAGAGCATGTGTCATTGATTTTGGTGGAAGTTGGGATACTCATTTACCGTTAGTTGAATTTTCATACAACAATAGTTATCACTCTACGATTGGGATGGCACCATATGAAATGTTGTATGGAAGGAGGTGTAGAACCCCGATATGTTGGGGCGAAGTAGGTCAACGAGAATTAGGAAGCACGGAAATAGTACAACAAACCACCGAGATGATTGATCAAATTCGTGAAAGAATGAAGGCGGCACAAGATAGACAAAAGTCATATGTTGATAAGAGGAGAAAGCCGATAGAATTTCAAGTAGGTGATAAAGTGATGCTAAAAGTTTCTCCATGGAAAGGCATCATCCGTTTTAGAAAGAGGGGAAAATTGGGTCCAAGGTTCGTGGGACCATTTGAGATAGTGGCGAAAGTGGGGAAGGTAGCCTACCGTTTGGCTTTACCCGATGAATTAAGTAATATACATGACACGTTTCACGTGTCACAATTGAGAAAGTGTTTGGCGGATGATTCAACCTATGTTCCTTTGAATGAAATTGAGGTCGATAATAAGTTAAGATATGCGGAGAAGCCGATAAAGATTTTGGATCAAAAGGTTAAGCACTTGAGAAATAAGTCGGTTATATTGTTGAAGGTGTTATGGCAATTTAGAAAAGGTTCCGAATGTACATGGGAACCCGAAGAATGGCTCATGAAGTATTATCCGTCGTTGCATCAAGAATGGTTCGCGAGGACGCGAACGATCCAAGAGGGGGAGAGTTGTAACATCCCAAATATTTAAGGTATTATTTTACGTAAATTTTATTATTTAGAAATTAAATGGTATAGGTTATTTTATTTAAATGGTCAAAAGTTAAGTTTGTTGGTTAAGTTAGGAAGGACTAAGGATGCAAAGTTAAGATTAAGGACCTCCCTAACTATAGTTGTGATGAGGAGGGTAGAAATTGCAAATAAGTCATAGTTGTTTTAAATAAAAGAAAAGAAAAAGGCTGGAACTCATTTTTATAAAAAAATAAAAGTGCAGAGAGTTTATTGTGTGTGTGTGTGTCTGTAAGTGGCGACCCAAGAGGAAGAGCAAGGAGAAATCATCAATTGTTAAAATTGTGTTCATGCAAGCTTGATTTAGTGAAATCTAAGACATCTTAAGCACTCTAGCAAGTCTTGAATCTTCAATTTCATCCTCTTTGTGCATAATTAGAGTTCTTGAACTCTAAAAGCTAAGGTATGAGTTTCTATGACTAAGTGTTGCTATTGTTGGATGATTGTGATGAATTTTAGGCTTAAATGTTGTTGTTTGTTGTTATTGTGCACGCTTGTATGATTGAAAACGAATTTGTTAGTAATTTTGGGAATAAGTTCAAGTATGAACTTGCATTATGAAAGTATGGAATGATTATGGTCAATTTGATGATGTTCTAGCTTAAATTCTAGTCATGCACACTAAGTGTTTGATGAAATGCCTCAATGAAATGTTGATGTGTTCTAGTTAGTAATTTTGAAGAAGAATGTTCATGTATGAATTATTGTTATTGTGTAAGTCATAGAATTTGAATAATTGATAATTTAGGGTTGCTAGTAATGGAAATGGATTTATGCACATTTGATATTTAATGGAAGAATTGAAGGAAATTGCATGTTATGGTTAAAAGAGATGAACTAGAGATTTGCATGATTAAGGAAAATGATGTTGGATTGATAATGTTGTTATATTAGAAAAGATGAGATCTAAGGTTATGTGTGAAATTGTTCTTGTGTATTTGATGTGATTAAGGGGTTAAGTAAATGTGTAAGTGTATGAAGGTGTTAAAAGCTTGTGAAAGTTGTGATTTTGATTAAGTTGTGTTATTAATGAGATTAGCTCATGTATAGGTGCTAATCAAGGTAAAGGAGCCTCAAGTGACCAAGGAAATCCATTTAAACAAGGTGAGTTTATAGGGGGTAATATGGGCGGGTCAAGAGTGGCTTAGTGTTCTCGGATTGCATCCGTGCAAGAGAGTAACGACTAAGTGCACTAGTATGTAGCTTAGATAGAACTATTGGGTTAGCTCAACAGTTGTATCTATGGTTGATGTTTAGCTTAGGTAAGGTTATTACATTGCTAGTAATCTTGCCTATGGTTCGTGTTAGCTTAGACACTTTGGGTGTCTACGTATGAGATGATGATAGCTTAGGCATATTTAGTATGTCTATGGTTAGCTTAGACATGATTACTAGGTTCGGCCTAGTAAGTCATGTCTATGGTATGAATGATCGGATCCGAAAGTATGCAAGCAACCTAAGGGTTGAAGGATAAGTGTTTCGATTATGCCCAAATGATTTATGTTTATGTTTTATGTTTATTGCTTTCCTATAACTCACTAAGTGTAAAAGCTTACCCCCATGATGTTTTATGTTTTAGGTGCTAAAGTCCATCGAGAAGGTAAGGAACCCGTGTGAAGAGCTTGAAGAGCATTGGCCTTGTGTAAGTGGTATTGCAAGTCCCTTTTTGTAATCACGCTCTATAGTTACCGCTTACCAAACGCCAAGTATTTTGAAGTGTCAAGTTGTCATTGTTGAATTTGGGACCAAATGTTGGTTTTGATTCATGGAAACATATTTTATTGACTAAATGTTGTTTATGGATGGTTTAAGATATTAGAAACGGAATTTTTATGGTTGTGTATGAATTACGCCGTTTTGAAAGTGTTTGAAAATGATGAAAAGTGCAAAATTGGTTTAAGTTAATTGTTGCAGGTCTGGCACCCGGACAAGTGTTATGTCGCGCCGCGGTAAAGGGCTCCGCGCCGCGGCAAACAACTAATGTTCAAAACAGAAATGGAGTTAACAAGGTTAAAAAGTTAAGTGTTATGTCGCGCCGCGACAAGGCAGGCCGCGCCGCGGCAATTGCCTTGTCCGGCCAGAGACTTAACTTTTCAAAAAAAAAAAAAAAAAAAAAAAAAAAAAATTTTACTCGATTCAAGGCGTTAAAACAGACATACCTGTGAAATAGATTTCTTAGTTATATGATCTATCCCATTCATAAGATAGTCGGTTTAATTGGTTTTCCATGGCTACATAGGCGTAACCTCGGGCATTCAGTGTCTTTTCTTCTAAACATATGAACGGTCCGTCTCTGCATAAAGTAACAAATTCGGTATTTGAATAGGTTTGATTATTTGAACATTTACCTCCATGTGACCATTTTCCGCATTTGTGACATCGTTCTAGGTGTCGTGCTCTTCTTTTCGCTGCGGATTTTGATTTTCCTTTCCCAAATTGTAACTTATTATCTTCGCATCTGGATTCTTTTTTAACTCCGTCCATTCTTTCTCTGATTACTGATACTAATTCACTCGGGAGTATGTCATTATTACGTTTAGTGATCAAAGCGTGTAGCATTAGACCATGGTTTAGTTCACAGGCAGTTTTCATTTCGTAAAAACCTAAAAAAATAAAAATTCAGAATGGGGGAGAGAAGACTAGTTCTTTAGGGTCTGCTAGGGAAAGACCATTCGGGTTCCATTTTCGAGAACTACACGAAAACAGACAATCTAACTCTAACAGAAATACATATTATCCTTTAAAGACTTAATTCTCCCCACACTTAGTTAGCTGTTGTGTCGAAATTGTGATTAACTTCGTTGTCGACTTCCATCGGACCATGTATGTAATGTTTAACTCTGTGACCATTAACTTTAAATTCAATCCCATTTGAATTTATTAATTCTATCGTTCCGTATGGGAAAACTCTTTTGACTATGAATGGTCCAGACCATCTTGATTTCAATTTTCCAGGAAATAGCTTGAATCGTGAATTGAAAAGAAGAACTCTGTCTCCTTCTTTAAATTCTTTTGAACTTCTGATTCTTTTATCATGCCATTTCTTCATTCTTTCTTTATAGATTAACGAATTTTCGTATGCTTCATGTCTTAATTCTTCTAATTCGTTTAGTTGACTTAATCGTAGACGTCCAGCTTCATGTAAATCAAGATTACATGATTTCAAAGCCCAAAATGCTTTGTGTTCAATTTCTACTGGAAGATGACATGCTTTTCAACAAACAAGTCTAAAAGGTGTGGTTCCAATTGGAGTTTTGTAGGCTGTTCTAAAAGCCCAGAGTGCATCCTCCAATTTAATGGACCATTCCTTCGGATTTGATCCTACGGTTTTCTCTAGAATACGTTTTAAAGCTCGGTTGGTATTTTCAACTTGTCCACTTGTTTGTGGATGATATGCGGTGGAGATTTTATGAGTTACTCCATATCTTTTAAGAACTTTCTCAAGTTGATTATTACAGAAATGAGTACCCCGATCACTTATTAAAGCTTTCGGTGTTCCAAACCTTGCAAAAAGACGTTTTAAAAACTTGACTACAACTCGTGCATCGTTAGTTGGGAGAGCTTGTGCTTCCGCCCATTTAGATACATAATAAATGGCTACGAGTATATATAGATTATTATGAGATTTTGGAAATGGACCCATAAAGTCAATACCCCAAATGTCAAATACTTCACATACTTGGATGACATTTTGTGGCATTTCATCACGTTGACTTATTTTTCCGGCCCTTCGACATGCATCACAGGATTTGCAAAGAAGGTGTGCGTCTTTGTAAATTGTAGGCCAATAGAATCCAGCATCATAAACTTTTCTTGCTGTTAGTTGAGGCTCATAATGCCCTCCTGTTGGTCCTGTGTGACAATGGTTTAATATTTTACTAGCTTCATCTCCAAATACACATCGGCGTATTATTCCATCGGGACAACTTTTAAACAGATGTGGATCTTCCCAGAAATAGTGTTTTATATCACTGAAGAATTTCTTTCGTCTTTGGTACGATAATCCTTTTTCAAGGAATCCACATACTAAATAAGTTGCATAGTCTGCAAACCATGGGATTTCTTTATAATCTATCTTCAATAGATATTCATCAGAAAAGTTGTCTTGTATGGCTGATTCATTTAGAACTTCTAATTCGGGATTTTCAAGACGAGAAAGATGATCAGCGGCGAGATTTTCTGCTCCTCTTTTATCTCGGATTTCAATATCAAATTCTTGTAAGAGTAAGATCCAACGGATTAATCTTGGTTTAGCATCTTGTTTCGAAAATAGGTATCTAAGAGCAGAATGGTCGGTATAGACCACCGTTTTTGCTAGAACGAGATATGATCGAAATTTGTCAAAAGCAAAGACAATAGCAAGGAGTTCTTTTTCAGTAGTTGTATAGTTCGTTTGTGCTCCTTGTAACGTCTTACTAGCATAATATATAGGTTGAAATCGTTTTTCAATCCTTTGTCCTAAAACGGCTCCCATTGCTAAATCACTTGCATCGCACATTAGTTCAAATGGTAGATTCCAATTTGGTGTTATCATGATCGGCGCATTAGTTAGTTTCTCTTTAAGAATATTAAAAGATTTGATACACTCATCTGAAAAGATGAATGGAGCATCCTTTTCTAGGAGTTTATTCATAGGAGTGGCAATTTTAGAAAAATCTTTTATGAAACGTCGGTAAAAATCGGCATGCCCTAGAAAACTCCTAATTCCTCTAACATTGGTGGGATGTGGAAGTTTAGCAATTACATCTACTTTAGCTCTATCCACTTCAATTCCTTCTTTTGAAATTTTATGTCCAAGAACGATGCCTTCTTTAACCATGAAATGGCATTTCTCCCAATTAAGTACTAGATTTGATTGTTCGCATCTAATAAGCATTCGTTCAAGATTAACTAGACATGATTCAAATGTATCACCGAAGACTGAAAAGTCATCCATGAAAACTTCCATGCATTCTTCTATCATGTCATGAAAAATCGCCATCATACACCTTTGAAAGGTTGCAGGGGCGTTACAAAGTCCAAATGGCATGCGTTTGTAAGCAAAAGTACCATAAGGGCACGTGAATGTGGTTTTCTCTTGGTCCTCGGGTGCTATTGGAATTTGAAAATATCCGGAAAATCCATCTAGAAAACAATAGTAACTATTTCCGGCTAATCTTTCCAACATTTAATCTATGAAAGGTAAGGGAAAATGATCTTTTCTGGTGGCGTCATTTAATTTTCTATAATCAATACACACACGCCATCCTGTTACAGTCCTAGTAGGAATAAGCTCATTTTTCTCATTTGTAATGACAGTCATGCCACCCTTCTTAGGTGCGCATTGAACTGGGCTTACCCATGGACTATCAGAGATTGGATAAATTAGACCTGCATCTAGCAGTTTAATAATCTCTTTCTTAACTACATCTTGCATATTAGGATTTAGTCTTCGTTGGCGTTGCACATACGTTTTATGACCTTCTTCCATAAGGATTTTATGTGTGCAATACGAAGGACTTATTCCTTTAATATCATGAATCTTCCATGCAATGGCTGGTTTATGAGCTTTCAACACAGAAATGAGTTATGATTTCTCATTTTCAGTAAGAGAAGACGATATTATTACAGGTAATTCAGATTCACCATGTAAATAAGCGTATTCCAAATGGTTTGGAAGTGGCTTTAACTCTAATTTCGGAGGTTCTTCTATCGATGATTTATATCGATATCTGTCTTCTTCTTTTAGCATTTGAATTTCTTCTGTTGTTGGTTCATATCCATTAGCTATAAGTGTAGCTAACATTTCAGCTTCATCAATTGGTTCATTACCTTCTCCTAAAGAACATTCTCCTGTTCCTTGTAATTCTGGAAATTCTTCTAATAATTCTGCATGTGCATCTATAGTTTGAATATAATAACATGTATCATCTGCAGATTGTGGTTGTTGCATTGCTCTATCAACTGAAAAGGTAACACTCTCATCCTCTATACTTAGGGTCAGTTTCTTACCGAACACGTCTATCATTGCTTTAGCCGTGTTTAAGAATGGTCTTCCTAATATGAGAGGAACTTGAGAATCTTCTTCCATGTCCAGAACAACAAAATCTACTGGAAATACTAAAGTACCAACTTTAACTAGCATGTTCTCCATTATCCCTCTAGGATATTTTATTGATCTATCGGCTAGTTGTATGCTTATTCTGGTTGGTTTTAATTCTCCAAGGTCTAGTTTAGCGTATAGTGAATACGGCATTAGATTTATACTAGCACCTAAGTCTGCCAATGCTTCTATTGAACTAAGACTACCCAAAAAACATGGAATTGTGAAGCTTCCTGGATCAGATAGTTTTTCTGGTATCTTATTCAACAGCACTGCTGAACAATTAGCATTCATAGTAACAGCCGAGAGTTCTTCCATTTTCTTTCTATTTGAGATTAGATCTTTCAAGAATTTAGCATATCTAGGCATTCCTGAAATCACATTAATGAAAGGAAGATTTACATTTATCTGTTTAAACATATCCAAGAATTTGGATTGCTCGGCTTCAAGTTTTTCTTTCTTCATTTTACTCGGGTAAGGAAGTGGTGGTTGGTATGGTTTAACATAAGGTTTAGCCTTAGCTGTGTTATCTTCATTAACCTTTTCAACTACCGGTTCTTTTTCCTTATCTTGATCAGGTTGTGGTTCTTGTGGAGTAGGAATGGCTTCATCAGAAGTTACAGGTATTTCAGGTGGTTTAAGTGTTGTACCACTTCTTGTGGTAATGGCTTTAGCTGTTTCATTCCGGGGGTTAGCATTTGTATCACTAAGTAGACTTCCCGGTTTTCTTTCACCTATTAACCTTGCTAGGTTACTTACTTCTTGTTCCAGATTTTGAATAGAAGCTTGTTGATTTCTAAATGCTTGAGCATTTTGTTCATTGGTTTGTTTTTGAGATGTGAAAAACTGCGTTTGAGTTTCAACTAGCTTCGTCATCATATCTTCTAAATTCGGCTTTTTATCATCGGTATGTTGTGGTGGTTTGTTTTGAAAATTTGGTCTTCGCTGATTGTAAGTATTATTGGATACTTGTTGATTGCTAGGACCTTGTTGGTTGTTGTATGGAATATTTCGGTTATAATTCTGGTTTTGATTGTAAATCGGTCTTGGCGGTTGATAATTATTCTGATAATTATTTCCAGGCCTTTGGTTTATGTATGAAATATTCTCTCTTTGTTCCATTGTTAATTCAATACTGAGACAATCTTTTGTCAAATGTGGTCCTCCACACTGCTCACCACTAATTCGTATTGAGTGAATATCCTTAGTCATCTTTTCCATTCGTCTTTCCACAGCATCTATCTTTGCGGAAATGGAATCTAAGTCATGGCTAGAATCGGCTCTAGCTGCTTTAGATGATCTAACGATGTCTTTTTCTTGGTGCCACTCATGTGAGTGGGAAGCAGTGTTATCAATAATTTTGTAAGCATCAGTTTCGGTTTTCTTCATAATAGAACCACCAGCTACTATATCTATGTCTTTTCTTGTAGTGATGTCGTATCCTTGGTAGAATATTTATACTATTTGACAGGTGTCTAAACCATGTTGCGGACATCCTCTTAATAACTTTCCATATCTTGTCCACGCCTCATATAGAGTTTCATTTGGTTTCTGTGTGAACGTAACAATTTCTGCTTGAAGTCTTACGGCTTTAGATGCAGGAAAGAATTGTTTAAGAAATTTGTCAACTAAAACATCCCATGTATCTATCGCCCCTTCAGGTAATGATTCCAACCAATCTTTGGCTTCTCCCTTTAAAGTCCAGGGAAATAACATAAGATATATCTGTTCATCCTCCATTTCTCGGATTTTAAATAGTGTGCAGATCCTATTAAAGGTACGTAGATGTTCATTTGGATCTTCCTTCGGCGCACCACTAAATTGGCATTGATTAGTCACCATGTGTAGAATTTGTCCTTTGATTTCATAATCTGGCGCATTAATGTCTGGATGAGTAATTGCGTGACCTTGGCCAGTGCGTTTAGCTCTCATTCGGTCTTCCATACTTAAAGGTTCCAGATTCTCCATAATTGAATTTGTTGAATCGGAATCACTAGAGGATTCTGATTTAATGGTTCGTTCCTCAACAATCTCTGTTTGAATGATTGGTGGTTCCGGAGGAAAGTTTAATGGTTCAGGATCTACGAACCGTTCCTGAATATTCTCCGGATTCTCAATTGTGAGGTTGGGTTCAAAAAATGGATTATCGGAAATTTGAACTGAAGTACTTGGTCGACTGGATGACGATTCTAAAGAAAAATCAACGGCGGTTATATTTGCTAAATGTCTTGATCTAGTTACAGGTGGTGAACGTACAAAAGGTGGTGAACGTCTTGCTCGGTGCATTCACTGAATATCCTATTAGTTTTTAAAAGGAAAGAAAAATTATAATAAGTTATCCAACCAATAGACTTTTCTGATTTTGCCCACGTTTCGAATAGCCAAAAGATGCAGCAGAGGGGCAGGATTCATTTGGTCTCAATATAATTGAGGACTGTTTGGCTCCAATAACCCGGTCCACGTACAAATCCAACTATTACTACGAACCAGAAAATTTTGATGTCTATTAATTTAACCACTTAAAATAAATTTTCGTAATTTTAAGAAATTTAGATAAGAAGTAGAATAAAAATCTATGTCCTAATACTAGAATAGCGAGAAATAAGAAAGAAAAAGAGTTCGTCGGAAAAAGGTTGAAAAAGAAAAATGGTTGAAAAATAAAAGGTGACGGAAAAATAAAAGAAACTTATAAAAACTTAAAAATACTTGACTAACCTAACCTTATTACTACAACTAACTTAAAATTATAATCGCAAATTGAGATTACTAATTGGAATGATAATTGATACATAGGTAAAAGTCGTCTAAAAATATTAAAGCTTACAAGAAAAACTAAATCCCAAATGGAATTAACTTAAAAAGAAACTAAAACTTAAAAAGGCGTCGCAAAATTCTAAAGTACCTAAATCTTAGTCTAGAGAAAAAGCACTTAAGGAATTCTACGGCAAAGCCTAAAAATCTAGGAGTAAAAATGACTATGGCAAAAACTAAGTTTAAAATTAAATATGAGCGAAAAATACAAATATTACGTTAAAACGATTACAAAGGGACAAAATATAAAAATATACAAAAAGTTGTAAAAAAAATACAATTTTTATAAATATTATTTTTATATTATTTATTTATTAAAACTACTAATTTTACAAATTAATTAAACTAATTAATACTAAATACATAAATTAAATAAAAAGTAAAAGTTAAAATAAAACTAATAATAATAATAATAATAATTAGGGTTAAATAATAATAATAATAATTAATTTCCCCGTAATAAATGCAGGATTAGGGCTTCTGTCACGTGTCAGGTTTTCTCCGCGAGTTGCGGTATTCAAGGCAGTAAACCCCGCGAGTCGCGGGGTTCAGAAATTCAACTGACAGCTTTTAATTTCGACGCGTTTTTATTTTTATTTTATTTTTTTATTTTCTATTTTTTGTTTTATAATTTTCTGTTTTATAATCTAAAAGTTATATATAAAAACTTACATTTTTACAAACTAAAGATACTTTATAAAACTTAAATATTTAACAAAATCTTAAAAATATACAAATTTTCTGTTTTTTTTTATATTTTCGAATATTTAAAACGTATTTTTACAAAAACGTACTAAAAGTAAAAATCCTTTTTTTTTTATATATAGCGTTGCGCTTCCGGCTTTTAAGATATTCCCCGGCAGTGGCGCCAAAAATACTTGATGTGGTAGCTGAGTGGTATAAAATAGTTATTAATTTTAGCAGAAAATACTATTAAATACGATACAATTTTACACAAGATATTTATTTTTTTAGAGAACGGATATACTTAAACCTTGCTACAACACTTATAGGCAGTGTACCTAATCGTACAGTAGTGTAGTTTTTAGTAAGTCCGGTTCATTCCACAGGGAATCTTTTTAAACAAAGCTTAACGCTATATTAGTTTACTTTTATAAAAATACAAATATATATATATAAGTAATATTATTATTATAAAGGGGGTTTTTACCGTTTAATGACCGGTTTGTCGATTTTAAAACTTTAGTCGCAGTTAAAACCAAATGTAAAATATTAAAAATAAATACAAGACTTAAATTAAAGCATAAAGTAAATAACGATAATGAAATTGCGAATAATAAAAGTGCGATAAAATAAACTTGCGATAATTAAAAAGTACGATAATTAAAAGTGCAATTAAATACAATAACAATAAATAAAAATGCGATAATTAGAAGTGCAATTAAATATAAAATAAAGGAAATTAAATATGAAATAAAAGAATTATGCTTATTTAAACTTCCGTAATCATGATGTTTGACGTGTTGATTTTAGTTTTATGCCCATGGGTTAATTGTCCTTTGTCCTGGATTATTTAATATGTCCGTCTGGTTTTTGTCCATAACAGTCCATCAGTCATAAATATAAAGTGCGAGTGTCCTCGTCAAATTATTCTTATACCCGAAGTTAAATATTCCAACTAATTGGGGACTTAAACTGTAACTAGATTTTAATATTTTGTTTAATAATTACACCAGGATATCGACTGAGTGTAACTCAAGGTTTTAATATTTTGTTATCAATTATACCAAGTGTCCTTGTACATAATTTCGCCCCTGTTTTAATTATTCTAGTGGCTATTAATCCATTCCCGTGTCCGGTTAGATGAACGATTATTCGTACATATAAATACCCCGCCCATCGTGTCCGATTGAGTGTATATGGTAATTTATAGGGACGCCCAATTGTAAATCTTTATATTAACATTAACAAACTATCATTTAGTTAAACAAATATAAAGCCCATTAATAGCCCATAGTCTAATTTCCACAAGTGTTGTTCTTTTGTCCAAACCCCAATTATGGTACAATGCCCAATTACCCAATTTTAGTAATTAGCCCAACATCATGATTACTTCGTTTTAAATAAGCATAATAATAACTTAGCTACGAGACATTAATGTAAAAAGGTTGAACATAACTTACAATGATTAAAAATAGCGTAGCGTTACACGGACAAAATTTCGACTTACACCCTTACAACATTCGCTAACATACCCTTATTATTAGAATTATAATTAAAATTAAAATTAAAATATAAATATATATATATATATATATATATTTTTTACGTATGAATGAGGAGAAAAAAAAAAGATGATGATTACGATCAGAATGCGCGAGCTTTATAGGGATTTTCTGAAATTGGGGCTCCGCGACTCGCGGCCTTTTTGGCCTTCAAACTCCGCGAGTCGCGGAGTTTGAAATTACAGCTCAGATACTTTGGAGTCTTTCTTGCCGACGGATTTATAAATATATATAATATATTAAATAATTATAAGAATTATTTAAATATTATATTATATTTATGTGCATAGTTGATTTGTAATTTTTAGTCCGTTGCGTCGAGCGTTGAGAGTTGACTCATGTCCCGGTTCCGGATTTTCGAACGTCCTTGCGTACAATTTAATATCTTGTACTTTGCATTTTGAATCTTGTACTCTTGTAATTTCGAGACGTTTCTTATCAATAATTGGAACCTTTTTGATTGTCTTTTGTACTTTTGAGCTTTTTGGTCGTTTGCATCTTCAATTTGTCGAATCTGTCTTTTGTCTTCACCTTTTATTATTTAAACGAATATCACTTGTAAATAGAACAATTGCAACTAAAAGCTTGTCTTTCTTGAGGAATAATGCTATGAATTATATGTTCGTTTTTAGCATTATCAGCTACATACCAACAATAACCTTGGATCTGGCAGTACAGGAAATCGTGTAGGATGCACCTACAAAGAATTCACTGCCTGCAAACCTTTAGAATTTGATGGAACCGAAGGACCGATCGGATTGAAACGGTGGACCGAGAAGGTCGAATCGGTGTTTGCCATAAGTAAGTGTACTGAAGAGGACAAAGTGAAGTACGCTACGCATACCTTCACAGGTTCTGCGTTAACATGGTGGAATACCTATCTAGAGCAAGTGGGACAAGATGATGCATACGCACTACCGTGGTCAGCATTCAAGCACTTGATGAACGAGAAGTACCGTCCCAGAACCGAGGTCAATAAGCTCAAGACAGAACTTAGAGGGTTACGAACCCAAGGATTTGATATTACCACGTACGAAAGACGATTCACAGAATTGTGCCTATTGTGTCCGGGAGCATTCGAAGATGAGGAAGAGAAGATCTACGCGTTTGTGAAAGGATTACCGGAAAGAATCCAAGAAGATATAAGTTCACACGAGCCCGCCTCCATACAACAGGCATGTAGAATGGCTCACAAACTAGTGAACTAGATTGAAGAAAGAATTAAAGAACAGACTGCTGAAGAGGCCAATGTGAAGCAAGTCAAAAGAAAGTGAGAGGAAAACGGTGATAAGAATCACCAATACAACAACAACAGCAATTACAACAATAATCGCAACAATTATCCCAACAATCGCAACATCAATCGCAACTACAACAAACGGCCCAACAACAACAACAACAGCAACTACAACAATCATCCCAACAACAATAATAACCGCAACAACAACAACAATCAGAAGCAGCTATGCCAAAGGTGTGAAAAGAATCACTCGGGGTTCTGCACCAAATTTTGCAACAAGTGTAAAAGAAATGGTCATAGCGCGGCGAAGTGTGAGGTCTACGGACCAGGGGTTAATAGAACGAAAGGAACAAATGGTGTCGGAATGAGTAATGGCAGAGCAAGTAGTGTCGGAGCAAGTTATGCCAATGTAGTTTATTATAAATGTGGAAAACCGGGCCACATTATTAGAAATTGCCCGAACCAGGAGAACACGAATGGACAAGGCCGTGGAAGAGTTTTCAATATTAATGCGGCAGAGGCACAGGAAGACCCAGAGCTTGTTACGGGTACGTTTCTTATTGACAATAAATCTGCTTACGTTTTATTTGATTCGGGTGCGGATAGAAGCTATATGAGTAGAGATTTTTGTGCTAAATTAAGTTGTCCATTGATGCCTTTGGATAGTAAATTTTTACTCGAATTAGCAAATGGTAAATTAATTTCAGCAGATAATATATGTCGGAATCGAGAAATTAAACTGGTTAGCGAAACATTTAAGATTGATTTGATACCAGTAGAGTTAGGGAGTTTTGATGTGATAATCGGTATGGACTGGTTGAAAGAAGTGAAAGCAGAGATCGTTTGTTACAAAAATGCAATTCGCATTATACGAGAAAAAGGAAAACCCTTAATGGTGTACGGAGAAAAGGGCAACACGAAGCTACATCTTATTAGTAATTTGAAGGCACAAAAACTAATAAGAAAAGGTTGCTATGCTATTCTAGCGCACGTCGAGAAAGTACAAACTGAAGAAAAGAGCATCAATGATGTTCCCATTGCAAAAGAATTTCCCGATGTATTTCTGAAAGAATTACCGGGATTACCCCCACAGCGATCCGTTGAATTTCAAATAGATCTTGTACCAGGAGCTGCACCAATAGCTCGTGCTCCTTACAGACTCGCACCCAGCGAGATGAAAGAACTGCAAAGCCAATTACAAGAACTTTTAGAGCGTGGTTTCATTCGACCAAGCACATCACCGTGGGGAGCTCCTGTTTTGTTTGTCAAGAAGAAAGATGGTACATTCAGGTTGTGTATCGACTACCGAGAGTTGAACAAACTTACCATCAAGAACCGCTACCCACTACCGAGAATCGACGACTTATTTGATCAACTACAAGGCTCGTCTGTTTATTCAAAGATTGACTTACGTTCCTGGTATCATCAAATGCGGGTGAAAGAAGATGATATTCCAAAGACTGCTTTCAGAACACGTTACGGTCATTACGAGTTTATGGTCATGCCGTTTGGTTTAACTAATGCACCAGCTGTGTTCATGGACCTTATGAACCGAGTGTGTGGACCATACCTTGACAAGTTTGTCATTGTTTTCATTGATGACATACTTATTTACTCAAAGAATGACCAAGAACACGGTGAACATTTGAGAAAGGTGTTAGAAGTATTGAGGAAGGAAGAATTGTACGCTAAGTTTTCAAAGTGTGCATTTTGGTTGGAAGAAGTTCAATTCCTCGGTCACATAGTGAACAAAGAAGGTATTAAGGTGGATCCGGCAAAGATAGAAACTGTTGAAAAGTGGGAAACCCCAAAAACTCCGAAACACATACGCCAGTTTTTAGGACTAGCTGGTTACTACAGAAGGTTCATCCAAGACTTTTCCAGAATAGCAAAACCCTTGACTGCATTAACGCATAAAGGGAAGAAATTTGAATGGAATGATGAACAAGAGAAAGCGTTTCAGTTATTGAAGAAAAAGCTAACTACGGCACCTATATTGTCATTGCCTGAAGGGAATGATGATTTTGTGATTTATTGTGATGCATCAAAGCAAGGTCTCGGTTGTGTATTAATGCAACGAACGAAGGTGATTGCTTATGCGTCTAGACAATTGAAGATTCACGAACAAAATTATACGACGCATGATTTAGAATTAGGCGCGGTTGTTTTTGCATTAAAGACTTGGAGACACTACTTATATGGGGTCAAAAGTATTATATATACCGACCACAAAAGTCTTCAACACATATTTAATCAGAAACAACTGAATATGAGGCAGCGTAGGTGGATTGAATTATTGAATGATTACGACTTTGAGATTCGTTACCACCCGGGGAAGGCAAATGTGGTAGCCGATGCCTTGAGCAGGAAGGACAGAGAACCCATTCGAGTAAAATCTATGAATATAATGATTCATAATAACATTACTACTCAAATAAAGGAGGCACAACAAGGAGTTTTAAAAGAGGGAAATTTAAAGGATGAAATACCCAAAGGATCGGAGAAGCATCTTAATATTCGGGAAGACGGAACCCGGTATAGGGCTGAAAGGATTTGGGTACCAAAATTTGGAGATATGAGAGAAATGGTACTTAGAGAAGCTCATAAAACCAGATACTCAATACATCCTGGAACGGGGAAGATGTACAAGGATCTCAAGAAACATTTTTGGTGGCCGGGTATGAAAGCCGATGTTTCTAAATACGTAGGAGAATGTTTGACGTGTTCTAAGGTCAAAGCTGAGCATCAGAAACCATCAGGTCTACTTCAACAACCCGAAATCCCAGAATGGAAATGGGAAAACATTACGATGGATTTCATCACTAAATTGCCAAGGACTGCAAGTGGTTTTGATACTATTTGGATAATAGTTGATCGTCTCACCAAATCAGCACACTTCCTACCAATAAGAGAAGATGACAAGATGGAGAAGTTAGCACGACTGTATTTGAAGGAAGTCGTCTCCAGACATGGAATACCAATCTCTATTATCTCTGATAGGGATGGCAGATTTATTTCAAGATTCTGGCAGACATTACAGCAAGCATTAGGAACTCGTCTAGACATGAGTACTGCCTATCATCCACAAACTGATGGGCAGAGTGAAAGGACGATACAAACGCTTGAAGACATGCTACGAGCATGTGTTATTGATTTCGGAAACAGTTGGGATCGACATCTACCGTTAGCAGAATTTTCCTACAACAACAGCTACCATTCAAGCATTGAGATGGCGCCGTTTAAAGCACTTTATGGTAGAAAGTGCAGGTCTCCGATTTGTTGGAGTGAAGTGGGGGATAGACAGATTACGGGTCCGGAGATTATACAAGAAACTACCGAGAAGATCATCCAAATTCAACAATAGTTGAAAACCGCCCAAAGTCGACAAAAGAGCTACGCTGACATTAAAAGAAAAGATATAGAATTTGAAATTGGAGAGATGGTCATGCTTAAAGTTGCACCTTGGAAAGGCGTTGTTCGATTTGGTAAATGAGGGAAATTAAATCCAAGGTATATTGGACCATTCAAGATTATTGATCGTGTCGGACCAGTAGCTTACCGACTTGAGTTACCTCAACAACTCGCGGCTGTACATAACACTTTCCACGTCTCGAATTTGAAGAAATGTTTTGCTAAAGAAGATCTCACTATTCCGTTAGATGAAATCCAAATCAACGAAAAACTTTAATTCATCGAAGAACCCGTCGAAATAATGGATCGTGAGGTTAAAAGACTTAAACAAAACAAGATACCAATTGTTAAGGTTCGATGGAATGCTCGTAGAGGACCCAAGTTCACCTGGGAGCGTGAAGATCAGATGAAGAAGAAATACCCGCATTTATTTCCAGAAGATACGTCAACACCTCCAACTGCTTAAAATTTCGGGACGAAATTTATTTAACGGGTAGGTACTGTAGTGACCCGAACTTTTCCATGTTTATATATATTAATTGAGATTGATATTTACATGATTAAATGTTTCAAACATGTTAAGCAATCAAACTTGTTAAGACTTGATTAATTGAAATATGTTTCATATAGACAATTGACCACCCAAGTTGACCGGTGATTCACGAACGTTAAAACTTGTAAAAACTATATGATGACATATATATGGATATATATATAGTTAACATGATAATATGATAAGTAAACATATCATTAAGTATATTAACAATGAACTACATATGTAAAAACAAGACTACTAACTTAATGATTTTTAAACGAGACATATATGTAACGATTATCGTTGTAAAGACATTTAATGGACATATATCATATTAAGAGATATTCATACATGATAATATCATGATAATATAATAATTTAAAATCTCATTTGATATTATAAACATTGGGTTAACAACATTTAACAAGATCGTTAACCTAAAGGTTTCAAAACAACACTTACATGTAACGACTAACGATGACTTAACGACTCAGTTAAAATGTATATACATGTAGTGTTTTAATATGTATTTATACACTTTTAAAAGACTTCAATACACTTATCAAAATACTTCTACTTAACAAAAATGCTTACAATTACATCCTCGTTCAGTTTCATCAACAATTCTACTCGTATGCACCCGTATTCGTACTCGTACAATACACAGCTTTTAGATGTATGTACTATTGGTATATACACTCCAATGATCAGCTCTTAGCAGCCCATGTGAGTCACCTAACACATGTGGGAACCATCATTTGGCAACTAGCATGAAATATCTCATAAAATTACAAAAATATGAGTAATCATTCATGACTTATTTACATGAAAACAAAATTACATATCGTTTATATCTAATCCATACACCAACGACCAAAAACACCTACAAACACTTTAATTCTTCAATTTTCTTCATCTAATTAATCTCTCTCAAGTTCTATCTTCAAGTTCTAAGTGTTCTTCATATATTCTACAAGTTCTAGTTACATAAAATCAAGAATACTTTCAAGTTTGCTAGCTCACTTCCAATCTTGTAAGGTGATCATCCAACCTCAAGAAATCTTTGTTTCTTACAGTAGGTTATCATTCTAATACAAGGTAATAATCATATTCAAACTTTGGTTCAATTTCTATAACTATAACAATCTTATTTCAAGTGATGATCTTACTTGAACTTGTTTTCGTGTCATGATTCTGCTTCAAGAACTTCGAGCCATCCAAGGATCCGTTGAAGCTAGATCTATTTTTCTCTTTTCCAATAGGTTTATCCAAGGAACTTAAGGTAGTAATGATGTTCATAACATCATTCGATTCATACATATAAAGCTATCTTATTCGAAGGTTTAAACTTGTAATCACTAGAACATAGTTTAGTTAATTCTAAACTTGTTCGCAAACAAAAGTTAATCCTTCTAACTTGACTTTTAAAATCAACTAAACACATGTTCTATATCTATATGATATGCTAACTTAATGATTTAAAATCTGAAAACACGAAAAACACCGTAAAACCGGATTTACGCCGTCTAAGTAACACCGCGAGCTGTTTTGGGTTAGTTAATTAAAAACTATGATAAAATTTGATTTAAAAGTTATTATTCTGAGAAAATGATTTTTATTATGAACATGAAACTATATCCAAAAATTATGGTTAAACTCAAAGTGGAAGTATGTTTTCTAAAATGGTCATCTAGACGTCGTTCTTTCAACTAAAATGACTACCTTTACAAAAACAACTTGTAACTTATTTTTATGACTATAAACCTTTACTTTTTCTGTTTAGATTCATAAAATAGAGTTCAATATGAAACCATAGCAATTTGATTCACTCAAAACGGATTTAAAATGAAGAAGTTATGGGTAAAACAAGATTGGATAATTTTTCTCATTTTAGCTACCTGAAAATTGGTAACAAATCTATTCCAACCATAACTTAATCAACTTGTATTGTATATTATGTAATCTTGAGATACCATAGACACGTATACAATGTTTCGACCTATCATGTGGACACATCTATATATATTTCTGAACAACCATAGACACTCTATATGTGAATGTTGGAGTTAGCTATACAGGGTTGAGGTTGATTCCAAAATATATATAGTTTGAGTTGTGATCAATACTGAGATACGTATACACTGGGTCGTGGATTGATTCAAGATAATATTTATCGATTTATTTCTGTACATCTAACTGTGGACAACTAGTTGTAGGTTACTAACGAGGACAGCTGACTTAATAAACTTAAAACATCAAAATATATTAAAAGTGTTGTAAATATATTTTGAACATACTTTGATATATATGTATATATTGTTATAGGTTCGTGAATCAACCAGTGGCCAAGTCTTACTTCCCGACGAAGTAAAAATCTGTGAAAGTGAGTTATAGTCCCACTTTTAAAATCTAATATTTTTGGGATGAGAATACTTGCAGGTTTTATAAATGATTTACAAAATAGACACAAGTACGTGAAACTACATTCTATGGTTGAATTATCGAAATCGAATATGCCCCTTTTTATTAAGTCTGGTAATCTAAGAATTAGGGAACAGACACCCTAATTGATGCGAATCCTAAAGATAGATCTATTGGGCCTAACAAACCCCATCTAAAGTACCGGATGCTTTAGTACTTCGAAATTTATATCATATCCGAAGGGTGTCCCGGAATGATGGGGATATTCTTATATATATGCATCTTGTTAATGTCGGTTACCAGGTGTTCACCATATGAATGATTTTTATCTCTATGTATGGGATGTGTATTGAAATATGAAATCTTGTGGTCTATTGTTACGATTTGATACATATAGGTTAAACCTATAACTCACCAACATTTTTGTTGACGTTTAAAGCATGTTTATTCTCAGGTGAATACTAAGAGCTTCCGCTGTTGCATACTAAAATAAGGACAAGATTTGGAGTCCATGTTTGTATGATATTGTGTAAAAACTGCATTCAAGAAACTGATTTCGATGTAACATATTTGTATTGTAAACCATTATGTAATGGTCGTGTGTAAACAGGATATTTTAGATTATCATTATTTGATAATCTACGTAAAGCTTTTAAACCTTTATTTATGAAATAAAGGTTATGGTTTGTTTTAAAAATGAATGCAGTCTTTGAAAAATGTCTCATATAGAGGTCAAAACCTCGCAACGAAATCAATTAATATGGAACGTTTTTAATCAATAAGAACGGGACATTTCAGTAATAACCTAAAAACCTCATTTCTTACCCCAATTACTGACTCCGTCACTTGTGGGAACGTTTTGTTTAATAGTTGTAGCCCGATGTTCTTGTTCTCACTTTGGTGAGAAGCGAACATTACTAACCCGTGAGCATAACATGCTTCTTTATGTTGCATGTTAGCCGCTTTTTCTAAATCACGAAGTCCTATATTCGGATATATTGAGTCAAAATAATTTCTTAACTCGTTGCGTAAAATAGCATTTGGGTTCCCCGCAATATATGCGTCAAAGTAAACACATCGTAACTTATGGATTTCCCAATGTGATATCCCCCATCTTTTGAACGAAAGCCTTTTATAAACCAAGGAATTCTTGGAACGTTCTTCGAATGTCTTACAAACTGATCTTGCCTTAAATAGTTGTGCCGGGGAATTCTGACCGACTCTAGACAAGATTTCATCAATCATGTCTCCTGGTAGGTCTCTTAAAATATTGGGTTGTCTATCCATTTTGTGTTTTTATACTGTAAAATAGACAAGAGTTAGATTCATAAAAGATACTTATTAATACAAGCAATTTTTACATATATCGTAAAGCATAAGCACACTATATTACATATATTACACTGCACAAATACAACTATCTTATTCCGACTCACTCGTTTCTTCTTTTTCGAACTTGGTTCTTTTTGCTAAGTTTTTAGGGATATATGATGTTCCCCTAATACGAGCCGTCGTTTTCCACATTGGTCTAGAAAAACCTGATGGTTTAGAGGTTCCCGGGTTATTGTTACAACTTAAGAAATACGGGTGTTGATGATACATATAAAGTTCATCGGGGTTGGAATCAGATTTCTCTATTTTTATGCCCTTTCCCTTATTGTTCTCTTTTGTCTTTTTAAATTCAGTTGGGGTAATTTCTATAACATCATCGGAATCCTCGTCGGGATCCGATTCATCGGAGAATTGGTAATCCTCCCAATATTTTGCTTCCTTGGCGGAAACACCATTGACCATAATTAACCTTGGTCGGTTGCTTGAGGATTTTCTTTTACTTAACTGTTTTATTATTTCCCCCACTGGTTCTATTTCTTCTTCCGGTTCCTCCTCCTCCGGTTCCGATTCTTCTTCCGGTTCCGATTCTTCTTCCGGTTCCTCTTCGGGAACTTGTGAATCAGTCCACGAATCATTCCAAATTACATTTGACTCTTCATTATTATTAGGTGAGTCAATGGGACTTGTATTAGAGGTAGACATCTATCACATATTATCAAACACGTTAAGAGATTAATATATCACATAATCTTCACATGTTAAAAATATATAGTTTCCAACAAAATTTGTTAAGCAATCATTTTTTAAGTAAACAAGGTCGAAGTCCAGACTCACTAATGCATCCTAATAAACTCGATAAGACACACTAATGCAAAATTCTGGTTCTCTAAGACCAACGCTCGGATACAAACTGAAATGTCCCGTTCTTATTGATTAAAAACGTTCCATATTAATTGATTTCGTTGCGAGGTTTTGACCTCTATATGAGACGTTTTTCAAAGACTGCATTCATTTTAAAACAAACCATAACCTTTATTTCATCAATAAAGGTTTAAAAAGCTTTACGTAGATTATCAAATAATGATAATCTAAAATATCCTGTTTACACACGACTATTACATAATGGTTTACAATACAAATATGTTACAACGAAATAAGTTTCTTGAATGCAGTTTTTACACAATATCATACAAGCATGGACTCCAAATCTTGTCCTTATTTAAGTATGCAATAGCGGAAGCTCTTAATAATCACCTGAGAATAAACATGCTTAAAACGTTAACAAAAATGTTGGTGAGTTATAGGTTTAACCTATATATATCAAATCGTAACAATAGACCACAAGATTTCATATTTCAATATACATCCCATACATAGAGATAAAAATCATTCATATGGTGAACACCTGGTAACTGACATTAACAAGATGCATATTTAAGAATATCCCCATCATTCCGGGACACCCTTCGGATATGATATAAATTTCGAAGTACTAAAGCATCCGGTACTTTGGATGGGGTTTGTTAGGCCCAATAGATCTATCTTTAGGATTCGCGTCAATTAGGGTGTCTGTTCCCTAATTCTTAGATTACCAGACTTAATAAAAAGGGGCATATTCAATTTCGATAATTCAACCATAGAATGTAGTTTTACGTACTTGTGTCTATTTTGTAAATCATTTATAAAACCTGCATGTATTCTCATCCCAAAAATATTAGATTTTAAAAGTGGGACTATAACTCACTTTCACAGATTTTTACTTCGTTTGGAAGTAAGACTTGGCCACTGGTTGATTCACGAACCTATAACAATATATACATATATATCAAAGTATGTTCAAAATATATTTACAATACTTTTAATACATTTTGATGTTTTAAGTTTATTAAGTCAGCTGTCCTCGTTAGTAACCTACAACTAGTTGTCCACAGTTAGATGTACAGAAATAAATCGATAAATATTATCTTGAATCAATCCACGACCCAGTGTATACGTATCTCAGTATTGATCACAACTCAAACTATATATATATTTTGGAATCAACCTCAACCCTGTATAGCTAACTCCAACATTCACATATAGAGTGTCTAAGGTTGTTCCGCAATATATATATAGATGGGTCGACATGATAGGTCGAAACATTGTATACGTGTCTATGGTATCTCAAGATTACATAATATATAATATAAGTTGATTAGGTTATGGTTGAAATAGATTTATTACTAACTTTCACGTAGGTAAAATGAGTAGTTTTTATCAATCGTGTTTTACTCGCCATTTCTTCGTTTCTAATCCGTTTTGAGTGATTCCAATGGCCATGGTTTTGTATTGAACTTAACTTTATGAATCTAAATATAAAAAAGTATAAGTTTATAGTCAGAAATACAAGTTACAAGTCATTTTTGAAAGAGGTAGTCATTTCCATCGAAAGAACGACATCTTGATGACCATTTTGAAAAACATACTTTCACTTTGAGTTTAACCATGATTTTTGGATATAGTTTCATGTTCATAAGAAAAATAATTTTTCCAGAAGTATAGCTTTTAAATCAAAGTTCTTCTTAGCTTTTAATTATCCCAACCAAAACAGCCCCCGGTTTTACTACGACGGCGTATATCCAGTTTTATGGTGTTTATCGTGTTTCCAAGTTTTAAATCATTAAGTTAGCATATCATATAGATATAGAACATGTGTTTAGTTGATTTTAAAAGTCTAGTTAGAAGGATTAACTTTATTTGCGAACAAGTTTAGAATTAACTAAACTATGTTCTAGTGATTACAAGTTTATAACGTTGAATAAGACAACTTTTTATGTATGAATTGAATGATGTTATGAACATCATTACTACCTCAAGTTCCTTGGATAAACCTACTGGAAATGAGAAAAATGGATCTAGCTTCAAAGGATCCTTGGATGGCTTGAAAGTTCTTGAAGCAGAATCATGACACAAAAACAATTTCAAGTAAGATTTTCACTCGAAATAAGATTGTTATAGTTATAGAAATTGAATTAAAGTTTGAATATGATTATTACCTTGTATTAGAAAGATAACCTACTGTAAGTAACAAAGGTTTCTTGATCTTGGATGATTACTTAGAATGGATTTAGAAAACTTGGAAGTAAACTTGCAATCTTGGAAGTATTCTTGATTTTATGAAACTAGAACTTTTGGAATTTATGAAGAACACTTAGAACTTGAAGATAGAACTTGAGAGAGATCAATTAGATGAAGAAAATTGAAGAATGAAAGTCTTTGTAGGTGTTTTTGGTCGTTGGTGTATGGATTAGATATAAAGGATATGTAATTTTGTTTTCATGTAAATAAGTCATGAATGATTACTCATATTTTTGTAATTTTATGAGATATTTCATGCTAGTTGCCAAATGATGGTTCCCACATATGTTAGGTGACTCACATGGGCTGCTAATAGCTTATCATTGGAGTGTATATACCAATAGTACATACATCTAAAAGCTCTGTATTGTACGAGTACGAATACGGGTGCATACGAGTAGATTTGTTGATGAAACTGAACGAGGATGTAATTGTAAGCATTTTTGTTAAGTAGAAGTATTTTGATAAGTGTCTTGAAGTCTTTCAAAAGTGTATGAATACATATTAAAACACTACATGTACATACATTTTAACTGAGTCGTTAAGTTATCGTTAGTCGTTACATGTAAATGTTGTTTTGAAACCTTTAGGTTAACGATCTTGTTAAATGTTGTTAACCCATTGTTTATTATATCAAATGAGATGTTAAATTATTATATTATCATGATATTATGATATATAATATATCTTAGTATGATATATATATACAGTTAAATGTCGTTACAACGATAATCGTTACATATATGTCTCGTTTCGAAATCATTAAGTTAGTAGTCTTATTTTTACATATGTAGTTCATTGTTAATACACTTAATGATATATTTACTTATCATTTAACATAATTAACCAAGTGTATCAATATCTTAATATGATTCATATGTACCTAGTAAGACGTTATAACGATAATCGTTATATATATCGTTTTCGAGTTTCTTAATTTAATATTCTCATTTTTATGTATATAACTCATTGTTAAAATACCTAATGAGATACATACTTATAATAAAATCATGTTAACTATATATATAACCATATATATGTCATCGTATAGTTTTTACAAGTTTTAACGTTCGTGAATCACCGGTCAACTTGGGTGGTCATTTGTCTATATGAAACTTATTCCAATTAATCAAGTCTTAATAAGTTTGATTGCTTAACATGTTGGAAACACTTAATCATGTAAATATCAATTTCATTTAATATATATAAACATGGAAAAGTTCGGGTTACTACACAAATAATATCAAAACTATCATTATATTTTTTATTACTACATATATTATAATTATATTAGTATTTCACGCAACTACATATAACAAACTGTTAATTTATAAATATAACCCTAAACAAGTATGTATATGTATATGTATATATATATATATATATATATATATATATATATATATATATATATATATATTAATATAACTAAATGTATAGATTTTAACCATTTTAAATATATATAAAATAAGTAAATATAACGTATACTTTAAGATATAATATATGTATATATTTTAAACGGAATTTAATATAATTTATATAAACTACAAACACATAAATAATATATAATTAATAAAGGAAATTATGTGAATTCCTGTATATGTATTAATATATATACAAATGATATAGGTTCGTGAATCTGAGGCCAACCCTGTATTGTTCAATATAGTCATATGTATTTTTACTACAAAATACAATACGGTGAGTTTCATTTGATCCCTTTTACTCTTTATGTTTTTGGGCTGAGAATACATGCAAACGCTTTATTAACTGTTTTACAATATTTATATGTGCGAGTTTCATTTGCTCCCTTTTTAAATGCTTTTGCAATATATATTTTTGGGACTGAGAATACATGCGCTGCTTTTATAAATGTTTTACGAAATAGACACAAGTAATCGAAAACTACATTCTATGGCTGGATTAGTAAACCTAATATGCCCCTTTTTATTAATTCTAGTAATCTAAGAATTAAGGAACATACACCCTAATTGACGCGAATCCTAAAGATAGATCTATCGGGCCCAACAAGCCCCATCCAAAGTACCGGATGCTTTAGTACTTCGAAATTTATATCATGTCCAAAGGAGGATCCCGGAATGATGGGGATATTCTTATATACAAATTGTGAATGTCGGTTACCAGGTGTTCAATCCATATGAATGATATTTTTGTCTCTATGCATGGGACGTATGTTTATGAGAAATGGAAATATGAAATCTTGTGGTCTATTAAAATTATGAAATGATTATTTATGTTAAACTAATGAACTCACCAACCTTTTGGTTGACACTTGAAAGCATGTTTATTCTCAGGTATGAAAGAAGTCTTCCGCTGTACAATTGCTCATTTTAAACATATTACTTGGAGTCATTCATGACATATTTCAAAAGACGTTACATTCGAGTCGTTGAGTTCATCAAGATTATTATTAAGTCAATTATAGCTAGATATATTATAAAATGGTGTGCACATCGTCAACTTTTGATGTAATTAAAGATTGTCTTTTCAAAAATGAATGCAATGTTTGTAAAATGTATCATATAGAGGTCAAGTACCTCGCGATGTAATCAACTGTTATGAATAATTTATAATCGATAAGGACTTCGTCCGGATGGATTAGGACGGGTCCTTTCAGACAACACCGTTTCTCGTTTCAAAAGTTTGTTGACACTACCATGTCAAATTTCAATCATTGGTAGACAACACCCTGTCAAGTTTTATCTCATTTGCTCATAAACCATAGTTTAAATATCGTTGTATAGTATCTGAAAAACAATTATCAGAAAAATAGTTTAATTTCCCTGCCCACAAGATTCTATCGCTGCATACACCGAGCACCTGAATACTAGCATTAACCCGAGTATAGATGCCACTATACCCACCTTTACCTCCTAAAATGTTATACACCTGTACGAGTGTATCTAATGTTCAAAATAAATGCACCACTGCTTTTATAGTGGGTGAGGTTGTCAACCTAACGGATCCGTCCATCTAAATTGTGCTTACACCGATGGCATTAAAAGTATTCAAGCTAGAGGCTTTGTGTACAAACTCAGTATGCATATGTGTAGTACTCATGTCAATATAAAAGTAATTGAAAATGTAAATGTAACAGCGTGTATTCTCATCCCTGAAAACATGTAAAAAGCGGGACTGTAGACTCACCTTCGAATAAGCTCGGAATGAAAGACAAATGACTTGTACGGTTTAGACCCGAGTAATGTAACCTAAGTATACGTATGAAGGTTGGTCAATATATGTATCTCATATAAGTGTGGTTTCATAGTGTACGTTGTCTTATTGCTCTACTCGACGCGTTTTAAAGTAAAAGTCAACTATATCATGCAAGTCAAACAAAGTCAACCGAAGTCAAACCGAAAGTCAAACTTGGTCAAAGTAGTCAAATAAAGTCAACATCAGTAGGTTCATGTCAAATATTGGTCAACATGTCAAACCTAAGTCATACAATACGTTTTAGGTCATGAATGATCATTTTCACAATTTCAGTTTATCGTCATGCACAAAATTTACGAACACATAGCACACTTAGCATATTATCTCATAGTACAAAATTCAAGTAAATATGACAAACTCCAGATCATAATTAGACTTAAAATTGATTCCAAAAAGTCAGGCCAGGGACTCATACGACAATTAAAAGTCAGGAATCAGAAGGGATACATTTGGGGTTTGCCAAGTCAGTTTCTAACCCCGCACTGATTTCATTTCAGCTCTAACCGGAGTTAGGAACATTCAATTGATACAAAACCAGTGGCCATAGTTCAAGGACAAATCAAAGTAGCACATATCAAAAATCTAGCAACTTTTTTTTAGCCAATTGATACAGTTTATTCGTGCAAGTTGAACATTCAGTTTTCAGCTCAAATCAGAATTCACATAAAGTATGGATCTATTATGCCCAATGAATAAGGTTTCAAAGATTTAAATAAACTAAAAATAAGTCACATATCATATTAAGTTTCATTTTCCAGAAGCATACATGCTCAATCAATATACAAAATTCACAAAGTACAAAACCGTGTTCAATTTACAGATTTGATTCCTATTTCGTTAGTCACATTCGCATACGATTATCCGAAGATATAGATACAATTAGCCTATGATATATACATGAAAGATGAAGTACTTTTTGTCTATTTTTCAAATATGCAAATCTTTAATCACAGAAGTTAACACATTTTATCATACAAGGTTATTTTCATGCAAGTGCTGTATAAAACTTCATTTACAATAATTCTAGCATAACTCGGGCTATACATAAGCAAACGACATGATATCCTAGTCTAACTTGAGTATTTTTAAATTATATTTCCAGTGGTATAAGTTTCACATGCCAATTAGTTTTCTATCAATACCAGATTTCTGTTCAAGCAACAAAAGCACAACGATAATTCAAATCGACATAACTTAATCATACGGAAACGAAATCAAGCAAATCCAAAGCCTAAACTCAATAGTTTTTTTGCAAGGAATCTGATTATAACATCATAATTAACATTTGAAAAACTTAATTTTTATGATCAAACAAATACAAATTCATTTTTAAACCCTAGCGCATCAAACCATCAAAATAACGATTACAATTAACACGTACGCGTATAGAATTGAGCAATTGACAACATAACTATGAAACTTTATAAAAATCAGATTTTTAAGAATTAGGGTTTATGCAATTATACCTTGGATTCACGAAAAGAATTATACCAATGCATAGAGGAGATCGAGAATTGCAACTTTCGTGTTCGAGGTTTTATCCAAAATTGAAAATTGAATGTGTGTGGGTGCGTGGTGGTCGACGGCAGAAAGAGGGAGAGGGAGGGAAGAAAAGTCGACCAAAAAAGATAAATGGGGAGGAGAATTAGTTTAGGTTTAGTCACAAGTATTTATATCTAGCCCTAAAATTGATAAATACACATAAGTCCCTCAACTAATCCAACATTAACAAAATAAAGGGGAGGGGGAGAGGTCGGCAGATGGGCCCCATGGGATGGGTTCCCGGGCTCTCTTTTTGCAAAAGCGCGTAATCGTGGTCCGTTTTAAGTGTCGTTTTGTCGTACCGAAGGCCCGAAACGCTAACCCGATCGTTAAACGCAACCAATTGTCTAATTTATTAAAAACCCAATAAATTAAATATTTCAAAAAGTTAATAATTAATAAATTTAATTATTAAAATAAACCCGAGCGTTTCGTTGCTCAAAAAGCTATTATCAAAATCGTATCGTTTTTATCGTATTTCATTATTCGAAATATTTATTTGAATTAATATCAACCCATATCAATTATTAAAACCCTCCGAAGATCAAGTACGCATTTAATACACGTAAACGTATAAAAGTTAAATAATCGCCGTTAAATAAACTAACGGAAGGTTAACGAAAGTAACGGAAAAATCAGGGTTGTTACATTACCCACCTGTTATTAAAAATTTCGTCCCGAAATTTTAGTGATCGTCTTCTGAAGTAGTTTCCTCAGGAAACAATTGCGGATACTTCGACCTCATCTGGTCTTCACGCTCCTACGTGAATTCTACCGAACTTTATCAATAGGAATTCTGCTTTGCTTCAACTGTTTGACCTCACGGCCCAAGATTTCAACAGGTTCCTCAATGAAATGGAGTTTGTCATCGATACGTAGTTCCTCTAAAGGAATAATCAAATTATCATCGGCTAGACGCATCTTTAGATTGGACACATGGAAAACGTCATGAATACCGCTGAGTGCTTGTGGCAAATCCAATCTGTAGGTTACCGGTCCAACTCTTTCAGTTATCTCAAATGGTCCAACATATCTAGGACTCAGTTTACCTCATTTCCCAAATCGTACGACACCCTTCCAAGGTGATACTTTAAGCATAACTTTGTCACCGACTTGGAACTCTATGTCCTTCCGTCTAACATCAACATAACCCTTTTGACGACTTCGAGCCGTTCTCAGTCATTCCTGAATCCGTAGAACTTTCTCAGTTGTTTCCTGAATAATCTCAGGACCTGTCAACTGACTATCTCCCAACTCGCTCCAACAAATGGGAGATCTACACTCCTTCCATACAATGCTTCAAAAGGTGTAGCTTTAATGCTCGCATGGTAGCTGTTATTGTATGAGAACTCAGCTAGTGGTAAATACTTATCCCATCCGTTTCCAAAATCAATGACACACGCTCTCAACATGTCCTCAAAAGTCTGAATAGTTCGTTCGCTCTGGCCATCCGTCTGGGGGTGATATGATGTGCTCATATCTAAACCGGTCCCCATCGCTTTCTGTAATGACTGCCAAAACGTGGAAGTAAATCTGCTGTCGCGATCGGATATAATGGATATAGGCACTCCATGCCCAGAGACGACTTCCTTAATATAGATCTGAGCCAACTTCTCTAATTTATCAGTTTTCCTTATCGGTAAGAAGTGTGCGGACTTAGTGAGACGATCCACGATAACCCTAATAGTATCGTGACCTCCCGCCGTTCTTGGTAGTTTCGTAATGAAGTCTATGGAAATTCCTTCCCACTTCCACTGGGGAATCTCTGGTTGAGTTAATAATCCTGATGGCTTCTGATGCTCAGCCTTGACTTTAGCGCAAGTCAAGCACTTCCCGACATAGGTAGCAATATCAGCTTTCAAATTTGACCACCAATACAATGCCTTCAAATCCTGGTACATCTTATCTGATCCCGGATGAATTGAGTATCTCGACTTGTATGCTTCTTCCAACACTAGCTCTCTCAATCCACCAAACTTTGGTACCCAAATTCGGTTAGCAAAGTACCGTGTTCTGTCCTTCTTGACGTCAAACTTCTTATCCATCCCTTTGAGAAATTCAACATCAACATTCTCTTGTTTCATGGCTTCTTGTTGTGCTTCGCGGACTTGTAATGTGAGATTCGTACGAACAACTATGTTGAGAGCCTTAACCCTAAGAGGTCTATTTCGCTCTTTTCTACTTAAAGCATCCGCCACAACATTCGCCTTGCCCGTGTGGTATTGAAGTTCGCAGTTATAATCATTAAGTAGTTCCATCCAACGTCGTTGTCTCATGTTGAGTTGCTTCTGATCGAATATGTGCTGTAAACTCTTATGGTCGGTGAGGATAGTGAACTTGGTTCCAAAAAGGTAGTGTCTCCACATTTTAAGTGCAAAGACAACAACTCCTAGTTCAAGGTCGTGCGTAGTGTAGTTCTGCTCGTGAATCTTTAACTGACACGATCCATAAACAATAACCTTATTTCGTTGCATAAGCACGCAACCCATTCCTTGACGTGAGGCATCACAATAAACAACAAAAATATTCACTTCCCTCAGGTAGAGACAATACTGGTGCAGTTGTTAACTTGTCTTTCAACAACTGAAATGCAGTCTCTTGAGGTTCTGACCACTCAAACTTCTTGCCCTTATGAGTCAATGCAGTTAATGGTTGGGCAATCTTAGAGAATCCTTCAATGAATCTCCTGTAGTAACCAGCTAAACCCAATAATTTCCGAATCTGCGTTGGCATCTTTGGAGTTTCCCAATTCTTAATCGACTCAATCTTTGCCGGATCGACCTGTATTCCATTGGCCCCCACAACATGGCCAAGAAATTGTACTTCTGATAACTAAAAGTCACACTTAGAGAACTTTGCATACAACTGCTCTTCTCTAAGCACGATCAATATCGATCGTAGATGCTGCTCGTTGTGATGACCCGAAAATTTTTGACTTATTTAAACCAATTCTCTATACGATTTATTATTTTAACACGTTAAACAAAGTCTGTTAGATTGAGTCTCAAAATTTTAGAACTGTTTCATATATACAATTACCTTTGACTACTCTCGACGATTCATGAACAATTATATGTATGTATATATATGTACAAGTAAAAACGACTTTCCTACAGTAAAACCCTATTTGCTACAGTAAAAATTACTTTGCTACAGTAAAACACTATTTGCTACAGTGAAACCGTATTTTGCTACAGTAAACACTATTTGCTACAGTAATACTATTTGATGTCGACGAACTAGCAAACAAAAACAGAAAAGGCGCCCATGCGATCGCATGGCAAAAACACTGAAAACTCATGCGATCGCATGAGCTACAGTAAATCAAAAAGTAATATAAATATGCCAGTTTTCTCGACGAACAACACACATCTTTTTTTTTCTTCTTCTGTAACATATTTATATTTATATTATAAATATAATTTTAATTTTAAATTTAAGTTTAATAATAATAAGGTATATACGAGGGTGTTTTTAATTTGGGTTTCAAACCGCTTTAAGCTAAGGAAATATTGGGTATTATTCGGGGTATTGTTCTTGAATCCAAGGCCAACCATACATTCGTCTACCATCATTACGTCTAAACAATTTGCCTACAATATTGAATCGCAATATTGAACTGTGAGTTTATAGTCTCACTTTTTAAATACTTTAAATATTTTTGGGCTGAGAATACATGCAATTTATTTTAAACGCGATAAGACACAAGTACATACTAAATTCTACACTGAGTTAAACCGAAAATCTCTTAGCTTTGGTAACTAGTAGCTGCCAGTACATAGGATATGGACTGGTGGGCGCGAATAATTGTATATGGATCCATAGGGCTTGACATCCCCGTCCGAGCTAGAGCGCTAGCCTTTTAACGGACGTATGTTATTTGAGTTTAAGACACGTTGGTTTACGTGTATTAAAACGAATGGGGTAATTATCACTATATCATTAAGTTTAGTTACCAGGGTGCCCTGTTACGTAGAATCTATTGATAAACTTTTGATAAAATCTTGTGGTCTATCTTTATATATGTTTATGACTCGAGCAATTAAACCTATAACTCACCAACATTCGTGTTGACTTTTTAGCATGTTTTATTCTCAGGTCCTTAGAATGATTCCACTGTGATGTGATTGTTGCCTGCATGGAGTCTCTAATGCTTTCTACAAAGTTTATTGCATTCAAAATAAAACTGCGTTGTGTAATAAATAATTGGACTGTGATGTCAACCTGTAAATTAAAGACTTATGTATTTCAGGGTTTTGCTTATACCTAAGCACTCGCCCACATGTTTATAACTTTCTATGTTTAGAAAGTCACTTATTTTAATGAATGCAACATTTTATCAAAACGTATCATATAGAGGTCAAAACCTCACTGTGGAATCAATGATTAACGTGCTGCGTCAATAGCGATTTTGACGGGTCGTTACAGTTGGTATCTGAGCTTGAGGTCATAGGGAACCAGAAATTACATTAGTGTGTTTAACTGGTAATTGTTAGGATGCATTAGTGAGTCTGGACTATGATCATATATGTTTTTACTGATTTTTGCTTATCATTTGGTCAAAAACATTATATGTGATATATTTATATGCTAACGTAATTATTGTTTCAATTATGTGATAGATGACTTCTTCTAATCCTATCATTTTGTACGACTCGGAATCGGACACTGAATGTATTCTATCCACAACTGAAAAGGGCGTTCCAATACCTATTAAAGAAGAAATTGTGTTAGGCGGTGAATCTCAACTCCCGATAAACCCAGAGGAGGTTCCAGCTCCACCCAGCTTTAGTTTTTCGGAGCCACAGTATCGTTGGCATGGACCCATGATCCCTGGAGTAAACGAGGATCGTCCATTTCTAAACAAATATGGACATTGGTCCAGATATACCACCGACGGGCGGGTTGTGCCGATTACGCCTGGCAGATTTCGGTTCATGACCACCGGTACATATTCTCGCAGTTCGTCATCATATTCTCCTACACATGACTCAGACAGTTCGTCATCAGACGAGATCAGTAAGGAGGAGGATTTCGCTAATGAAATAAAAGAGATCACTAAGGAGAAATTCCAACTTGCTATAGATAATAAAAATAACCACAATAATAAAAAGTCCTTAATTATTAAAAAGGAACAGGATCACTCGATCCATAACCACCCTTATTGTATTAAACAAACTGAGGCAACGGGTACCTCAAAACCCCAACCAAAAATAAAATACACTGCCAGAATGTCTGTCGGACCATGTGCACACAAACAATTGGCAGAGAGAACCAAATGGGAAGAAGTTTCTGATAGTTCTGAATAAACGACCTCGCAACCATAAATCTTCCATGCGCTCTCCTATTGCTTATGTGTGCTACTCTATCTTGTTATGTAGAATAATCATATGTAAAATATCGGTATTGTATGGTATTGTATTATTTTGGTTTATTAATAATAAATGCATGGAATGATTATTTGTATTATTAATACTTATTATTATTATTATTATTACATAATAACGTAGTAACTCGCTATAATTTTTCATAGTGGAATATTATTAGGATTTTAGTAGTTAATTCCTTGTACTAGCTATTATGTATGAATTTAACGGGTAGGTAATACCCTAGAAATAATTATAAAATGCTAATAAGAAGAAAAGGCTTTTATAATAATCGGTTCATATTATTAATATGCTACGATTAACTATTGACAACTCATTTTACCTATAATATTCTATATGATTAAATTATATCTGTTGTGTTTATTGAAGAAACATGTCTCAAATGTCGGATGCTGAGTTTGAGCAACTAGTCGAGAAACGTGTGAATGAAAGAATTGCTGCAGCCAAGGCAGCAAAAGCAACAGCCGAAGCAGCAGCCAAAGCAGCAGCCGTAAACACAAACTTACGAAACGGATGCTCATACAAAACTTTTCAAGGATGCAAACCACAGACGTTTAGTGGAACCGAGGGACCAGTCGGTCTAACCCGATGGTTTGAAAAGATGGAGTCCGTTTTCAAAATCAGTAATTGTGCGAACAGAGACAAGTCAAAATATGCTTCGTGCACGTTGCAAGACGATGCACTTACTTGGTGGAACAATTATGCTAAAGCAGAAGGAATAGATACGGCATATGATATCTCTTGGGAAGAACTGAAAAAGATGCTAATCGAGGAGTACTGTCCTCGAAACGAGATCAGAAAAATGGAATCTGACTTACGTAATCTGAAGGTTATCGGCGCGAATCTCAATAACTATGAAAAGAGTTTCATGGAACTAGCCTTGTTGTGTCCCGAATTGGTGCCAAACGAGAAACGAAAGATAGAAATGTATATTCACGGTTTATCGATCAATATCAAAGGAAATGTTACATCGTCCAAACCGAATACGATGCAGGAAGCCATGACAATGGCACACCAACTCATGGACCAGATCACAGAGAGTTCGATTAAGGCACCAATTACCGAAGTCAAGACAACTGAAGGAAAGAGGAAATGGGAAGACTATAAGGGCAAAAGTACTCTCCTGAAGAAACAAGAAACTTTTAAAGGTAAAAAAGATGGGGCAACTGCAAGTCCAAACTATAAGGGACCCCATCCGTTCTGCAAAAGATGTTACACACATCATGCAGGTTATTGCCAAGTGGTCTGTGATAAGTGCAACAAGAAAGGACATGTGGCAAAAGGTTGTTATGCCACCGTTTCTGAAGTAAAGACAAAATCGACCTATGTCAAGAAATGTTATGGATGCGGGAAGTCTGGTCACTTTATAAATCAATGCCCTGATAAGGAGAAGAACAAAGAACCCGCACTTGGGAGGGCATTTAATGTTAGTGCCAGTAAAGCACGTGAGGATCCTAATCTTGTCACGGGTACGTTTACCGTTAATAATCAACTAGCTTCTATTATGTTTGATACGGGTGCTGATAGAAGTTATATGTGTAAAGACTTTAGTTCTAAACTAAAATGTGCATCGTTACCTCTAGACGATAAATATACTATTGAATTAGCTAATGGTAAACTGATAAAAGCCGATAAAATTTGCCATGGTTGCGAAATGAATCTCGCTGGTGAAACCTTCAAAATCGATTTGATACCCATAGAATTAGGAAGTTTTGACATAATCGTTGGCATGGACTGGATGTCCAAAACAAGAGCGGAAGTTGTTTGCGCTGAGAAAGCAATCCGCATCCCTCATAAGGATGAAACGTCATTAATGATTTATGGGGAGAAGAGCAACTCAAAGCTGAACTTTATCAGCTGTATGAAGGCCCATAAACTTATAAGAAAAGGTTGTTATGCTATTCTGGCACACATAAAGAAGATCGATACTGAAGAAAGAAGCATTAATGACATGCCGATTGTAAGAGAATATCCCGGAGTATTTCCAGAAGAATTACCGGGGCTACCTCCACACAGACGTGTAGAATTCCAGATTGATCTCATACCAGGAGCTGCACCTGTAGCCCGATCTCCATATAGACTTGCACCTTCAGAAATGCAAGAATTACAAGACCAGTTGTGTAATGACCCGAAAATTTGCGACTAAATTTAAACTTAATCTTTAAAGGATTAATGATTTCGACACGATAAACAAAGTCTGTAAAACTGAATCTCAAAATTTTTGAACTATTCAAGTACCCTTCGATTTTCTCAACGATTCGCGAACAATTATATGTAAATAGATACATATATATACTATAACTTGAAAACGTAACAAAGTTTTCATTGCATAATACCGTACATTAAACTTATTGGTTTATATATCTAATTGAATATATATGATTTCAAGTTATTTAGTAAACGATAGTAACATTCGATTATTGATTTGATTGATATTTAGATAAGTTAACTAAAACGTTTAAGATGAACCAGTAAAACACTAATTTGATAAAGTATTTTCAAATTGCTACAGTACCCAAAATGCTACAGTATTTTCGAAAATCACTATTTGCTACAGTAAAATTGACTTTGCTACAGTGAATTGCTACAGTGAATTGCTACAGTAACTTTGCTACAGTAAACCACTATTTTAAAAATGTATTTTAACAAATAGTGAGACGATGATTTATAGAAGTAAATGACCAAAATACTCGAAAGTTTAAGATATACTTTGAGTGGTATAGTTTAGGAATAATTTAAGGCTATATTTTAACAAAGGTACGAGTCACGAAATGTAAAATGCAAGTTTTCTCAGCGTACGAAAGGACATTCGAGAAACCGGAACCGGGACATAAGTCAAGTAACAACGTACGACTTATCGGAACAAAAGTTACAAGTTAACTATGCACGTAAATATAATATAATATATAAATAATTATATAAATTAAATATAATATATATTATATTTAAATATGTCGACAAACTAAAATACAAAACAATGTGAGCTGTCCCTGGTCCTCATGCGAGTCGCATGGCCAGAAGGCCATTTCCATGCGAGTCGCATGACTCCAGATTTCAGGCCAGGTTCTATAAATTGCAGTTTTTGGCTCGAGATAATCACACACATACACAAATATAGATATACTCCGTAATATTATTTATTATTATTATTATTATTATTATTATTATTATTATTATTATTATTATTATTATTATTATTATTATTATTAAGATTATTATTAATCTTATTATTTTTATTATTAATGTTATTATTTTTGCGATACAAAAATAATAATGTACATAAAATATTACGACGGAGTGCTGTCCAAGTAATTTTCAAAACGTGTTTCCAAGCGAGCTAGAGCTAAGGAAAATATGGGTTATTGCCAAGGAAATTATGGGTAATGTTCGAGGGTATTTTTGTGAATCAAACCTCGTGTTTATCATCTCCGATGCGTCTACGTGCTTTTCTACAATATTGTATATCAATATTAAATAGTGAGTTTCATAAGATCCCTTTTACTCTCTACATTTTTGGGCTGAGAATACATGCAAATGCTTTATTAATCGATATACAATATTTATATGTGTGAGTTTCATAAGATCCCTTTTACTCTCTACATTTTTGGGCTGAGAATACATGCAAATGCTTTATTAATCGATATACAATATTTATATGTGTGAGTTTCATTTGCTCCCTTTTTAATTGCTTTTGCAATATATATTTTTGGGCTGAGAATACATGCACTTTATTTTAAACACAATGGATACAAGTACATACTAAATTCTACACTGAGTTTGAACCGAAAATCCCTTAGCTTTGGTAACTAGTAACTGCCAGTTATAAGAACTGGTGGGCGCGAGTAGTAGTATATGGATCCATAGGGCTTGACATCCCCGTCCGAGCTAGAGCGCTAGCCTTTTAACGGACGTATGCTATTTGAGAAGCGTACACGTTGGTTTGCGTGTATTATTAAGATGATTATACAAAGGGTACAAATTATATAAGCGTTAAAGTTTAGTTACCAGGGTGCTCTGTTATGTAGAATCTATTGATAAACGTTTCTGGATTAAACAACTGAAATCTTGTGATCCACCTTTATATACAGATTATGAGCAACATTAAAACTATGAACTCACCAACCTTTGTGTTGACACTTGTTAGCATGTTTATTCTCAGGTTTCCTAGAAGTCTTCCGCTGTTTGCTTAGATGTTAAACAAGCTATGTGCATGGAGTCTTGCATGACATATTTTTCAAGGAGACGTTGCATTTACCAAATCATCACCATGTATCTTATTTTGACTGCATTGTCAACAGAAATGATGTTGTAAACTATTATTTATGGTGATTGTCTATATGTAGAAATCATCAGATGTCGAAAACCTTTGATTTAAATATTCATTTATGGTGTGCCTTTTCAAAAGAATGCAATGTTTACAAAACGTATCATATAGAGGTCAAATACCTCGCAATGAAATCAATGAATGACGTGTTCGTCCATATGGATTTGGAGCGATCGTCACAGTTGGTATCAGAGCGTTGGTCCTAGCGAACCAGGTCTTGCATGAATGTGTCTAACTGATAGTTGTTAAGATGCATTAGTAAGTCTGGACTTCGACTGTGTCTGCATGTTAAAAGTTTTGCTTATCATTTTTTTTTGTCGAAAATTACATGCTTATCATTCTTAAGTCTAGACACGTTTTACTGCATTGATTGCATAAATAGTGTATAGACAAAAATTCATATCTTAGCGTATCTGTTACTGTAAACTTTTCCTGACATCTTCCGAAAATTTCTCCGTGATTTATGGAATTTGGTATTATATATACATATGTAAATTATGTATTGAAGAATACCAAACTAAATTCTATAATCTATTTCATATCAAAAATCATCTATCTAATTATACAAGATGGATCCCGTATCTAGTTCAAATTCCTTAAATTCCGACAGCTATTCCGATATGGATATTCTCCTGAACTCTGAAGAAAGTGTAACTGGAATGGATCAACCAATTAGCCATCATCTATTCTGGATGAATTGGGGATGGGTTCGTAGCCTACTTAATTATTGGAGACAAGAAGAAGGCGATCCCTTCCATCCACCACATTGCCCTCTTGGCGAAGAACCTGAAGCACTTACCGGCGAACCTGTTCGTAATACCATTTTCTCTCTCATTTCCAGAGTATCTAGTCATGATTATATACTATCTCACATTCTAAATCTTATTCGTCCGCTCGTCCAAATCGACAATCATCCCGGTGTAGTAGAAGAAGTCAACGAGCTTCGCGCTCGGGTAGTGGCTTTAGAGAATATGGTGCAAAGGTTACAAGCACCAGCAGCATCACCGACATCAACAGTACCACCGACAACAACACCAACAGTACCATTACCACCACCAACAACATCCGCATCGCAAACCTCAACTTCACAATCTGTTCCACGAGCATCAACGTCATACGCACCGTAGTTACCAAGAAATACCAGCAACAATAACCGATGAAGTATTAACTCATTTCCCCTGAAGAAATTTTATGTATATTTAATATATATGAATTTTGAAATCAAAATAAATATTTTCGTACTAAGCTATTACGTGTGAATCTTAACTGGTAGGTACTACTCGGTTAGTTCATATTACTAATATGCAATGATGTACATCCTTCATTAACGGCTTAATCATCGATAACTACAATCTCTGTTTCAATTCAATGAATTTCATTTCATAATAAACCAAGTGTATTATTCAATAACATGGTTGATTTTACACTTTCATCTTCGATGCACTCGAAACTTTCTAGAAAACATCATTTGCACCTTGCGAAGTTTGCAAGAATTCCACGAATATCAACACCCTTCACCAAGGAATATCAATAAGAATAAATAATGAAGTATTGATTTTATTAGTGAAATACTCCGTAAAGATTATTAAATCTTTAATGTTTTAGAGATTATTCATTTCTAATTCAAGTCAAAAATCAAATGAGCTTAATATGATATTAACTCATTAAATCTGTATTACATCTGAAGAAATATACATACATATATTTTCATAAAGACTGTAATGAAAATTCTTTTGTACAAAATATTAATTGTGAAATCTTTAACGGGTAGGTAATACTCGGGAATATATAAGTTCACAATTAATATGTTACACTGTACATTCTTCAACTTTGATTCAAAAATTATTAATTATGCTCACAGCGATATACAATCGTTTTCATACAAATTCAATTACATATTCTGATATTGACGGATCAGAATCCAAGTCAAGATTTAACGGGTGACATCATTCTTAGATCTCTACATCTTTCAAAGCTATACTTTGACTTCAAAAATGTGAAAGATCCTTTAGCATTGTTATTACTGAAAATAACCTTGCAATTCCTTTCCAAAAGTATCCAGTATTATCAACCGTTCAACCAGTCAACGATGACCTTTCAGACTTGTAACTTTGACATATACGTTTTTGTTACTGGGGAACCTTTCATGTTCCACCACATTAGCAGTAAATTTACCAACAACTTCATTGATCTTTGACATTCCGAAAAATCCTTATACTCATTGAAACCGTATCATGTACTCATCCACATCTTGTAACGGCAATTACCATACCAACTATCAGGAATTAGCAATCAGTATTTTGAAATCTTGTAGGCCGTCTACGCCAACAGTTATATGTGTACATATAACATCTACCTCTTGGACTTACATACTTTGAATGTGAAGTTTCCGAAAAACACCCCAAACTACGAAACTAGTTCTCCGAATTTTGGAAAAATGTTGATGAAGCAGCAAAAACTGTAAACGACCTTAACAGTCAAACGTTTGATGATAAAGAATAGTATGGTGGTAAAGGTGAGAAAAAGAGAAAGTTTGGAACTGGAAAACGGATTGAGCAAAATATGAAAGAGGCTGTGGATAAATCACAAGGACGAAACCTGTCTTCAAAGAATCCAAATGATTCAGTATCTGTTGAAGCCATTAACAAATACCTTGCTTCCGAATCTAAACCCTTGCGGACAATATTCTTCATCATCCTCTGATACTAGAAATTCTAAGATATCATCGTATCTTTCATTATAAATATCCTCCATATTTTTGGAGATAATTTCATAATCATTCTTATCGAAAATCAATTTTCTCTTTACGATATCTGTGTTACACCATAAAAGAAACTATTTTAGTTTCTAAATTCTGAAACTTTCAAGTTTAAAATATAAATGTTTTGAAGTAATGTTGGGAACTGAAGCATGAATTAGTATAATATAATGACACTTGATCAACGTGATTATATTACAGTAAGTAATGTTGAGTTTCTAATGGAACGTGACAAAGGTTCACAGATCACACCCTCATCATAAACCATGTTACATAACTCTTTCATTCTATATAATCTCCAAATATATCAAGAAAATATATTTCTTGATGATTCGGTCTTTTTCGGATATTCTGGTAATTTGACAAGTCAGATTGTGCCATTACCGTTTCTTTCTTAGAACATTAATTATGTTTATTCTGAAATTCATACCTACGAATTCTGGACCATTATTCGCTTGACTTGAGGTCGGGAAGAGAAAACAAAAACCTGGAACTTCGGAATATGAACAGGAGTATACATCACAGCAAACAAGAAAGATCATAAACCATGTATGTCTATGCGAATAGCAAGATAAAGACACGGGAGAATGATAAATACAACAATCCCTAGAGCATAATAGAAATAAACAGATTCTTCTGGTGGGAGCTGGAAAAGAAGGATGATTGTGGCAAACGTCAATATTAGGTCAAGAACCAGAACTGGATTGAGCATTTTCACAATCTTTTGAATGTATTAATTGGGGAAGAAAGTAGGGATGGTGAAAATAATGAGACGGAAGAGGTCAATTTAAAGCGAAATATCAGACATAGCAATCGAGGCAGATTACACATTTAATCAAAGAAAATCCTAATTTCCGCAAATTCCGAAGAATGAAATCTTATTTAGATTATGAAGATTTTCTATTCCCTAAATTCCGGAAATCAACTCTGACTACGTCAAACGATAAGACGAAGCTTTAATTACCTCATTTCACTATTTTGTGATAATTTCACTCATACTATCCGTGTAATCGAATTGTTTTATCCATATTTACACATAGGTGAAAAACTTGTTATTTATTTAACTCACGCTATTCATAAACGAAACTCGACTAATTTAAGGTATACAAAACATTTCATTCTATTATATCCTTTTGATGAGGATTTTATGAACAAACTTGTTATTTTATTAAACTTTCCTTCACCAAATTTCGGGACGAAATTTCTTTAACGGGTAGGTACTGTAATGACCCGAAAATTTGCGACTAAATTTAAACTTAATCTTTAAAGGATTAATGATTTCGACACGATAAACAAAGTCTGTAAAACTGAATCTCAAAATTTTTGAACTATTCAAGTACCCTTCGATTTTCTCAACGATTCGCGAACAATTATATGTAAATAGATACATATATATACTATAACTTGAAAACGTAACAAAGTTTTCATTGCATAATACCGTACATTAAACTTATTGGTTTATATATCTAATTGAATATATATGATTTCAAGTTATTTAGTAAACGATAGTAACATTCGATTATTGATTTGATTGATATTTAGATAAGTTAACTAAAACGTTTAAGATGAACCAGTAAAACACTAATTTGATAAAGTATTTTCAAATTGCTACAGTACCCAAAATGCTACAGTATTTTCGAAAATCACTATTTGCTACAGTAAAATTGACTTTGCTACAGTGAATTGCTACAGTGAATTGCTACAGTAACTTTGCTACAGTAAACCACTATTTTAAAAATGTATTTTAACAAATAGTGAGACGATGATTTATAGAAGTAAATGACCAAAATACTCGAAAGTTTAAGATATACTTTGAGTGGTATAGTTTAGGAATAATTTAAGGCTATATTTTAACAAAGGTACGAGTCACGAAATGTAAAATGCAAGTTTTCTCAGCGTACGAAAGGACATTCGAGAAACCGGAACCGGGACATAAGTCAAGTAACAACGTACGACTTATCGGAACAAAAGTTACAAGTTAACTATGCACGTAAATATAATATAATATATAAATAATTATATAAATTAAATATAATATATATTATATTTAAATATGTTGACAAACTAAAATACAAAACAATGTGAGCTGTCCCTGGTCCTCATGCGAGTCGCATGGCCAGAAGGCCATTTCCATGCGAGTCGCATGACTCCAGATTTCAGGCCAGGTTCTATAAATTGCAGTTTTTGGCTCGAGATAATCACACACATACACAAATATAGATATACTCCGTAATATTATTTATTATTATTATTATTATTATTATTATTATTATTATTATTATTATTAAGATTATTATTAATCTTATTATTTTTATTATTAATGTTATTATTTTTGCGATACAAAAATAATAATGTACATAAAATATTACGACGGAGTGCTGTCCAAGTAATTTTCAAAACGTGTTTCCAAGCGAGCTAGAGCTAAGGAAAATATGGGTTATTGCCAAGGAAATTATGGGTAATGTTCGAGGGTATTTTTGTGAATCAAACCTCGTGTTTATCATCTCCGATGCGTCTACGTGCTTTTCTACAATATTGTATATCAATATTAAATAGTGAGTTTCATAAGATCCCTTTTACTCTCTACATTTTTGGGCTGAGAATACATGCAAATGCTTTATTAATCGATATACAATATTTATATGTGTGAGTTTCATAAGATCCCTTTTACTCTCTACATTTTTGGGCTGAGAATACATGCAAATGCTTTATTAATCGATATACAATATTTATATGTGTGAGTTTCATTTGCTCCCTTTTTAATTGCTTTTGCAATATATATTTTTGGGCTGAGAATACATGCACTTTATTTTAAACACAATGGATACAAGTACATACTAAATTCTACACTAAGTTTGAACCGAAAATCCCTTAGCTTTGGTAACTAGTAACTGCCAGTTATAAGAACTGGTGGGCGCGAGTAGTAGTATATGGATCCATAGGGCTTGACATCCCCGTCCGAGCTAGAGCGCTAGCCTTTTAACGGACGTATGCTATTTGAGAAGCGTACACGTTGGTTTGCGTGTATTATTAAGATGATTATACAAAGGGTACAAATTATATAAGCGTTAAAGTTTAGTTACCAGGGTGCTCTGTTATGTAGAATCTATTGATAAACGTTTCTGGATTAAACAACTGAAATCTTGTGATCCACCTTTATATACAGATTATGAGCAACATTAAAACTATGAACTCACCAACCTTTGTGTTGACACTTGTTAGCATGTTTATTCTCAGGTTTCCTAGAAGTCTTCCGCTGTTTGCTTAGATGTTAAACAAGCTATGTGCATGGAGTCTTGCATGACATATTTTTCAAGGAGATGTTGCATTTACCAAATCATCACCATGTATCTTATTTTGACTGCATTGTCAACAGAAATGATGTTGTAAACTATTATTTATGGTGATTGTCTATATGTAGAAATCATCAGATGTCGAAAACCTTTGATTTAAATATTCATTTATGGTGTGCCTTTTCAAAAGAATGCAATGTTTACAAAACGTATCATATAGAGGTCAAATACCTCGCAATGAAATCAATGAATGACGTGTTCGTCCATATGGATTTGGAGCGATCGTCACAAGTTGCAAGAATTATCCGACCGTGGATTTATTCGTCCTAGTTTTTCACCTTGGGGTGCTCCTATTCTGTTTGTCAAGAAGAAGGATGGATCTATGAGAATGTGCATAGATTACCGAGAATTAAACAAATTAACGATCAAGAATCGATACCCATTACCGAGGATTGATGATTTGTTTGATCAATTGCAAGGATCAAGTGTTTATTCTAAGATTGATCTACGCTCCGGATATCATCAGCTGAGAGTGAAGGAAGAAGATGTTCCTAAAACCGCGTTCAGAACCCGTTACGGTCACTATGAGTTTCTAGTCATGCCTTTTGGATTAACTAATGCTCCAGCAGTATTCATGGATCTAATGAATCGCATCTGTAGACCGTATTTAGACAAATTTGTCATTGTTTTTATCGACGACATATTGATTTACTCGAAGAATAAGGAAGAACATGAGCAACACTTAAGACTGGTACTGGAGATACTCAAGAAAGAAGAATTGTACGCAAAATTTTCGAAGTGTGATTTCTGGTTACAAGAAGTACAATTTTTGGGCCATGTTGTCAGTAAACATGGAATTAAAGTTGACCCCGCCAAGATCGAAGCCATTAGTAAATGGGAAACCCCGAAGACTCCAATACAAATTCACCAATTCTTAGGTCTTGCTGGTTACTATCGAAGATTCATTCAAGATTTCTCTAGAATTGCCAAACCCTTAACTGCATTGACTCAAAAGGGAAAGAAGTATGATTGGCCCACGGAACATGAATCCTCATTCCAGTTATTAAAGAAGAAGTTAACGTCTGCACCCATTTTGTCATTACCAGAAGGAAATGATGATTTCGTGATCTATTGTGACGCTTCGCGCCAAGGTTTAGGATGTGTATTAATGCAACGCATAAAAGTTATCGCATATGCCTCACGACAACTAAAAATTCATGAAAAGAACTATACGACGCATGATTTAGAACTTGGAGCAGTAGTTTTTGCACTCAAAATATGGAGACACTATCTATATGGCACCAAGTGTACAGTGTACACTGACCATAAGAGTCTTCAGCATATTTTTGATCAAAAACAACTCAATATGAGGCAACGTCACTGGGTAGAGTTGTTAAACGATTACGATTGTGAAATCCGTTACCACCCCGGAAAGGCTAATGTTGTAGCTGATGCCTTAAGTCGAAAAGAAAGAGTAAAACCTCTTAGGGTCCGAGCTTTGAATATTACAATTCGTACTGATCTCACAAAGCAAATTCAAGCAGCACAGTTAGAAGCTTTAAAAGAAGAAAACGAAAAAGGTGAAATGAGCAAAGGGTTAGAAAAACAACTTGAAGTAAAAGCCAATGGAACCCTGTATTTTGCTGGTAGGATATGGGTACCAAGACATGGTAACCTAAGGGAACTAGTACTAGATGAAGCACACAAAACGAGGTACTCAATTCACCCAGGAAATGGGAAAATGTACCACGATCTCAAGAAGTTCTATTGGTGGCCTAATATGAAGACAGAAATTGCTACTTATGTAAGCAAATGTTTGACGTGTGCAAAGGTTAAAGCTGAGCACCAAAAGCCGTCAGGATTACTGCAACAACCAGAAATTCCACAGTAGAAATGGGAAAGAATAACCATGGATTTCATTACGAAATTGCCAAGGACTGCAAGTAGTCATGATACTATTTGGGTGATAGTTGATCGTCTAACTAAATCAGCTCACTTCCTACCAATAAAGGAGACAGACAGTATGGAGAAATTAGCATGCCTATATTTGAAGGAAGTAGTTTCCAGGCATGGTGTACCCATCTCCATCATATCTGATCGCGACACCCGATTCACATCACGTTTTTGGCAATCATTACAAAAAGCATTGGGAACTCGATTAGATATGAGCACCGCTTATCACCCACAGACAGATGGTCAAAGTGAAAGAACAATACAAACATTGGAAGACATGTTATGGGCATGCGTGATTGACTTTGTGAAATGTCCCGTTCTTATTGATTAAAAACGTTCCATATTAATTGATTTCGTTGCGAGGTTTTGACCTCTATATGAGACGTTTTTCAAAGACTGCATTCATTTTAAAACAAACCATAACCTTTATTTCATCAATAAAGGTTTAAAAAGCTTTACGTAGATTATCAAATAATGATAATCTAAAATATCCTGTTTACACACGACCATTACATAATGGTTTACAATACAAATATGTTACAACAAAATAAGTTTCTTGAATGCAGTTTTTACACAATATCATACAAGCATGGACTCCAAATCTCGTCCTTATTTAAGTATGCGACAGTGGAAGCTCTTAATAATCACCTGAGAATAAACATGCTTAAAACGTCAACAAAAATGTTGGTGAGTTATAGGTTTAACCTATATATATCAAATCATAATAATAGACCACAAGATTTCATATTTCAATACACATCCCATACATAGAGATAAAAATCATTCATACGGTGAACACCTGGTAACCGACATTAACAAGATGCATATATAAGAATATCCCCATCATTCCGGGACACCCTTCGGATATGATATAAATTTCGAAGTACTAAAGCATCCGGTACTTTGGATGGGGTTTGTTAGGCCCAATAGATCTATCTTTAGGATTCGCGTTAATTAGGGTGTCTGTTCCCTAATTCTTAGATTACCAGACTTAATAAAAAGGGGCATATTCGATTTCGATAATTCAACCATAGAATGTAGTTTCACGTACTTGTGTCTATTTTGTAAATCATTTATAAAACCTGCATGTATTCTCATCCCAAAAATATTAGATTTTAAAAGTGGGACTATAACTCACTTTCACAGATTTTTACTTCGTCGGGAAGTAAGACTTGGCCACTGGTTGATTCACGAACCTATAACAATATATACATATATATCAAAGTATGTTCAAAATATATTTACAACACTTTTAATATATTTTGATGTTTTAAGTTTATTAAGTCAGCTGTCCTCGTTTGTAACCTACAACTAGTTGTCCACAGTTAGATGTACAGAAATAAATCGATAAATATTATCTTGAATCAATCCATGACCCAGTGTATACGTATCTCAGTATTGATCACAACTCAAACTATATACATTTTGGAATCAACCTCAACCCTGTATAGCTAACTCCAACATTCACATATAGAGTGTCTATGGTTGTTCCGAAATATATATAGATGTGTCGACATGATAGATCGAAACATTGTATACGTGTCTATGGTATCTCAAGATTACATAATATACAATACAAGTTGATTAAGTTATGGTTGGAATAGATTTGTTACCAATTTTCACGTAGCTAAAATGAGAAAAATTATCCAATCTTGTTTTACCCATAACTTCTTCATTTTAAATCCGTTTTGAGTGAATCAAATTGCCATGGTTTCATATTGAACTCTATTTTATGAATCTAAACAGAAAAAGTATAGGTTTATAGTCGGAAAAATAAGTTACAAGTCATTTTTTAAAGGTAGTCATTTCAGTCGAAAGAACGACGTCTAGATGACCATTTTAGAAAACATACTTTCACTTTGAGTTTAACCATAATTTTTGGATATAGTTTCATGTTCATAATAAAAATAATTTTCTCAGAATAACAACTTTTAAATCAAAGTTTATCATAGTTTTTAATTAACTAACCCAAAACAGCCCACGGTGTTACTACGACGGCGTAAATCCGATTTTACGGTGTTTTTCGTGTTTCCAGGTTTTAAATCATTAAGTTAGAATATCATATAGATATAGAACATGTGTTTAGTTTATTTTAAAAGTCAAATTAGAAGGATTAACTTTTGTTTGCGAACAAGTTTAGAATTAACTAAACTATGTTCTAGTGATTACAAGTTTAAACCTTCGAATAAGATAGCTTTATATGTATGAATCGAATGATGTTATGAACATCATTACTACCTTAAGTTCCTTGGATAAACCTACTGGAAAAGAGAAAAATGGATCTAGCTTCAACGGATCCTTGGATGGCTCGAAGTTCTTGAAGCAGAATCATGACACGAAAACAAGTTCAAGTAAGATCATCACTTGAAATAAGATTGTTATAGTTATAGAAATTGAACCAAAGTTTGAATATGATTATTACCTTGTATTAGAATGATAACCTACTGTAAGAAACAAAGATTTCTTGAGGTTGGATGATCACCTTACAAGATTGGAAGTGAGCTAGCAAACTTGAAAGTATTCTTGATTTTATGTAACTAGAACTTGTAGAATATATGAAGAACACTTAGAACTTGAAGATAGAACTTGAGAGAGATCAATTAGATGAAGAAAATTGAAGAATGAAAGTGTTTGTAGGTGTTTTTGGTCGTTGGTGTATGGATTAGATATAAAGGATATGTAATTTTGTTTTCATGTAAATAAGTCATGAATGATTACTCATATTTTTGTAATTTTATGAGATATTTCATGCTAGTTGCCAAATGATGGTTCCCACATGTGTTAGGTGACTCACATGGGCTGCTAAGAGCTGATTATTGGAGTGTATAAACCAATAGTACATACATCTAAAAGTTGTGTATTGTACGAGTACGAATACGGGTGCATACGAGTAGAATTGTTGATGAAACTGAACGAGGATGTAATTGTAAGCATTTTTGTTAAGTAGAAGTATTTTGATAAGTGTATTGAAGTCTTTCAAAAGTGTATAAATATATATTAAAACACTACATGTATATACATTTTAACTGAGTCGTTAAGTCATCGTTAGTTGTTACATGTAAGTGTTGTTTTGAAACCTTTAGGTTAACGATCTTGTTAAATGTTGTTAACCCAATGTTTATAATATCAAATGAGATTTTAAATTATTATATTATCATGATATTATCATGTATGAATATCTCTTAATATGATATATATACATTAAATGTCTTTACAACGATAATCGTTACATATATGTCTCGTTTAAAAATCATTAAGTTAGTAGTCTTGTTTTTACATATGTTGTGACGACCCGAAAATTTCCGACCAAATTTAAACTTAACCTTTATATGTTTCCGACACGATAAGCAGAATTTGTAATGTTGAATCTCAAAAAGTTTGGAACTACATTCATGTAATCAATTATCCTTTGACCGTGTTCGACGATTCACGAACAATTATGTGTATATAGATATGTATATATAATATATAATATTAACTGAAAACATTAACAAAGTATTAGATATATGATACTTTACATGAACGTATTTGTTTCGATATATTTATTAACAGAATTAAGAGATAATATTAAATGATTGAATTATCAGATACATTATGATATGATTACGGGCCTATGTTATGAGGTCCACTGTGATTTAAGAAATCTATTCTTTTTGACCACTCATTACTTAACTAGTATGATAAAATAACGATATTTATATTTTATTTTATCAAATATATATAACGATTTAAATTAATATTATATATATTTATACGCGTATTATACGTACATAGTTTTATACTTTTACTATACTTTAACTTTACCTTTACTTTACTTTTACTTTACTTTAACTTTAATAATTCATACTTTAATAATTCACTTTAATAATTCATACTTTAATAATTTACTTTAATAATTCATACTTTAATAATTCACTTTAATAATTCACTTTAATAATTCATACTTTAATAATTCACTTTAATAATTCATACTTTAATAATTCACTTTAATAATTTATACTTTAATAATTCAAAAATCTATTATAAATAGAATTCAATAGTTTTATTATTTCATAGAAACTTGAAAATATATTTCTCTAAACTCTCTCAATCGAATTACACATATATATTTTCTTTGTATTATTTCAAGATATTATTAGTATACATAAAATACTACGACGGAGTTATATTCAGACGATTTTAAAATAAGTTTTCAAATGGGATAGAGCTAAGGAAATTATGGGTTATAGCTATGGAGGTTATGGTTATTGATCGAGGGTATTGCTCGTGAGGTCAACCTAACGTTTATCATTTTCGTTTCGTCTACGTACTTTCCTGCAATATTGAATCTCAATATTGATACGTGAGCACTCATAACTTAACTTTTATATTTCAATAGTGTATCTCTGACTAGTGCTCGAGTATATAGGATTATGCATGCTTGTACATTCGATATTGTCCTTAGATAGGTTTGTTGAATCCTGAATTAGATACATATGCTACTGAGATAGGGTATATGATATGCATGTCATTGGAAAGCTAGCGAAAAATTAAGAACTTTTCATTTAGATATCGAATGGTTTCGATGAACGGATTAGAAGTTATAGTCAACTGAATTTTAGTATTATTGTTAAAATGATTATTATTACTATCGTCGTTATTATTTTAATATAAATATCATTGTTATTATAAAATATCATTATTACTATTATGTTAGTATTATCATTTTATCATAATAACATTTTTAGTAAATATAAATATTGTTATTTTTTTATAGAATAATAATAATTATTATTACAAAATAATACAACTTTTCTTATTATTATTATGATCAATATTATTTTATCAAATAAATAGGGGATACAAAGATATTTTTCACCACGCGTAATATAATTACATTAATAATACTTACCACTATAGTTTTACGATATTAAGTGAACTTTATAAATTTTACTACTTAAGATATATAAAAGTATATTTTATCATATATAAACGTTAATATAAATTTTTATTAATAAATGACTTTTATTATTATAAAATCTAATAAATATATTTAAATATATATAATGACTATAGTTAAGTTATATAATAAACACGTATAAATTTTAGAAGTCATTTTGGGTTAAGTTGACTTTTGTTGACTTTTGCATATTAGTCTCGAGCATTAGGATTGTGGTACACTATGACTTGACCAAAAATTGTTAGACAAATATTGACCAACATATAAATATATATAATTAATATAGATTCGTGAATCCGAGGCCAACCTTGCACTTGTTAAATGACGTTATATGTATTTTTACTACGAAATACAGTATGGTGAGTTTCATTTGCTCCCTTTTTAATTGCTTTTGCAATATATATTTTTGGGCTGAGAATACATGCGCTATTTTATAAATGTTTTACGAAATAGGCACAAGTACTAAAACTAATTCTATGTGGGTTTAAACCAGAAATATACCCTTAGCTTGGTAACATTAAACTACTTGTCTATGTACGGTAGGCGCGAATCCTAAAGATAGATCTATTGGGCCTGACAAACCCCATCCTGACTATGGGATGCTTTAGTACTTCGAGGTTATTTTAAACACACCTGATCTGGTGTACTTCAGAGGGTAAAACATGAACGTTAAGGCTTGTTACCGGGTGCCTACAACTTATAGAATACTTTTATACACTCGCGAGTGTACGGATATTTATAGAAACTGAAATCTTGTGGTCTATTACTATTACGGAAATGATTGATTATGATAAACTAATGAACTCACCAACCTTTTGGTTGACACTTTAAAGCATGTTTATTCTCAGGTATTAAAGAAATCTTCCGCTGTGCATTAGCTCATTTTAAGGATATTACTTGGAGTCACTCATGACATACTTTGAAAGACGTTGCATTCGAGTCGTTGAGTTCATCAAGATTAATATTAAGTCAATTATAGTTGGATGTAATATGAAATGGTATGCATGCCGTCAATTTTTGATGTAAAGAAAGTTTGTCTTTTAAAAACGAATGCAATGTTTGTAAAACGTATCATATAGAGGTCAAATACCTCGCGATGTAATCAACTATTGTGAATCGTTTATAATGTATATGAACGGATCCTTTCAGTTGGTATCAGAGCGGTGGTCTTAGCGAACCAGGTCTTGCATTAGTATGTCTAACTGATAGTTGTTAAGATGCATCAGTGAGTCTGGACTTCGACCGTGTCTGCATGTCAAAAGTTTTGCTTATCATTTTTAGTCTGAAATCTCTACTTACCACCCTTAGGATATTACCTGCTTGTCATTCTTAAGTCTAGACGCGTTTTCTTACATTTATTGCATAATAGTGTATAGACGAATTCTTATCTTAGCATATCTGTTACTGTGAACTTTGACTGACATCTTTCAAAGATTCCTCCGTAATTTATGTGATTTTGGTATTATATATACATATGTAAATTATGTATTGAAGAATATCAAATCTAAATTCTACAATCTATTTCATACAAAAAAATTCTTTCCCTGATCATACAAGATGGATCCCTCAACCAGTTTGAGTTCCTCGGATTCCGACAGCTATGCCGATATGGATTTCCACATGAGCTCCGAAAGCAGCGTGACCGGAATGGATCAACCAATTAGCCATCATCTATTCTGGATGAATTGGGGATGGGTTCGTAATCTACTTAACCATTGGAGACAAGAAGAAGGTGATCCCTTTCATCCACCACATTGCCCTCTTGGCAATGAACCTGAAGCACTTACTGGCGAACCTGTCCGAAACACCATTTTCTCTCTCATTTCTAGAGTATCTCGTCATGATTATATACTACACCAAATTCTAGATCTTATTTATCCGCTCGTCCGAACCGACAACCACCCCGGTGTAATAGAAGAAGTCAACGAGCTTCGCGCTCGGGTAGTGGCTTTGGAGAATATGGTGCAAAGGTTACAAACACCAGCAGCAGCACCAGCAGCATAACCAGTACCACCATCAACAACATCAACAGTACCATTACCACCACCAACAACAACCGCAACGCAAACCTCAACTTCACAATCTGTCCCACGAGCATCGACGTCATACGCCATGTAGATACCAAGGAATACCACAACGATTAAGTATTGATTCATAACTTCATTGGGGAAACATTCTACGGCGATTATGTAATTTCTAAAGTTTAGAAATTATCTATCCTAGCCTTAACCATAAATCAAATGAGTTTAATTTAATATTAACTCATTAAATCTATATTACATCTGAAGAAATATACACATATATAATTCCATAAAGACTGTAATAAAAATTTTTTGTACAAAATATTAATTGTGAATTTTTTTTTAACGGGTAGGTAATACCCGAGAGATATATAAATTCACAATTAATATGTTACATTCTTCGAATCTGATTCAGCAAGTCATCCATTATACTCCCTACTTTCATAACAATATACATTCTTTTATAGAAATCAAAACAACCATACTCATTCAAAATCTAATTACATATTCTGATTTTAAAATCTCAGAATTCGATTCAAGATATAACCAAAATCATCACTCTTAGATTCCTACATCTTTCAAAACTATACTTTGACTTCAAAACTGTCCTAGAACCTCATTTCTATTCATGGAACTCACAAAAATATTTGTATCATTCAAAATCTTAGAACATCATATGTATATTAACAATTACAATATGTGTTCAAACACTTCGAAATTCCTAAAGACATGCGAGATGATTATCCAACCACACATTACCCACTGTCATGCACCTGAAAAGCTCTCGAAACCAAAGTTATAGTTTAACATGTATCCATGTCAGATCCTTTGATATTTATTACCAAATATAATTTTTCAATCTCTTTCCAAAATAGACAGTTTTGTCACAGCGCCAGCAAATCACCTTCATTTGTTTATACGAATAAACCCTTCATCATGGTTACCGAGGAACCTTTCATATCTCGTCACATTAGGAGTAAACTTATCAACAACTTCATTAACCTTCGACTTAAGCCTCTCCGAAAATCCACTATACTTATTCATTAAAACCCCATCATGTACTCACCTACATCCTGTAACAATAATTGTCACACCAACTACTGGGAATTAGCAATCAGTATTTTGAATTTCGCGACAATTTTACGTTAAAAGTTATATGTATACATATAACGTCTATCTCCTAGACTTACATACTTCGAATGTGAATTTTCTGAAAAACATCCCAAACTATGAACTAGTTCTCCGAAATTGGAAAAATGCTGATGAAGCAGCAAAAACTGTAAACGACTTTAACAGTCAAAAGTTTGATGATAAAGAATAGTATGGTGGTAAAGCTGAGAAAAAGAGAAGGTTTGAAACTGGAAAATGGATTGAGCAGACCATGAAGGAGGCTGTGGACAAATCACAAAGACTAAACCTGCCTTCAAAGGATCCAAATGTTTCAGTGTCTACTGAAATCGTTAGCAAACACCTTACTTCTTATTCTAAACCTTCACAGACAAATCTTCTTCATCATCCATCTATGTTAAGAATTCTAAGATATTATCGTATCTTTTATTATAAATATCTTCGATATTCCTGAAGATATTTTCACAACTATTCTTATCCGAAATCTTTTATCTCTTCGCAATATCTGCGTTACAACATAAAAAGAAACTGTATTAGTTTCTAAATTCTGAAGAAAAAAAATTCGAATTTAAAATAGGAATGTTTTTAAAGCAGTGTTGGGAACTGAAACATGAGTTAGTATAATATAATGACACTTGATCAACGTGATTATATTACAGTAAGTCATGCTGAGTTTCTAATGGAACGTGATGATTCATAGAACATACCGTCATCATGTACTATTTACACGACTCTTACATTCTACCCAATTTCCAAACATATTAAGAACATATCATCTTGATAGCTCTATATTTTCATATATTCTGGTAAGTTGCCAAATTAAGATCGTGCCATTACGATTTTCTTCTTGGAACATTAACTATGTTCATCCAAAAATTCATATCTACGAATTCTGGACCATTATCCGCTTGACTTAAGGCTGGAAAGAGAAAATGAAAGCATGAAGCTCCGAAATATAATGGAGAAAATAAAGCCCGATAACAACCTCGAAATTACAAACCGTGTATATCAATGCGTATAGCAATATAAAGACACGGGAGAATGAAAAAACAATAACCCCAAGGTAATGGTAGAAGAAAATAACTTCCTCCGGTGGTAGATGAAAAAGAAGAATGACAGATATGAAAGTTAAGAGTATATCAAGAATCAATACTGGATGAAGCATATTAACGAATGCTTTAAAGTATGAATTGGGGAGAAAGACTAGAAGGTGTGAGCTGTGGAAATAAAGAAACGAAGGGGGTGGATTTATAGTAAAATATCAGACAGAGAAATCGAGACAGATTATCGCATTTAATCAAAGAAGGTCATGATTTTCTTAATCGCCGAAGAACCAAATCTTATTGCAAAGATTTTCTTTAAATCCAATGAATTCTGGAAATCAATCATAACTACGTCATCGGTTAAAATACATATACGTTTACTCATTTCACTCTCTTGCGATAGCTTCACTTATACTATTCGCGTAATCAAATTGTTTTATCTATATTACTCAATGAAGATAAAACTCTATTTATCAACTCATATTCGTCATGAAAACATTTTTATAGTTAGCCATGACGACCTCGATCAAATTTCGGGACGAAATTTCTTTAACGGGTAGGTACTGTGACGACCCGAAAATTTCCGACCAAATTTAAACTTAACCTTTATATGTTTCCGACACGATAAGCAGAATTTGTAATGTTGAATCTCAAAAAGTTTGGAACTACATTCATGTAATCAATTATCCTTTGACCGTGTTCGACGATTCACGAACAATTATGTGTATATAGATATGTATATATAATATATAATATTAACTGAAAACATTAACAAAGTATTAGATATATGATACTTTACATGAACGTATTTGTTTCGATATATTTATTAACATAATTAAGAGATAATATCAAATGATTGAATTATCAGATACATTATGATATGATTACGGGCCTATGTTATGAGGTCCACTGTGATTTAAGAAATCTATTCTTTTTGACCACTCATTACTTAACTAGTATGATAAAATAACGATATTTATATTTTATTTTATCAAATATATATAACGATTTAAATTAATATTATATATATTTATACGCGTATTATACGTACATAGTTTTATACTTTTACTATACTTTAACTTTACCTTTACTTTACTTTTACTTTACTTTAACTTTAATAATTCATACTTTAATAATTCACTTTAATAATTCATACTTTAATAATTTACTTTAATAATTCATACTTTAATAATTCACTTTAATAATTCACTTTAATAATTCATACTTTAATAATTCACTTTAATAATTCATACTTTAATAATTCATTTTAATAATTTATACTTTAATAATTCAAAAATCTATTATAAATAGAATTCAATAGGTTTTATTATTTCATAGAAACTTGAAAATATATTTCTCTAAACTCTCTCAATCGAATTACACATATATATTTTCTTTGTATTATTTCAAGATATTATTAGTATACATAAAATACTACGACGGAGTTATATTCAGACGATTTTAAAATAAGTTTTCAAATGGGATAGAGCTAAGGAAATTATGGGTTATAGCTATGGAGGTTATGGGTATTGATCGAGGGTATTGCTCGTGAGGTCAACCTAACGTTTATCATTTTCGTTTCGTCTACGTACTTTCCTGCAATATTGAATCTCAATATTGATACGTGATCACTCATAACTTAACTTTTATATTTCCATAGTGTATCTCTGACTAGTGCTCGAGTATATAGGATTATGCATGCTTGTACATTCGATATTGTCCTTAGATAGGTTTGTTGAATCCTGAATTAGATACATATGCTACTGAGATAGGGTATATGATATGCATGTCATTGGAAAGCTAGCAAAAAATTAAGAACTTTTCATTTAGATATCGAATGGTTTCGATGAACGGATTAGAAGTTATAGTCAACTGAATTTTAGTATTATTGTTAAAATGATTATTATTACTATCGTCGTTATTATTTTAATAGAAATATCATTGTTATAATAAAATATCATTATTACTATTATGTTAGTATTATCATTTTATCATAATAACATTTTTAGTAAATATAAATATTGTTATTTTTTTATAGAATAATAATAATTATTATTACAAAATAATACAACTTTTACTTATTATTATTATGATCAATATTATTTTATCAAATAAATAGGGGATACAAAGATATTTTTCACCACGCGTAATATAATTACATTAATAATACTTACCACTATAGTTTTACGATATTAAGTGAACTTTATAAATTTTACTACTTAAGATATATAAAAGTATATTTTATCATATATAAACGTTAATATAAATTTTTATTAATAAATGACTTTTATTATTATAAAATCTAATAAATATATTTAAATATATATAATGACTATAGTTAAGTTATATAATAAACACGTATAAATTTTAGAAGTCATTTTGGGTTAAGTTGACTTTTGTTGACTTTTGCATATTAGTCTCGAGCATTAGGATTGTGGTACACTATGACTTGACCAAAAATTGTTAGACAAATATTGACCAACATATAAATATATATAATTAATATAGATTCGTGAATCCGAGGCCAACCTTGCACTTGTTAAATGACGTTATATGTATTTTTACTACGAAATACAGTATGGTGAGTTTCATTTGCTCCCTTTTTAATTGCTTTTGCAATATATATTTTTGGGCTGAGAATACATGCGCTATTTTATAAATGTTTTACGAAATAGGCACAAGTACTAAAACTAATTCTATGTGGGTTTAAACCAGAAATATACCCTTAGCTTGGTAACATTAAACTACTTGTCTATGTACGGTAGGCGCGAATCCTAAAGATAGATCTATTGGGCCTGACAAACCCCATCCTGACTATGGGATGCTTTAGTACTTCGAGGTTATTTTAAACACACCTGATCTGGTGTACTTCAGAGGGTAAAACATGAACGTTAAGGCTTGTTACCGGGTGCCTACAACTTATAGAATACTTTTATACACTCGCGAGTGTACGGATATTTATAGAAACTAAAATCTTGTGGTCTATTACTATTACGGAAATGATTGATTATGATAAACTAATGAACTCACCAACCTTTTGGTTGACACTTTAAAGCATGTTTATTCTCAGATATTAAAGAAATCTTCCGCTGTGCATTAGCTCATTTTAAGGATATTACTTGGAGTCACTCATGACATACTTTGAAAGACGTTGCATTCGAGTCGTTGAGTTCATCAAGATTAATATTAAGTCAATTATAGTTGGATGTAATATGAAATGGTATGCATGCCGTCAATTTTTGATGTAAAGAAAGTTTGTCTTTTAAAAACGAATGCAATGTTTGTAAAACGTATCATATAGAGGTCAAATACCTCGCGATGTAATCAACTATTGTGAATCGTTTATAATGTATATGAACGGATCCTTTCATATGTAGTTCATTGTTAATATACTTAATGATATGTTTACTTATCATAGTATCATGTTAACTATTTATATATCCATATATATGTCATCATATAGTTTTTACAAGTTTTAACGTTCGTGAATCACCGGTCAACTTGGGTGGTCAATTGTCTATATGAAACATATTTCAATTAATCAAGTCTTAACAAGTTTGATTGCTTAACATGTTGGAAACACTTAATCATGTAAATAACAATTTCATTTAATATATATATAAACATGGAAAAGTTCGGGTCACTACAGTACCTACCCGTTAAATAAATTTCGTCCCGAAATTTTAAGCAGTTGGAGGTGTTGACGAATCTTCTGGAAATAGATGCGGGTATTTCTTCTTCATCTGATCTTCACGCTCCCAGGTGAACTCGGGTCCTCTACGAGCATTCCATCGAACCTTAACAATTGGTATCTTGTTTTGCTTAAGTCTTTTAACCTCACGATCCATTATTTCGACGGGTTCTTCGATGAATTGAAGTTTTTCGTTGATTTGGATTTCATCTAACGGAATAGTGAGATCTTCTTTAGCAAAACATTTCTTCAAATTCGAGACGTGGAAAGTGTTATGTACAGCCACGAGTTGTTGAGGTAACTCAAGTCGGTAAGCTACTGGTCCGACACGATCAATAATCTTGAATGGTCCAATATACCTTGGATTTAATTTGCCTCGTTTACCAAATCGAACAATGCCTTTCCAAGGTGCAACTTTAAGCATGACCATCTCTCCAATTTTAAATTCTATATCTTTTCTTTTAATGTCAGCGTAGCTCTTTTGTCGACTTTGGGCGGTTTTCAACCGTTGTTGAATTTGGATGATCTTCTCGGTAGTTTCTTGTATAATCTCCGGACCCGTAATCTGTCTATCCCCCACTTCACTCCAACAAATCGGAGACCTGCACTTTCTACCATAAAGTGCTTCAAACGGCGCCATCTCAATGCTTGAATGGTAGCTGTTGTTGTAGGAAAATTCTGCTAACGGTAGATGTCGATCCCAACTGTTTCTGAAATCAATAACACATGCTCGTAGCATGTCTTCAAGCATTTGTATTGTCCTTTCGCTCTGCCCATCAGTTTGTGGATGATAGGCAGTACTCATGTCTAGACGAGTTCCTAATGCTTGCTGTAATGTCTGCCAGAATCTTAAAATAAATCTGCCATCCCTATCAGAGATAATAGAGATTGGTATTCCATGTCTGGAGACGACTTCCTTCAAATACAGTCGTGCTAACTTCTCCATCTTGTCATCTTCTCTTATTGGCAGGAAGTGTGCTGATTTGGTGAGACGATCAACTATTACCCAAATAGTATCAAAACCACTTGCAGTCCTTGGCAATTTAGTGATGAAATCCATGGTAATATTTTCCCATTTCCATTCCGGGATTTCGGGTTGTTGAAGTAGACCTGATGGTTTTTGATGCTCAGCTTTGACCTTAGAACACGTCAAACATTCTCCTACGTATTTAGCAACATCGGCTTTCATACCCGGCCACCAAAAATGTTTCTTGAGATCCTTGTACATCTTCCCCGTTCCAGGATGTATTGAGTATCTGGTTTTATGAGCTTCTCTAAGTACCATTTCTCTCATATCTCCAAATTTTGGTACCCAAATCCTTTCAGCCCGATACCGGGTTCCGTCTTCCCGAATATTAAGATGCTTCTCCGATCCTTTGGGTATTTCATCCTTTAAATTTCCCTCTTTTAAAATTCCTTGTTGCGCCTCCTTTATTTGAGTAGTAAGGTTATTATGAATCATTATATTCATAGATTTTACTCGAATGGGTTCTCTGTCCTTCCTGCTCAAGGCATCGGCTACCACATTTGCCTTCCCCGGGTGGTAACGAATCTCAAAGTCGTAATCATTCAATAATTCAATCCACCTACGCTGCCTCATATTCAGTTGTTTCTGATCAAATATGTGTTGAAGACTTTTGTGGTCGGTATATATAATACTTTTGACCCCATATAAGTAGTGCCTCCAAGTCTTTAATGCAAAAACAACCGCACCTAATTCCAAATCATGCGTCGTATAATTTTGTTCGTGAATCTTCAATTGTCTAGACGCATAAGCAATCACCTTCGTTCGTTGCATTAATACACAACCGAGACCTTGCTTTGATGCGTCACAATAAATCACAAAATCATCATTCCCTTCAGGCAATGACAATATAGGTGCCGTAGTTAGCTTTTTCTTCAATAGCTGAAACGCTTTCTCTTGTTCATCATTCCATTCAAATTTCTTCCCTTTATGCGTTAATGCAGTCAAGGGTTTTGCTATTCTGGAAAAGTCTTGGATGAACCTTCTGTAGTAACCAGCTAGTCCTAAAAACTGGCGTATGTGTTTCGGAGTTTTCGGGGTTTCCCACTTTTCAATAGTTTCTATCTTTGCCGGATCCACCTTAATACCTTCTTTGTTCACTATGTGACCGATGAATTGAACTTCTTCCAACCAAAATGCACACTTTGAAAACTTAGCGTACAATTCTTCCTTCCTCAATACTTCTAACACCTTTCTCAAATGTTCACCGTGTTCTTGGTCATTCTTTGAGTAAATAAGTATGTCATCAATGAAAACAATGACAAACTTGTCAAGGTATGGTCCACACACTCGGTTTATAAGGTCCATGAACACAGCTGGTGCATTAGTTAAACCAAACGGCATGACCATAAACTCGTAATGACCGTAACGTGTTCTGAAAGCAGTCTTTGGAATATCATCTTCTTTCACCCGCATTTGATGATACCCGGAACGTAAGTCAATCTTTGAATAAACAGACAAGCCTTGTAGTTGATCAAATAAGTCATCGATTCTCGGTAGTGGGTAGCGGTTCTTGATGGTAAGTTTGTTCAACTCTCGGTAGTCGATACACAACCTGAATGTACCATCTTTCTTCTTGACAAACAAAACAGGAGCTCCCCACGGTGATGTGCTTGGTCGAATGAAACCATGCTCTAAAAGTTCTTGTAATTGGCTTTGCAGTTCTTTCATCTCGCTGGGTGCGAGTCTGTAAGGAGCACGAGCTATTGGTGCAGCTCCTGGTACAAGATCTATTTGAAATTCAACGGATCGATGTGGGGGTAATCCCGGTAATTCTTTCGGAAATACATCGGGAAATTCTTTTGCAATGGAAACATCATTGATGCTCTTTTCTTCAGTTTGTACTTTCTCGACGTGTGCTAGAACAGCATAGCAACCTTTTCTTATTAGTTTTTGTGCCTTCAAATTACTAATAAGATGTAGCTTCGTGTTGCCCTTTTCTTCGTACACCATTAAGGGTTTTCCTTTTTCTCGTATAATGCGAATTGCATTTTTGTAACAAAAGATCTCTGCTTTCACTTCTTTCAACCAGTCCATACCGATTATCACATCAAAACTCCCTAACTCTACTGGTATCAAATCAATCTTAAATGTTTCGCTAACCAGTTTAATTTCTCGATTCCGGCATATATTATCTGCTGAAATTAATTTACCATTTGCTAATTCGAGTAAAAATTTACTATCCAAAGGCGTCAATGGACAACTTAATTTAGCACAAAAATCTCTACTCATATAGCTTCTATCTGCACCCGAATCAAATAAAACGTAAGCAGATTTATTGTCAATAAGAAACGTACCCGTAATAAGCTCCGGGTCTTCCTGTGCCTCTGCCGCATTAATATTGAAAACTCTTTCGCGGCCTTGTCCATTCGTGTTCACCTGGTTCGGGCAATTTCTAATAATGTGGCCCGGTTTTCCCCATTTATAACAAACTACATTGGCATAACTTGCTCCGACACTACTTGCTCCGCCATTACTCGTTCCGACACCATTTGTTCCTTTCGTTCTATTAACCCCTGGTCCGTAGACCTCACACTTCGCCGCGCTATGACCATTTCTTTTACACTTGTTGCAAAATTTGGTGCAGAACCCCGAGTGATACTTTTCACACCTTTGGCATAGCTGCTTCTGATTGTTGTTGTTGTTGCGGTTGTTATTGTTGTTGGGATGATTGTTGTAGTTGTTGTTGTTGTTGTTGTTGTTGTTGTTGGGCTGTTTGTTGTAGTTGCGATTGATGTTGCGATTGTTGGGATAATTGTTGCGATTATTGTTGTAATTGCTGTTGTTGTTGTATTGGTGATTCTTATCACCGTTTTCCTCCCACTTTCTTTTGACTTGCTTCACATTGGCCTCTTCAGCAGTCTGTTCTTTAATTCTTTCTTCAATCTGGTTCACTAGTTTGTGAGCCATTCTACATGCCTGTTGTATGGAGGTGGGCTCGTGTGAACTTATATCTTCTTGGATTCTTTCCGGTAATCCTTTCAAAAACGCGTCGATCTTCTCTTCCTCATCTTCGAACGCTCCCGGACACAATAGGCATAATTCTGTGAATCGTCTTTCGTACGTGGTAATATCAAATCCTTGGGTTCGTAACCCTCTAAGTTCTGTCTTGAGCTTATTGACCTCGGTTCTGGGACGGTACTTCTCGTTCATCTTGTCCCACTTGCTCTAGATAGGTATTCCACCATGTTAACGCAGAACCTGTGAAGGTATGCGTAGCATACTTTACTTTGTCCTCTTCAGTACACTTACTTATGGCAAACACCGATTCGACCTTCTCGGTCTACCGTTTCAATCCGATCGGTCCTTCGGTTCCATCAAATTCCAAAGGTTTGCAGGCAGTGAATTCTTTGCAGGTGCATCCTACACGATTTCCTGTACTGCTAGATCTAAGGTTATTGTTGGTATGTAGCGCAGCCTGTACTGCGGCTATGTTTGAAGCTAGAAAAGTACGGAATTCCTCTTCATTCATATTCACGGTGTGTCGAGTAGTCGGTGCCATTTCCTTCAAAATAGTCAAATGGAACAAGTTAATCATACAGAATATTAAGAGTAGTTAATAGTATTTCGTAGCATAATATGAACTCATTTATAAAAGCTTTTTCTTCATATTAGCATTTTATAAGTTTAAATTCGGGTAGTACCTACCCGTTAAGTTCATACTTAGTAGCTAATATACAATTCAACTACTACAATTCTATATGAAAAACTGATTATAATAATATTTCGCGTTCAAACTTTTACACAATATTTTACAAACTTACAATACCGCTTATTTTACATATAGCATGAAATATAGCACACAATAAATTTGATACAAGATGGTTGTGAAGATAATTCTAGCTAGTACACAAGTCGTTCAGCAAAGGCAATAAAGACACGTAATTCATACGTCCAGAAACAAGTCATGCATTCTGGTTTACTAGGATTACTTCCCATCCTTGGTCTTGTGGAACATAACCGTTATGGCCGTTGATAAGACAGCGTGTTGTAACGTCGTCAAAGGGACGAGGGTTACATAATGTCCAACAGTCCCGTAACAATCTAAAAAGCTCATTTCTTACCCCAACTACCGACTCCGTCACTTGTGGGAACGTTTTGTTTAATAGTTGTAGCCCGATGTTCTTGTTCTCACTTTGGTGAGAAGCGAACATTACTAATCCGTAAGCATAACATGCTTCTTTATGTTGCATGTTAGCCGCTTTTTCTAAATCACGAAGTCCAATATTCGGATATATTGAGTCAAAATAATTTCTTAACCCATTGCGTAAAATAGCATTTGGGTTCCCCGCAATATATGCGTCAAAGTAAACACATCGTAACTTATGGATTTCCCAATGTGATATCCCCCATCTTTCGAACGAAAGCCTTTTATAAACCAAGGCATTCTTGGAACGTTCTTCGAATGTCTTACAAACTGATCTCGCCTTAAATAGTTGTGCCGAAGAATTCTGACCGACTCTAGACAAGATTTCATCAATCATGTCTCCGAGTAGGTCTCTTAAAATATTGGGTTGTCTATCCATTTTGTGTTTTTATACTGTAAAATAGACAAGAGTTAGATTCATAAAAAAAAATACTTATTAATACAAGCAATTTTTACATATATCATAAAGCATAAGCACACTATATTACATATATTACACCACACGAATACAACTATCTTATTCCGACTCGCTTGTTTCTTCTTCTTCGGTTTTGGTTCGTTTTGCCAAGTTTCTAGGGATATATGATGTTCCCCTAATACGAGCCGTCGTTTTCCAGATTGGTTTAGAAAAACCTGGTGGTTTAGAGGTTCCCGGGTCATTGTTACAACTTAAGGACTTCGGGGGTTGATGATACATATAAAGTTCATCGGGGTTGGAATTAGATTTCTCTATTTTTATGCCCTTTCCCTTATTATTTTCTTTTGCCTTTTTAAATTCAGTTGGGGTAATTTCTATAACATCATCGGAATTCTCGTCGGAATCCGATTCATCGGAGAATTGGTAATCCTCCCAATATTTTGCTTCCTTGGCGGAAACACCATTGACCATAATTAACCTTGGTCGGTTGGTTGAGGATTTTCTTTTACTTAACCGTTTTATTATTTCTCCCATCGGTTCTATTTCTTCATCCGGTTCCGATTCTTCTTCCGGTTCCGATTCTTCTTCCGGTTCCGACTCTTCTTCCGGTTCCTCTTCGGGAACTTGTGAATCAGTCCACGAATCATTCCAATTTACATTTGACTCTTCATTATTATTAGGTGAGTCAATGGGACTTGTTCTAGAGGTAGACATCTATCACATAATATCAAACGCGTTAAGAGATTACTATATCACATAATATTCACATGTTAAAAATATATAGTTTCCAACAAAATTTGTTAAGCAATCATTTTTCAAGTAAACACGGTCGAAGTCCAGACTCACGAATGCATCCTAACAAACTCGATAAGACACACTAATGCAAAAATCTGGTTCTCTAAGACCAACGCTCGGATACCAACTGAAATGTCCCGTTCTTATTGATTAAAAACGTTCCACATTAATTGATTTCGTTGCGAGGTTTTGACCTCTATATGAGACGTTTTTCAAAGACTGCATTCATTTTAAAACAAACCATAACCTTTATTTCATCAATAAAGGTTTAAAAAGCTTTACTTAGATTATCAAATAATGATAATCTAAAATATCATGTTTACACACGACCATTACATAATGGTTTACAATACAAATATGTTACAACAAAATAAGTTTCTTGAATGCAGTTTTTACACAATATCATACAAGCATGGACTCCAAATCTCGTCCTTATTTAAGTATGCGACAGCGGAAGCTCTTAATAATCACCTGAGAATAAACATGCTTAAAACGTCAACAAAAATGTTGGTGAGTTATAGGTTTAACCTATATATATCAAATCATAATAATAGACCACAAGATTTCATATTTCAATACACATCCCATACATAGAGATAAAAATCATTCATATGGTGAACACCTGGTAACCGACATTAACAAGATGCATATATAAGAATATCCCCATCATTCCGGGACACCCTTCGGATATGATATAAATTTCGAAGTACTAAACCATCCAGTACTTTGGATGGGGTTTGTTAGGCCCAATAGATCTATCTTTAGGATTCGCGTCAATTAGGGTGTATGTTCCCTAATTCTTAGATTACCAGACTTAATAAAAAGGGGCATATTCGATTTCGATAATTCAACCATAGAATGTAGTTTCACGTACTTGTGTCTATTTTGTAAATCATTTATAAAACCTGCATGTATTCTCATCCCAAAAATATTAGATTTTAAAAGTGGGACTATAACTCACTTTTACAGATTTTTACTTCGTCGGGAAGTAAGACTTGGCCACTGGTTGATTCACGAACCTATAACAATATATACATATATATCAAAGTATGTTCAAAATATATTTACAACACTTTTAATATATTTTGATGTTTTAAGTTTATTAAGTCAGCTGTCCTCATTAGTAACCTACAACTAGTTGTCCACAGTTAGATGTACAGAAATAAATCGATAAATATTATCTTGAATCAATCCACGACCCAGTGTATACGTATCTCAGTATTGATCACAACTCAAACTATATATATTTTGGAATCAACCTCAACCCTGTATAGCTAACTCCAACATTCACATATAGAGTGTCTATGGTTGTTCCGAAATATATATAGATGTGTCGACATGATAGATCGAAACATTGTATACGTGTCTATGGTATCTCAAGATTACATAATATACAATACAAGTTGATTAAGTTATGGTTGGAATAGATTTGTTACCAATTTTCACGTAGCTAAAATGAGAAAAATTATCCAATCTTGTTTTACCCATAACTTCTTCATTTTAAATCCGTTTTGAGTGAATCAAATTGCTATGGTTTCATATTGAACTCTATTTTATGAATCTAAACAGAAAAAGTATAGGTTTATAGTCGGAAAAATAAGTTACAAGTCATTTTTTAAAGGTAGTCATTTCAGTCGAAAGAACGACGTCTAGATGACCATTTTAGAAAACATACTTTCACTTTGAGTTTAACCATAATTTTTGGATATAGTTTCATGTTCATAATAAAAATCATTTTCTCAGAATAACAACTTTTAAATCAAAGATTATCATAGTTTTTAATTAACTAACCCAAAACAGCCCACGGTGTTACTACGACGGCGTAAATCCGATTTTACGGTATTTTTCGTGTTTCCAGGTTTTAAATCATTAAGTTAGAATATCATATAGATATAGAACATGTGTTTAGTTGATTTTAAAAGTCAAGTTAGAAGGATTAACTTTTGTTTGCGAACAAGTTTAGAATTAACTAAACTATGTTCTAGTGATTACAAGTTTAAACCTTCGAATAAGATAGCTTTATATGTATGAATCGAATGATGTTATGAACATCATTACTACCTTAAGTTCCTTGGATAAACCTACTGGAAAAGAGAAAAATGGATCTAGCTTCAACGGATCCTTGGATGGCTCGAAGTTCTTGAAGCAGAATCATGACACGAAAACAAGTTCAAGTAAGATCATCACTTGAAATAAGATTGTTATAGTTATAGAAATTGAACCAAAGTTTGAATATGATTATTACCTTGTATTAGAATGATAACCTACTGTAAGAAACAAAGATTTCTTGAGGTTGGATGATCACCTTACAAGATTGGAAGTGAGCTAGCAAACTTGAAAGTATTCTTGATTTTATGTAACTAGAACTTGTAGAATATATGAAGAACACTTAGAACTTGAAGATAGAACTTGAGAGAGATCAATTAGATGAAGAAAATTGAAGAATGAAAGTGTTTGTAGGTGTTTTTGGTCGTTGGTGTATGGATTAGATATAAAGGATATGTAATTTTGTTTTCATGTAAATAAGTCATGAATGATTACTCATATTTTTGTAATTTTATGAGATATTTCATGCTAGTTGCCAAATGATGGTTCCCACATGTGTTAGGTGACTCACATGGGCTGCTAAGATCTGATTATTGGAGTGTATATACCAATAGTACATACATCTAAAAGCTGTGTATTGTACGAGTACGAATACGGGTGCATACGAGTAGAATTGTTGATGAAACTGAACGAGGATGTAATTGTAAGCATTTTTGTTAAGTAGAAGTATTTTGATAAGTGTATTGAAGTCTTTCAAAAGTGTATAAGTACATATTAAAACACTACATGTATATACATTTTAACTGAGTCGTTAAGTCATCGTTAGTCGTTACATGTAAGTGTTGTTTTGAAACCTTTAGATTAACGATCTTGTTAAATGTTGTTAACCCAATGTTTATAATATCAAATGAGATTTTAAATTATTATATTATCATGATATTATCATGTATGAATATCTCTTAATATGATATATATACATTAAATGTCTTTACAACGATAATCGTTACATATATGTCTCGTTTAAAAATCATTAAGTTAGTACTCTTGTTTTTACATATGTAGTTCATTGTTAATATACTTAATGATATGTTTACTTATCATAGTATCATGTTAACTATTTATATATCCATATATATGTCATCATATAGTTTTTACAAGTTTTAACGTTCGTGAATCACAGGTCAACTTGGGTGGTCAATTTTCTATATGAAACATATTTCAATTAATCAAGTCTTAACAAGTTTGATTGCTTAACATGTTGGAAACACTTAATCATGTAAATAATAATTTCATTTAATATATATATAAACATGGAAAAGTTCGGGTCACTACACTTTGGAACCAGTTGGGATCGATACTTACCGTTGGCAGAATTTTCATACAATAACAGCTATCATACGAGCATCAACGCAGCGCCATTTGAAGCACTTTACGGTAGAAAGTGCAAGTCTCCTATATGTTGGAGTGAAGTAGGAGAAAGACAACTTACTGGACCAGAAATTATTCACGAAACCACCGAAAAGATCATTCAAATACAACAGCGATTGAAAACGGCCATGAGTCGCCAAAAGAGTTATGCTAATGTAAGAAGAAAACCACTAGAATTTTAAGTGGGCGACAAAGTCATGTTGAAAGTGTCACCCTGGAAAGGCGTTGTACGATTCGGTAAATGAGGAAAGCTAAGTCCTAGGTACGTAGGACCCTTTGAAATCACCGAAAGTATTGGAATAGTTGCTTATCGATTAAAGCTACCGCAAGAACTTAGTAGTGTTCACAACACATTTCACGTGTCAAATTTGAAGAAATGTTTAGCTGAAGAGGATGTCGTAATTCCTCTTGACGAAATACGAATCAATGATAAACTCCATTTTATCGAAGAACCTGTTGAAATCATGGACCGTGAGGTCAAACAATTAAAACAAAGCAAAATACCGATAGTTAGGGTTCGTTGGAACGCTAGACGAGGACCCGAGTTTACTTGGGAACGTGAAGATCAAATGAAGCAAAAGTATCCACATTTGTTCACTGATATCGCTCATGAAATAGGTACTACTCAAAATTTCGGGACAAAATTTTCTTTAACGGGGAGGTACTGTGATGACCCGAAAATTTTTGACTTATTTAAACCAATTCTCTATACGATTTATTATTTTAACACGTTAAACAAAGTCTGTTAGATTGAGTCTCAAAATTTTAGAACTGTTTCATATATACAATTACCTTTGACTACTCTCGACGATTCATGAAAAATTATATGTATGTATATATATATGTACAAGTAAAAACGACTTTCCTACAGTAAAACCCTATTTGCTACAGTAAAAATTACTTTGCTACAGTGAAACCGTATTTTGCTACAGTAGCACTATTTGCTACAGTAAACACTATTTGATGTCGACGAACTAGCAAACAAAAATAGAAAAGGCGGCCATGCGATCGCATGGCAAAAACACTGAAAACTCATGCGATCGCATGAGCTACAGTAAATCGAAAAGTAATATAAATATGCCAGTTTTCTCGACGAACAACACACATCTTTTTTTTTTTCTTCTTCTGTAACATATTTATATTTATATTATAAATATAATTTTAATTTTAAATTTAAGATTAATAATAATAAGGTATATACGAGGGTGTTTTTAATTCGGGTTTCAAACCGCTTTAAGCTAAGGAAATATTGGGTATTATTCGGGGTATTGTTCTTGAATCCAAGGCCAACCATACATTCATCTACCATCATTACGTCTATGCAATTTGCCTACAATATTGAATCGCAATATTGAACTGTGAGTTTATAGTCTCCCTTTTTAAATACTTTAAATATTTTTGGGCTGAGAATACATGCAATTTATTTTAAACGCGATAAGACACAAGTACATACTAAATTCTACACTGAGTTAAACCGAAAATCCCTTAGCTTTGGTAACTAGTAGCTGCCAGTACATAGGATATGGACTGGTGGGCGCGAATAATTGTATATGGATCCATAGGGCTTGACATCCCCGTCCGAGCTAGAGCGCTAGCCTTTTAACGGACGTATGTTATTTGAGTTTAAGATACGTTGGTTTACGTGTATTAAAACGAATGGGGTAATTATCACTATAGCGTTAAGTTTAGTTACCAGGGTGCTCTGTTACGTAGAATCTATTGATAAACTTTTGATGAAATCTTGTGGTCTATCTTTATATATGTTTATGACTCGAGCAATTAAACCTATAACTCACCAACATTTGTGTTGACTTTTTAGCATGTTTTATTCTCAGGTCCTTAGAATGCTTCCGCTGTGATGTGCTTGTTGCCTGCATGGAGTCTCTCATGCTTTGTACAAAGTTTATTGCATTCAAAATAAAACTGCGTTGTGTAATAAATAATTGGACTGTGATGTCAACCTGTAAATTAAAGACTTATGTATTTCGGGGTTTTGCTTATACCTAAGCACTCGCCCACATGTTTATAACTTTCTATGTTTAGAAAGTCACTTATTTTAATGAATGCAACATTTTATCAAAACATATCATATAGAGGTCAAAAACTCACTGTGGAATCAATGATTAACGTGCCGCGTCAATAGCGATTTTGACAGGTTGTTACACTCGTGCTCTTCCTTGTTCTTGGAGTACACCAATATATCATCAATAAACACAATGACGAATTTATCTAGGTGTGGCTTATACACACGGTTCATGAGGTCCATGAACACTGCTGGTGCGTTCGTCAAGCCAAACGACATCACTGTAAACTCATAATGTCCATAACGTGTTCTAAACGCTGTCTTCGGGACATCAGCTTCCTTGACTCTCAATTGGTGATACCCGAATCTCAAATCAATCCTCGAATGACAACTAGATCCCTGTAGTTGATCAAATAAGTCATCAATCCTCGGTAGCGGATACCGATTCTTGATTGTCAACTTGTTCAATTCTCTATAGTCGATACACAATCTCATCGACCCATCCTTCTTCTTAACAAATATGACTGGAGCTCCAACTTGGGAATTCGTGGTTATGTGACACACCTTTTAGTACATGTTACAATTTAGGGCATTACAACCCTCATGTTCTTCACTATGGGAAGCTCTTGTAGTTCTAAAGGTGCAAATGCGTATATTGTACGCGTAACGGGTGCAGCTGCTGGCACCAAATTAATCCGAGGGCCTTTGGCCTAGTGGTATCAAGGAGTCCTTCTGACTCTGAGGTAACGGGTTAAATTCTCATTTAGTAGATTATTCGTGTAAAATTATCGGATGTTCGACTCATTCAACACTTTATCAACTTCACGGTGGGGTGGACGTGTAACCCTAGGACATTCTCTAATAGTCGGTATATATTCAGGTCTCTTAAATGTCGATTCATCTTTACTCACATGTGCCAGATTTGCGAGACATTCTCATCTCATGTACTTCTGGACCTTCGAGTAATTAGTGTAACTTGACGGGTGTACTGATCTCCTCTCCGTATACCATTACCGTCGGTGGAAGGAATTCGAATAGTCCTCAGGTCATAGCTGCCTCGGTTGTATTGTCAGATAACCAGTTTGTTTCAACCACGAGGTTAAAACTTCCTAGTTTAATAGTTCTATAGAGTACACGTTGTCTAAGGAAGGTACAGGGTTATAAACGTCGTGACCAGTTTCTCTAGCGTTAAAGCTTCTCTCAGCACCGGTGTTGACATCATATATAAACATTATGGTTGATGAGCGAGAACGTGATGATTTTCATGGAAAACGAAAATGAAAAAGGTGTAATGGCAACTCAAACAAAATCTAATATTTAATCGAAAAAGGGTTGGTACAAACTCCCAGACGGGTGTGTCTCGTTGGAATAGGTGAAGTGTAGTTCGCGTCGATGTGTTCAAAGTTGGTTGGTAATGTTTGTGGGTATAATGAAAATGATTGTCGCTTAAGAATAGTATGTTGGAACAAAATGATGAGGGATATGGTAACGGGTAGTATTACTAGTAGTAATGAGTGATGGCGTTAGCGATAAGTTGTGATAAGCAGTGATGATAGTAGTGACGTATAAGTTGTTAGATAGCAGGCTCACATCATGAGTATATGCACATGTACTCTAATGCACCAAATAAGGCATAATGGTCTTCAGTCGGTAGGCTCGTGTTGGAAAACAAAATCATGGACGGCGGATGGCTGAATGATAGGTAAGTTGGTAATTGAGTGGACAATATCTACTACTTATTGTGCGGGTGGTTATCAGGAATTCCTCTTCTAAAGATGTATCAGAAATGATTTGTGATGCACATTAGCGAGTAGTAAAACGCGGAGGTGTTGGTAGTGTCGAGTATTACTTAGTAGTGGTAAGCAGTAATAAGTAGTATTGAGTAGTAGCAAGTAGCAAGGAGTAGCAGTTAAGTAGTATTTAGTATCGAAAGCAGTGAGTAGTAGTGATCAATCCTGACTAGTAGTCAGAGGTAGCGTGGAGTAGTAGTTAGCAGCAATAAACAGTATTGAGTAGTGGTATGAGATGACGAGTATGTTTAAGTAGTGTCTTTGTAGTGACGGGTGGTGATCGGTGGTTGCAGGAAGTGTCGAGCGGTGAGGAGTGGTGTCATGCTTACAAGTTTATAAGTTATAATAACAATTAGTTTGCACAGTGTAAGTCTCTACTCATATTTAAGGTTATACAGTTTGTGTTCACAACGGTGTTTATCCAAGTATTTTACTTGACTCGCTCCCAATTCCTTATTTTGCGATGTCGGAATTTCTATATGAGTCACCGTAATCTAATCCCGGTCATTACATTACGCTATCTCACATATCCATTTCGACATCACTCCGTAAGTTCAAGATAGAGTCAACTTAATTTAGTTAAACCTGGCTTCGTGTGTACATATGTGTTTCGTGATATAGTATATTTAGTCCAAGTCCATGTTGTATGATATAAGGCATATATGTATGTGATGTAATGTGTAGCCCTACATGTAGCATTGTGAAGCAAATAGTGCAGGTATGGTGTATAAAAGTCATCCAAGACACACAGCTATAGACTAGACTTCACTAATGCGCCCTACGGTTAGACACACTAATGTATTCTAGTTCCCTATAGCCACAGCTCTGATACCAAATGTAATACCTTACATTTGGGGTAAAACCCACCCAATGCCTTTCTTGCGAACAGGGTGACCACTGAGCGTACCTCAGACACTGATTTTACGGCCCGCATCTCTGCCAAGCCGGCCAACCCTTAACTGCAAGGGATCGCAAGGGGTAAGAGCCAATGCTTCATCACAGGTTACACTATGAGAACCCCCTCTACGATTAACCAGCCCAAAATCGTTGCCGTTAACCGAAACATAATCCTCGGAACGTTAACCGGTCATGCTTTGGACGCAGTTAAATCAGCTTTGATACCAAATGTAACACCCCGTCAAATCCCTTTAACGTAATTTTAACTCTGGTCCCAGTGCTTGCCTTGACTTCTACGTAACAGCAATATTCTACAGCGGAAGCAATTAATACCTGAGAATAAAACATGCAAAATGGGTCAACAATAATTTTGAGTGAATCTACAGGTGATAATGCTAAAAACGAACATATATTTCATAGCATTATTTCCCAAGAAAGACAAGCTTTTAGTTGCAATTGTTATATTTACAAGTGATATTTGTTTAAATATTAAAAGGTGAAGACAAAAGACAGATTCGACGAATTGAAGACGCAAACGACCAAAAAGCTCAAAAGTACAAAATACAATAAAAGAGGTTCCAATTATTGATAAGAAACGTCTCGAAATTATAAGAGTACAAGATTCAAAACGCAAAGTACAAGATATTAAATTGTACGCAAGGACGTTCGAAAATCCGGAACCGGGACCAGAGTCAACTCTCAACGCTCGATGCAACGGACTAAAAATTACAAGTTAACTATGTATATAAATATAATATAATATATAATTAATTATATAAATTATATATATATTATATTTATATAATAAACCGTCGGTAAACAAAGAGCCAAAATGGAGTGAGCTGTAATTACAAACTCCGCGACTCGTAGAGTTTGAAGAGCAAAAAGGGCACGAGTCGCGGAGACCCCCTGAACTCAATTCCCTATAAAAGCAAACGCAGTTTGATCGTAAAATATCCATAATTCAATCTCTCTCTATATATGTATACGTAAATATATTTATATTTATATTTTAATTTTAATTTTAATTTTAATTCTAATAATAAGGGTATGTTAGCGAATGTTGTAAGGGTGTAAGTCGAAATTCTGTCCGTGTAACGCTATGCTATTTTTAATCATTGTAAGTTATGTTCAACCTTTTAATTTAATGTCTCGTAGCTAAGTTATTATTATGCTTATTTAATCCGAAGTAATCTTGATGTTGGGCTAATTACTAAAATTGGGTAATTGGGCCTTGTATCATAATTGGGGTTTGGATAAAAGAACCACACTTGTGGAAATTAGACTATGGGCTATTAATGGGTTTTATATTAACTAAATAATACCTTGTTAATTTAATATACAAACTTATAATTCGACGTATTTATATATAACCACATACGCTTGACTGGGTACGGTGGGCGGGATATCTATAAATACCAATAATTATTCATTTTACCGGACACGGAACTGGATTAATAGTTAAATAGACTTGTTGAAACAGGGGTGAATTACATTTAAGGGTAATTGGTGTAATTGTTAACAAAGTAGTAAAACCTTGGTTTACACACAGTCGATAACCTGGTGTATTCATTAAACAAAGTATTAAAACCTTGTTACAATTCGAATCCCCAATTAGTTGAAATATTTGACTTCGGGAATAAGAATAATTTGATGAAGGCTTTCGCTCTTTATATTTATGACTGATGGACTATTATGGACAAATCCGTATGGACATATTAAATAATCCAGGACAAAGAACAATTAACCCATGGGCATAAAACTAAAATCAACACGTCAAACATCATGATTACGGAAGTTTAAATAAGCATAATTCTTTTATTTCATATTTAATTTCCTTTATTTTATATTTAATTGCACTTCTAATTATCGCATTTTTATTGATATTGTATTTAATTGCACTTTTAATTATCGTACTTTTTAATTATCGCAATTTTATTTTATCGCACTTTTATTATTCACAATTTCATTATCGTTATTTACTTTACGCTTTAAATTAAGTCTTTTATTTATATTTTACATTTGGTTTTAACTGCGACTAAAGTTTTAAAATCGACAAACCGGTCATTAAACGGTAAAAAACCCCCCTTTATAATAATAATATTACATATATATATATATATATATATATATATATATTTGTATTTTTATAAAAGTAACTAATATAGCGTTAAGCTTTGTTTAAAGATTTTCCCTGTGGAACGAACCGGACTTACCAAAAACTACACTACTGTACGATTAGGTTTAAGTATATCCATTCAATAAATAAATAAATATCTTGTGTAAAATTGTATCGTATTTAATAGTATTTCCTGCTAAAATTTTATAGTATTTTATACCCCTTAGCTCTAACTATCAAGTATTTTTGGCGCCGCTGCCGGGGAACAATCTAGCTTAAAAGCCGGAAGCGCAACGCTAATAATTATAAAAAAAAAAGATTTTTATTTTTAGTTTACTTTTATAAAAATACGTTTTTGTAAAAATACGTTTTAAATATTCGAAAACATAGAAAAGAAAACAAAAATATAAATATTTTTAAGAATTTGTTAAATATTTAAGTTTTGTAAAGTTTCTTTATTTTTATTTAATAAAAAATTATAAGTTTTATTTAAATATTTTGTGTTTATTGAAAAATAAAAAAAATAAAAACGCGTCGAATTAAAAAAAAAGTACCTGAGTTGAAAATTGAATCCCCGCGACTCGCGGAGTTTGCTCCTTCGAGCACCGCAACTCGCAGAGCCTCCCTGACACACGTGACAGAACCCTAATTTCGCATTAATTACGGATTTTATTATTATTATTATTAATAAACCTTAATTAGTTTAATTATTATAATTAGTTTAAGTTTTTAAATTAAATTGTATTTTAAATTTTAATTAGTTTTAAATAAATTAATAGTTTTATAAAATAAATAATATAAAAATAATATTTTTTGTAATTTTTACAACTTTTTGTATATTTTTATATTTTGTCCCTTTTTTAATAGTTTTAGCGTAACTTTTGTATTTTTTGCTCGTATTTAGTTTTAATTCATAGTTTTTGCCATAATTATTTTTTTATTTATAGATTTTTAGGCTTTGCCGTAAAATCCCTTAAGTGCTTTTCTTTAGACTAAGATTTAGGTACTTTAGAATTTTGCGACGACTTTTTAAGTTTTAGTTTCTTTTTAAGTTATTGCCATTTGGGATATAGTTTTTCTTGTAAGCTTTAATATTTTTAGACACCTTTTACTATGTATCAATTATCATTCCAATTAGTAATCTCAATTTGCGATTATAATTTTAAGTTATTGATAGTAATAAGGTTGGGTTAGTCTAGTGTTTTTAAATTCTATAAGTCACTCTTTTTCTTTATTATTTTTATTTTTCGATCTTTTTCCGACACGCTCTTTTTCTTTCTTATTTCTCGTCATTCTAGTTTTTAGGACATAGATTTTTATTCTACTTCTTATCTAAATTTCTTAAAATTACAAAAATTTATTTTAAGTGGTTAAATTGATAGACATCAAAATTTTCTGGTTCGTAGTAATAGTTGGATTTGTACGTGGACCGAGTTATTGGAGCCAAACAGTCCTCAATTATATTGAGACCAAACGAATCCTGCCCCTCTGCTGCATCTTTTGGCTATTCGAAATGTGAGCAAAATCAAAAAAGTCTATTGATTGGATAACTTATATAATTTTTCTTTCCTTTTAAAAACTAATAGGATATTCAGTGAATGCACCGAGCAAGACGTTCACCACCTTTTGTACGTTCACCACCTGTAACTAGATCAAGACATTTAGCAAATATTACCGCCGTTGATTTTTCTTTAGAATCGTCATCCAGTCGACCAAGTACTCCAGTTCAAATTTCCGATAATCCATTTTTTGAACCCGACCTCACAATTGAGAATCCGGAGAATATTCAGGGACGATTCATAGATCCTGAACCACTAAATTTTCCTCCGGAACCACCAATCATTCAAACAGAGATTGTTGAGGAACGAACCATTAAATCAGAATCCTCTAGTGATTCCGATTCAACAAATTCAATTATGGAGAATCTGGAACCTTTAAGTATGGAAGACCGAATGAGAGCTAAACGCACTGGCTAAGGTCACGCAATTACTCATCCAGACATTAATGCGCCAGATTATGAAATCAAAGGGCAAATTCTACACATGGTGACTAATCAATGCCAATTTAGTGGTGCGCCGAAGGAAGATCCAAATGAACATCTTCGTACCTTTAATATGATCTGCACACTATTTAAAATCTGAGAAGTGGAGGATGAACAGATATATCTCATGTTATTTCCCTGGACTTTAAAGGGAGAAGCCAAAGATTGGTTGGAATCGTTACCTGAAGGGGCGATTGATACATGGGACGTTTTAGTTGAAAAATTTCTTAAACAATTCTTTCCTGCATCTAAAGCCGTAAGGCTTCAAGCAGAAATTGTTACGTTTACACAGAAACCGAATGAAACTCTATATGAGGCGTGGACTAGATTTGGAAAGTTGTTGAGAGGATGTCCGTAACATGGTTTAGACACCTGTCAAATAGTACAAATATTCTACCAAGGATGCGACATCACTACAAGGAAAGACATAGATATAGCAGCTGGTGGTTCTATTATGAAGAAAACAGAAACTGATGCTTACAAAATTATCGATAACACTGCTTCCCACTCACATGAGTGGCACCAAGAAAAAGATATCGTTAGATCATCTAAAGCAGCTAGAGCCGATTCTAGCCATGACTTAGATGCCATTTCCGCAAAGATAGATGCTGTCGAGAGACGAATGGAAAAGATGACTAAAGATATTCACTCAATACGAATTAGTCGTGAGCAGTGTGGAGGACCACATTTGACAAAAGATTATCTCAGTATTGAATTAACAATGGAACAAAGAGAGAATATTTCATACATAAACCAAAGGCCTGGAAATAATTATCAGAATAATTATCAACCGCCAAGACCTATTTACAATCAAAACCAGAATTATAACCGAAATATTCCATACAACAACCAACAAGGTCCTAACAATCAAGAAGTATCCAATAATACTTACAATCAGCAAAGACCTAATTTTCAAAACAAACCACCACAACCCGATGATAAAAAGCCGAATTTAGAAGATATGATGACGAAGCTAGTTGAAACTCAAATGCAGTTTTTCACATCTCAGAAACAAACTAATGAACAAAATGCTCAAGCATTTAGAAATCAACAAGCTTCTATTCAAAACTTGGAACAAGAAGTAAGTAACCTAGCAAGGTTAATAGGTGAAAGAAAACCGGGAAGTCTACCTAGTGATACAAATACTAACCCCCGGAATGAAACAGCTAAAGCTATTACCACAAGAAGTGGTACAACACTTAAACCACCTGAAATACCTGTAACTTCTGATGAAGCTATTCCTACTCCACAAGAACCACAACCTAATCAAGATAAGGAAAAAGAACCGGTAGTTGAAAAGGTTAATGAAGATAACACAATTAAGGATAAACCTTATGTTAAACCATACCAACCACCACTTCCTTACCCGAGTAAAATGAAGAAAGAGAAACTTGAAGCCGAGCAATCCAAATTCTTGGATATGTTTAAACAGATAAATGTAAATCTTCCTTTCATTGATGTGATTTCAGGAATGTCTAGATATGCTAAATTCTTGAAAGATCTAATCTCAAATAGAAAGAAAATGGAAGAACTCTCGGCTGTTACCATGAATGCTAATTGTTCAGCAGTGCTGTTGAATAAGATACCAGAAAAATTATCTGATCCAGGAAGTTTCACAATTCCATGTTTTCTGGGTAGTCTTAGTTCAATAGAAGCATTGGCAGACTTAGGTGCTAGTATAAATTTAATGTCGTATTCACTATACGCTAAACTAGACCTTGGAGAATTGAAACCAACTAGAATAAGTATACAACTAGCCGATCGATCAATAAAATATCCTAGAGGGATAATGGAGAACATGCTAGTTAAAGTTGGTACTTTAGTATTTCCAGTAGATTTTGTTGTTCTGGACATGGAAGAAGATTCTCAAGTTCCTTTCATATTAGGAAGACCATTCTTAAACACGGCTAAAGCAATGATAGACGTGTTCGGTAAGAAATTGACCCTAAGTATAGAGAATGAGAGTGTTACCTTTTCAGTTGATAGAGCAATGCAATAACCACAATCTGCAGATGATACATGTTATTATATTTAAACTATAGATGCACATGCAGAATTGTTAGAAGAATTTCTAGAATTACAAGGAACAGGAGAATGTTCTTTAGGAGAAGGTAATGAACCAATTGATGAAGCTGAAATGTTAGCTACACTTATAGCTAATGGATATGAACCAACAACAGAAGAAATTCAAATGCTAAAAGAAGAAGACAGATATCGATATAAATCATCGATAGAAGAACCACCGAAATTAGAGTTAAAGCCACTTCCAAACCATTTGGAATACGCTTATTTACATGGTGAATCTGAATTACATGTAATAATATCGTCTTCTCTTACTGAAAATGAGAAATCACAACTCATTTCTGTGTTAAAAGCTCATAAACCAGCCATTGCATGGAAGATTCATGATATTAAAGGAATAAGTCCTTCGTATTGCACACATAAAATCCTTATGGAAGAAGGTCATAAAACGTATGTGCAACGCCAACGAAGACTAAATCCTAATATGCAAGATGTAGTTAAAAAAGAAATTATTAAACTGCTAGACGCAGGTCTAATTTATCCAATTTCTGATAGTCCATGGGTAAGCCCAGTTCAATGCGTGCCTAAGAAGGGTGGCATGACTGTCATTACAAATGAGAAAAATGAGCTTATTCCTACTAGGACTGTAACAGGATGGCGTGTATGTATTGATTATAGAAAATTAAATGACGCCACCAGAAAAGATCACTTTCCCTTACCTTTCATTGATCAAATGTTGGAAAGATTAGCCGGAAATAGTTACTATTGTTTTCTAGATGGATTTTCCGGATATTTTCAAATTCCAATAGCACCCGAAGATCAAGAGAAAACCACATTCACGTGCCCTTATGGTACTTTTGCTTACAAACGCATGCCATTTGGACTTTGCAACGCCCCTGCAACCTTTCAAAGGTGTATGATGGCGATTTTTCACGACATGATAGAAGAATGCATGGAAGTTTTCATGGATGACTTTTCAGTCTTCGGTGATACATTTGAATCATGTCTAGCTAATCTTGAACGAATGCTTATTAGATGCGAACAATCAAATCTAGTACTTAATTGAGAGAAATGCCATTTCATGGTTAAAGAAGGCATCGTTCTTGGTCATAAAATTTCGAAGGAAGGAATTGAAGTGGATAGAGCTAAAGTAGATGTAATTGCTAAACTTCCACATCCCACCAATGTTAGAGGAGTTAGGAGTTTTCTAGGGCATGCCGGTTTTTACCGACGTTTCATAAAAGATTTTTCTAAAATTGCCACTCCTATGAATAAACTCCTAGAAAAGGATGCTCCATTCATCTTTTCAGATGAATGTATCAAATCTTTTAATATTCTTAAATAAAAACTCACTAATGCGCCGATCATGATAACACCAAATTGGAATCTACCGTTTGAATTAATGTGCGATGCAAGTGATTTTACAATGGGAGCCGTTTTAGGACAAAGGATTGAAAAATGATTTCAACCTATATATTATGCGAGTAAGACGTTACAAGAAGCACAAACGAATTACACAACTACTGAAAAAGAACTCCTTGCTATTGTCTTTGCTTTTGACAAATTTCGATCATATCTCGTTCTAGCTAAAACGGTGGTCTATACCGACCATTCTACTCTTAGATACCTATTTTCGAAACAAGATGCTAAACTAAGATTAATCCGTTGGATCTTACTCTTACAAGAGTTTGATATTGAAATCCGAGATAAAAGAGGAGCAGAATATCTCGCCGCTGATCATCTTTCTCGTCTTGAAAATCCTGAATTAGAAGTTCTAAATGAATCGGCCATACAAGACAACTTTCCTGATGAATATCTATTGAAGATAGATTATAATGAAATTCCATGGTTTGCAGACTATGCAAACTACTTAGTTTGTGGATTCCTTGAAAAAGGATTATCGTACCAAAAATGAAAGAAATTCTTCAGTGATATAAAACACTATTTCTGGGAAGATCCACATCTGTTTAAAAGTTGTCCCGATGGAATAATACGCCGATGTGTATTTGGAGATGAAGCTAGTAAAATTTTAAACCATTATCACACAGGACCAACAGGAGGGCACTATGGGCCTCAACTAACAGCAAGAAAAGTTTACGATGATGGCTTCTATTGGCCTACAATTTACAAAGACGCACACCTTCTTTGAAAATCCTGTGATGCTTGTCAAAGGGCCGGAAAAATAAGTCAACGTGATGAAATGCCACAAAATGTCATACAAGTATGTGAAGTATTTGACATTTGGGGTATTGACTTTATAGGTCCATTTCCAAAATCTCATAATAATCTCTATATTCTCGTAGTCATTGATTATGTATCTAAATGGGCGGAAGCACAAGCTCTCCCAACTAACGATGCACGAGTTGTAGTCAACTTTTTAAAACGTCTTTTTGCAAGGTTTGGAACACCGAAAGCTTTAATAAGTGATCGGGGTACTCATTTCTGTAATAATCAACTTGAGAAAGTTCTTAAAAGATATGGAGTAACTCATAAAATCTCCACCGCATATCATCCACAAACAAGTGGACAAGTTGAAAATACCAACCGAGCTTTAAAACGTATTCTAGAGAAAACCGTAGGATCAAATCCGAAGGAATGGTCCATTAAATTGGAGGATGCACTCTGGGCTTTTAGAACAGCCTACAAAACTCCAATTGGAACCACACCTTTTAGACTCGTTTACGGAAAAGCATGTCATCTTCCAGTAGAAATTGAACACAAAGCATTTTGGGCTTTGAAGACATGTAATCTTGATTTACATGAAGCTGGACGTCTACGATTAAGTCAACTAAATGAATTAGAAGAATTAAGACATGAAGCATACGAAAATTCATTAATCTATAAAGAAAGAACGAAGAAATGGCATGATAAAAGAATCAGAAGTTCAAAAGAATTTAAAGAAGGAGATAGAGTTCTTCTTTTCAATTCACGATTCAAGCTATTTCCTGGAAAATTGAAATCAAGATGGTCTGGACCATTCATAGTCAAAAGAGTTTTCCCATACGGAACGATAGAATTAATAAATTCAAATGGGATTGAATTTAAAGTTAATGGTCACAGAGTTAAACATTACATACATGGTCCGATGGAAGTTGACAATGAAGTTAATCATAATTTCACCACCAAAGAAAACCTTCAAAATGAAAACATAAATATGTTATCAACAACATATGAAAAATCAAAATTAGAATATAAGGAGGATTCAAATTTGAGTGATGAAGAAGAATTCTTATACAAACCTCCCATTCCAAAAAACGAAGAAAAATGTGAACAAGAACCAAGGAAAGAACACCCGAAAAAGGTTTACAAACCAACTCGACTTACTAAAGCAGGAGACCCGTCTGAATTTATCATTTCTTGCTTACTTAATGATGGTGCTGTATATAATGGACTCGCAGATTTAGGAGCAAATGCAAATATTATGCCTCTTTCCTTATACAAAAGATTAGGCATGGGTAAATTAAAACCAACCAAAATAGGTGTTCAATCATTTGACCAAACCATTAAACACCCGGTTGGAATAGCAAATAATTTACTTGTTAACGTGGGAAATTTGACCTTTGTTGCAAACTTCATAGTGATTAATATGGAGGAAAACCTTGATATTCCTCTAATTCTAGGTCGCCCATTTTTAGCAACCACCGAGGCATTCATTGATGTAAGAGAAGGTAGAATGACACTTAGGGATGGTGATACATCGATCACCTTTGTGAACCGAAAGTTTAGATCTCCACAAACCAAAACTGTTAGACCAATAAAAACGCATAAATGTGGGGAAGATGACGAAACACTTAATGATGATCCAATCACAAAGAATGCCGTTGATAATACGAAATTAGATGAACCCATTTTTAACAGTTCAACGAAGAAACTTTATAAACGGATTCACGATGCTAAGATTAAAGGAAACTTTAAGTTATATAACCGATTAATATCCAATTTATCGTCAAAAGAAAAGGCAATGTTAGTTGAATTTGTGAAAGTTACGGAGGAAATCAACAAATGGATTGAAGTAAAAGTCAAAGATATACAAGTTGTTGATGATTCAATTGAAAATAATGTTAATCACAATTTCAACTAAGTATAGGGGGTTATGTATTTCTATTAGAGTTAGATTGTCTGTTTTCGTGTAGTTCTCAAAAATGGAACCCGAATGGTCTTTCCCTAGCAGACCCTAAAGAACTAGTCTTCTCCCCCCATTCTGAATTTTTATTTTTTTAGGTTTTTACGATATGAAGACTGCCTGTGAACTAAACCATGGTCTAATGCTACACGCTTTGATCACTAAACGTAATAATGACACACTTCCGAGTGAAATACTATCAGTAATCAGAGAAAGATTGGACGGAGTAAGAAAAGAATCCAGATGCGAAGATAATAAGTTACAATTTGGTAAAGGAAAATCAAAATCCGCAGCGAAAAGAAGAGCACGACACCTAGAAAGATGTCACAAATGTGGAAAATGGTCACATGGAGGTAAATGTTCAAATAATCAAACCTATTCAAACACCGAATTTGTTACTTTATGCAGAGACGGACCGTTCATATATTTAGAAGAAAAAACACTGAATGCTCGAGGTTACGCCTATGTAGCCATGGAAAACCAATTAAACCGACTATCTTATGAATGGGATAGATCATATAACTAAGAATACTATCTCACAGGTAAGTCTGTACAGTTTTTATTTTTATTTTTATTTTTAACCTTTTGATAATAAACGCTAATTTGTTCGCTATAAAGTATTAAATTGGTATTAAATAAAATTAGGTTTGGCGACTGAAATTATTGATATCATACAAAAATTTATTACATCACTGTGAAATTTAACGTTTATTCTTAAGGTATAAATATCTTTAATCAATCAACCCAAAATATTTCAAAAATTCGTCATGAGTTAAATTAGGTCTTGGAACCGAAATTACTTTACCGAAAAGAGGGGCGCATATTTTTGATAATATTTGATTGATTAAAGTGGGATAAAAGCTAAAAAGATTTTTAATTTTATTTTTAACATATTTTTAAAATTAATATATAAATCTTAAATTAATATTGTAAACTTTGTAAAATCAATATATTTAAAATTGTAAATATTTGAAAAATTAATAGAAGTTTGGTGTGAATTTATAATATGAATTTTTAAATTAAGTTTGGTGTGAATTTTTAATTTTTAAAATATGAATTTTTAATTTTATGCATTTCAAATTTTAAGTTTAGTGTGAATTTTTAATATTAATTTTGAATTTTATGTATTTTTAATTTAAGTTGGTGTGAATTTAAAAACAAAAATTTACTTTATCTCATTAAGTTAAAAATATGATTTTTAAAATTCGTCGTAAGTTGAAGACTAGGTCATTTGAACCGAAATTGGTTTACCCGAGGGAGGGACGAGAACTTTTATTATCATTATTTTTAATCTTATTGAATTAAAGTATGCCAAAAACATTAAAAAAAAAAAAAAAACTAAAAATCTTAGCTTTTAAAACAATCGCTACAAAAAGACAAATTTTAAAATTTTGTCGAAGGACGGACTAGGACATCGATCCGAAACGACCTCATCCTAAATAACAAGGGAAACAAAATTTTAAAATTAATTACTTAATTGTTTTAATTAGTTAAGATATATATATATATATATATATATATATATATATATATATATATATATATATATATATATAAAATAAATACAAACTCCGCGACTCGCGGAGTTTGAAGGGTAAGATACCGCGACTCGCGGAGTTCCTAAAATCCAGAAAAAAAATATAAGGGACGAACTGATCAGTCCCCAACCCAACACCCACGAAAACACTGCGATAAAACCCGCAAAAACCCGAAAAAACACCCCCAAATTCACAATTTTTGACCGTTAATCATCAAATCTTTTACTAAAATCATGTTGAGAAGGATGCTATCAAGGAATTACTCAAGAAAAATGGTAAATTTCTACACCTAAACACCATTTAATCCGAAAATTAGTGTTCTTGAGCAATTTTTTCCCCAATTTGATTTTGATGCTTTTTAGTGTAATTATACTTAAATTGTTTATGTATTATGCTTGTATAACCTAGATTGATACTATTTAACATGATTAGAAGCCTTAAACTTCAAATTTTGAGTAATCTAGGGTTTGTGTTCTTGAGCAATTTGGGACTTTTTGATATAAACAGGTTATGGCCGATTTTTGTCATGAATTGTTGCTAAATTAAGTAGTGTAACATGTTTAGGCAGTTAAATGATCCAAACTTTAAGCCTAAACATGATTTTGAGAATTAAAGTGGACTTTTTCAAGTCTAAAATTCATGAACTTGATTTTTGAAAGATAATGCCGTTTGAAACTTGTTTAATTGCTAGTAATGATTATTTTGACATGTTATTTGAGTTGAATGCTTATGAATTTGGCGAACATTTTCGTATACGCTTATTTGAAAAAGTGTAGATTTGATAAAAATGTGAAAATGAGCTTAAGTTTGATATAAATTGATCATGTCATTGTAATTATTTTGATTGATGATTTTGCTGACACTAATGCATATTTGGATGCACAAAAATTGTGTTTGATGTGTTTTGCAGACTGAAAGGGGTGAATCTTCATCCCAAGCTCGCAATGCTCCTGCCGAGAATGCGGAACAATAGGAGGTGGATAACTACTACAAATAAGATATACCTCATCCAGTCATGACATTTTCTGATATGCACTTGGAAGATTTGCACCCGAACCTGAGATTTGACAGACTTTGGATAGATTATCCAAAATAGCAAAGGGGTTTGCATACTCTTCATTATAAAGTTGTTGAGGTACCTAGGGTCATAGAATGGGGACCATTAGAAGCTGTAGAATTGGCCGGGCCAAATAGGGAATTACTTGCACAGAGGTATGGTAATTCTACTTTTAACGATTGGGTACGGTTATTCAACATGCATAGACCTGTATATAAAGTATGGTGTGAAGAATTGTTGTGTAGTATAGAATTAAATGATCGGGTAACTAGTTTAACCGATCGATCTTTTATTAGATTTTTGTTAGGAGGTTCGATGCGCCACATGTCTTTACTAGACATGGATCAGGCTTTACGTATATATACGCCTGAGGAGTTAGCATCTTCCGATTGTAGAGGGTTGATACTAAATGGTAGAAAGATAGACGAAAATTTTGATACGCATGGTGTATGGAGTCAAATGACTAGCCATCACCGATTTAAAGGGGGAAATTACTCTTATTTGGATATAGATAGAGCTGAATTAAGAGTAATTCATAGGTTTTTAGCTAATTCGATTACACAAAGAGGTAAGAACAAGGAAAAGGTAAATGAACAGGATTTGTTTTACCATATGTGTATTCGAGACCCACAAAGCGCTGTAAGTATACCTTATTGTGTGGGTTATTATTTATCAGCTATGGTTAGGGGGATGAGACCGCAGAGCATAATAGGAGGTGGTATATTTATTACTTTGATTGCTGAATATCTCGGTGTGGATATAAGTCGGGGGGGATTATTAGTCGAAGAACCAGAATCCCGTGATACAATAGGTTTAAATGTATACCATGGTGTGAAAGTTTTGAAGAGGCGAAATAACGCCGCAGTACAATACCTTGGTAGACATCCACAGGTTGAGAGAAACCAACAGCAAGGTAATGTAGGAGGGGGAAATGAAATGGCAGAAATGCAAAGGTTTATAGCTTCACAAGAGTATGAAAATGCTAGACATAGAGCATTTGAAGATTGGCAAGTTCATCAAAACCAAATCATAGCTTATTGCCAACATATAGGTAGAAACTATATTCCTACTCCATCGCCCATATTCCCTCCCTGGTCTATAGAGATTCAACCACCGTATCCTACGTATAACACAGCCGAAGCATTTTATAGCACCTATGGTTATGCATGGAACCCCTACTGGTATCAGTATCATCCCTAGTCTACTTAGTTTTATTTATTTTGTAATTTGTAATGTTGATACGTTTAATACTTATTTAATATTGTAATAGTTTTTATAATTTTCTAACTTTTATTCTTAGATTTTAATAATTTTTGAATGTGGGGTAATATACCAAACTTCAAATATATGTATATATGTATGCAGTTTATCTTATGTACACAACAGGGTAAAACAACGCATTTTCAAAGACTGGCATTAAGTTCAGCAAAAACAACTAATTTTGACGACAAGATGCAAAATATATGTGAAATAACAACAAGACGGAATGAACAAATGATATGCACCATTTATCATTCAGCAAGCAAACACAAATATGTTTGGAAACTTTGGTAAAATTTAATCATTTTCACACAAATCACCCTCAATAATTTAAATTGTTACTGATTTCTTGCAAATGAGGGCATTGCAAGATCTTAAGTGTGGGAAGGGGTTAAATTCTTTCGGATTTTAAAATTTTTATCTTAAACACTGGGTTACCATTAAAAATACTAGTAAAGCAGTAGTTGTATTAGAATCTAGTGCTCTCTGATAATAAAGAACAGCCCTAGTCTTATATACTGACTACTCAATTCTAGTAAAAATTTTCAAAATTTTCAATTAAATGAACTCAAAATCATGTTTATACATATTTATGAACGATAAAACTAGGTTTTAACACCGAAATTATTGTTACCTCGGAAAGGACATAAATTGAGAAACAAACCAAAATGTTAAAATTCATTTAAAATGGAATAGAGGACAATAAAAAGGAAAATAAAAGCCAAGTGTGGGAAAATTTACCAAGTTATCTTAAACATATGTCACATATATCTGTAACAAATAACTGAAAATACTTTTGCTTTGGACTAAACTAAACTGTTTTACCCGATGAAAGAAAAGAAGAGTTGGATCTACACGATGAATCAATTCCATCTTTAAAAGGAAGTAAAGTCTTCCGAAAAAGAAACGCGCTTCTTGATTTAGGTCAGGAAGTTGTCGTCCAAACCAGCTGTAGGTTGACGAAAAACCTAGAAAAGTCATCACTAAAATCAGCAGGAAATCCACGGATCTCAGCATTAAACAGGGTCGCCAAGTGGTCAGATTTATCCTAACCATGAGAAGGATTTATTGAAATGTCCCGTTCTTATTGATTAAAAACGTTCCATATTAATTGATTTCGTTGCGAGGTTTTGACCTCTATATGAGACGTTTTTCAAAGACTGCATTCATTTTAAAACAAACCATAACCTTTATTTCATAAATAAAGGTTTAAAAAGTTTTACGTAGATTATCAAATAATGATAATCTAAAATATCCTGTTTACACACGACCATTACATAATGATTTACAATACAAATATGTTACATCGAAATCAGTTTCTTGAATGCAGTTTTTACACAATATCATACAAACATGGACTCCAAATCTTGTCCTTATTTTAGTATGCAACAGCGGAAGCTCTTAATATTCACCTGAGAATAAACATGCTTTAAACGTCAACAAAAATGTTGGTGAGTTATAGGTTTAACCTATATATATCAAATCGTAACAATAGACCACAAGATTTCATATTTCAATACACATCCCATACATAGAGATAAAAATCATTCATATGGTGAACACCTGGTAACCGACATTATCAAGATGCATATATAAGAATATCCCCATCATTCCGGGACACCCTTCAGATATGATATAAATTTCGAAGTACTAAAGCATCCGGTACTTTGGATGGGGTTTGTTAGGCCCAATAGATCTATCTTTAGGATTCGCGTCAATTAGGGTGTCTGTTCCCTAATTCTTAGATTACCAGACTTAATAAAAAGGGGCATATTCGATTTCGATAATTCAACCATAGAATGTAGTTTCACGTACTTGTGTCTATTTTGTAAATCATTTGTAAAACCTGCATGTATTCTCATCCCAAAAATATTAGATTTTAAAAGTGGGACTATAACTCACTTTCACAGATTTTTACTTCGTCGGGAAGTAAGACTTGGCCACTGGTTGATTCACGAACCTATAACAATATATACATATATATCAAAGTATGTTCAAAATATATTTACAACACTTTTAATATATTTTGATGTTTTAAGTTTATTAAGTCAGCTGTCCTCGTTAGTAACCTACAACTAGTTGTCCACAGTTAGATGTACAGAAATAAATCGATAAATATTATCTTGAATCAATCCACGACCCAGTGTATACGTATCTCAGTATTGATCACAACTCAAACTATTTATATTTTGGAATCAACCTCAACCCTGTATAGCTAACTCCAACATTCACATATAGAGTGTCTATGGTTGTTCCGAAATATATATAGATGTGTCGACATGATATGTCGAAACATTGTATACGTGTCTATGGTATCTCAAGATTACATAATATACAATACAAGTTGATTAAGTTATGGTTGGAATAGATTTGTTACCAATTTTCACGTAGCTAAAATGAGAAAAATTATCCAATCTTGTTTTACCCATAACTTCTTCATTTTAAATCCGTTTTGAGTGAATCAAATTGCTATGGTTTCATATTGAACTCTATTTTATGAATCTAAACAGAAAAATTATAGGTTTATAGTCGGAAAAATAAGTTACAAGTTATTTTTGTAAAGGTAGTCATTTCAGTCGAAAGAACGACGTCTAGATGATCATTTTAGAAAACATACTTCCACTTTGAGTTTAACCATAATTTTTGGATATAGTTTCATGTTCATAATAAAAATCATTTTCTCAGAATAACAACTTTTAAATCAAAGTTTATCATAGTTTTTAATTAACTAACCCAAAACAGCCCGCGGTGTTACTACGACGGCGTAAATCCGGTTTTACGGTGTTTTTCGTGTTTCCAGGTTTTAAATCATTAAGTTAGCATATCATATAGATATAGAACATGTGTTTAGTTGATTTTAAAAGTCAAGTTAGAAGGATTAACTTTTGTTTGCGAACAAGTTTAGAATTAACTAAACTATGTTCTAGTGATTACAAGTTTAAACCTTCGAATAAGATAGCTTTATATGTATGAATCGAATGATGTTATGAACATCATTACTACCTTAAGTTCCTTGGATAAACCTACTGGAAAAGAGAAAAATGGATCTAGCTTCAATGGATCCTTGGATGGCTCGAAGTTCTTGAAGCAGAATCATGACACGAAAACAAGTTCAAGTAAGATCATCACTTGAAATAAGATTGTTATAGTTATAGAAATTGAACCAAAGTTTGAATATGATTATTACCTTGTATTAGAATGATAACCTACTGTAAGAAACAAAGATTTCTTGAGGTTGGATGATCACCTTACAAGATTGGAAGTGAGCTAGCAAACTTGAAAGTATTCTTGATTTTATGAAACTAGAACTTTTGAAATTTATGAAGAACACTTAGAACTTGAAGATAGAACTTGAGAGAGATCAATTAGATGAAGAAAATTGAAGAATGAAAGTGTTTGTAGGTGTTTTTGGTCGTTGGTGTATGGATTAGATATAAAGGATATGTAATTTTGTTTTCATGTAAATAAGTCATGAATGATTACTCATATTTTTGTAATTTTATGAGATATTTCATGCTAGTTGCCAAATGATGGTTCCCACATGTGTTAGGTGACTCACATGGGCTGCTAAGAGCTGATCATTGGAGTGTATATACCAATAGTACATACATCTAAAAGCTGTGTATTGTACGAGTACGAATACGGGTGCATACGAGTAGAATTGTTGATGAAACTGAACGAGGATGTAATTGTAAGAATTTTTGTTAAGTAGAAGTATTTTGATAAGTGTATTGAAGTCTTTCAAAAGTGTATAAATACATATTAAAACACTACATGTATATACATTTTAACTGAGTCGTTAAGTCATCGTTAGTCGTTACATGTAAGTGTTGTTTTGAAACCTTTAGGTTAACGATCTTGTTAAATGTTGTTAACCCAATGTTTATAATATCAAATGAGATTTTAAATTATTATATTATCATGATATTATCATGTATGAATATCTCTTAATATGATATATATATACATTAAATGTCTTTACAACGATAATCGTTACATATATGTCTCGTTTAAAAATCATTAAGTTAGTAGTCTTGTTTTTACATATGTAGTTCATTGTTAATATACTTAATGATATGTTTACTTATCATAGTATCATGTTAACTATATATATATCCATATATATGTCATCATATAGTTTTTACAAGTTTTAACGTTCGTGAATCACCGGTCAACTTGGGTGGTCAATTGTCTATATGAAATATATTTCGATTAATCAAGTCTTAACAAGTTTGATTGCTTAACATGTTGGAAACATTTAATCATGTAAATATCAATCTAAATTAATATATATAAACATGGAAAAGTTCGGGTCACTACAGTACCTACCCGTTAAATAAATTTCGTCCCGAAATTTTAAACAGTTGAAGGTGTTGATGAATCTTCTAGAAATAGATGCGGGTATTTATTATTCATCTGATCTTCATGCTCCCAGGTGAACTCGGGTCCTCTACGAGCATTCCATCGAACCTTAACAATTGGTATCTTGTTTTGCTTAAGTCTTTTAACCTCACGATCCATTATTTCGACGGGTTCTTCGATGAATTGAAGTTTTTCGTTGATTTGGATTTCATCTAACGGAATAGTGAGATCTTCTTTAGTAAAACATTTCTTCAAATTTGAGACGTGGAAAGTGTTATGTACAGCCGCGAGTTGTTGAGGTAACTCAATTCGGTAAGCTACTGGTCCGACACGATCAATAATCTTGAATGGTCCAATATACCTTGGATTTAATTTCCCTCGTTTACCAAATCGAACAACGCCTTTCCAAGGTGCAACTTTAAGCATGACCATCTCTCAAATTTCAAATTCTATATCTTTTCTTTTAATGTCAGCGTAGCTCTTTTGTCAACTTTGGGCAGTTTTCAACCGTTGTTGAATTTGGATGATCTTCTCGGTAGTTTCTTGTATAATCTCCGGACCCGTAATCTGTCTATCCCCCACTTCACTCCAACAAATCGGAGACCTGCACTTTCTACCATAAAGTGCTTCAAAAGGCGCCATCTCAATGCTTGAATGGTCGCTGTTGTTGTAGGAAAATTCTGCTAACGGTAGATGTCGATCCCAACTGTTTCTGAAATCAATAACACATGCTCGTAGCATGTCTTTAAGCGTTTGTATCGTCCTTTCGCTCTGCCCATCAGTTTGTGGATGATAGGCAGTACTCATGTCTAGAAGAGTTCCTAATGCTTGCTGTAATGTCTGCCAGAATCTTGAAATAAATCTGCCATCCCTATCAGAGATAATAGAGATTGGTATTCCATGTCTGGAGATGACTTCCTTCAAATACAGTCGTGCTAACTTCTCCATCTTGTCATCTTCTCTTATTGGTAGGAAGTGTGCTGATTTGGTGAGACGATCAACTATTACCCAAATAGTATCAAAACTACTTGCAGTCCTTGGCAATTTAGTGATGAAATCCATGGTAATGTTTTCCCATTTCCATTCTGGGATTTTTGGGTTGTTGAAGTAGACCTGATGGTTTCTGATGCTCAGCTTTGACCTTAGAACACGTCAAACATTCTCTTACATATTTAGCAACATCGGCTTTCATACCCGGCCACCAAAAATGTTTCTTGAGATCCTTGTACATCTTCCCCGTTCCAGGATGTATTGAGTATCTGGTTTGATGAGCTTCTCTAAGTACCATTTCTCTCATATCTCCAAATTTTGGTACCCAAATCCTTTCAGCCCTATACCGGGTTCCGTCTTCCCGAATATTAAGATGCTTCTCCGATCCTTTGGGTATTTCATCCTTTAAATTTCCCTCTTTTAAAACTCCTTGTTGCGCCTCCTTTATTTGAGTAGTAATGTTATTATGAATCATTATATTCATAGATTTTACTCGAATGGGTTCTCTATCCTTCCTGCTCAAGGCATCGGCTACCACATTTGCCTTCCCCGGGTGGTAACGAATCTCAAAGTCGTAATCATTCAATAATTCAATCCACCTACGCTGCCTCATATTCAGTTGTTTCTGATTAAATATGTGTTGAAGACTTTTGTGGTCGGTATATATAATACTTTTGACCCCATATAAGTAGTGCCTCCAAGTCTTTAATGCAAAAACAACCGCGCCTAATTCCAAATCATGCGTCTTATAATTTTGTTCGTGAATCTTCAATTGTCTAGACGCATAAGCAATCACCTTCGTTCGTTGCATTAATACACAACCGAGACCTTGCTTTGATGCATCACAATAAATCACAAAATCATCATTCCCTTCAGGCAATGACAATATAGGTGCCGTAGTTAGCTTTTTCTTCAATAACTGAAACGCTTTCTCTTGTTCATCATTCCATTCAAATTTCTTCCCTTTATGCGTTAATGCAGTCAAGGGTTTTGCTATTCTGGAAAAGTCTTGGATGAACCTTCTGTAGTAACCAGCTAGTCCTAAAAACTGGCGTATGTGTTTCGGAGTTTTCGGGGTTTCCCACTTTTCAACAGTTTCTATCTTTGCCGGATCCACCTTAATACCTTCTTTGTTCACTATGTGATCGAGGAATTGAACTTCTTCCAACCAAAATGCACACTTCGAAAACTTAGCGTACAATTCTTCCTTCCTCAATACTTCTAACACTTTTCTCAAATGTTCACCGTGTTCTTGGTCATTCTTTGAGTAAATAAGTATGTCATCAATGAAAACAATGACAAACTTGTCAAGGTATGGTCCACACACTCGGTTCATAAGGTCCATGAACACAGCTGGTGCATTAGTTAAACCAAACGGCATGACTATAAACTCGTAATGACCGTAACGTGTTCTGAAAGCAGTCTTTGGAATATCATCTTCTTTCACCCGCATTTGATGATACCCGGAACGTAAGTCAATCTTTGAATAAACAGACGAGCCTTGTAGTTGATCAAATAAGTCATCGATTCTCGGTAGTGGGTAGCGGTTCTTGATGGTAAGTTTGTTCAACTCTCGGTAGTCGATACACAACCTGAATGTACCATCTTTCTTCTTGACAAACAAAACAGGAGCTCCCCACGGTGATGTGCTTGGTCGAATGAAACCACGCTCTAAAAGTTCTTGTAATTGACTTTGTAGTTCTTTCATCTCGCTGGGTGCGAGTCTGTAAGGAGCACGAGCTATTGGTGCAGCTCCTGGTACAAGATCTATTTGAAATTCAACGGATCGATGTGGGGGTAATCCCGGTAATTCTTTCGGAAATACATCAGGAAATTCTTTTGCGACGGGAACATCATTGATGCTCTTTTCTTCAGTTTGTACTTTCTCGACGTGTGCTAGAACAGCATAGCAACCTTTTCTTATTAGTTTTTGTGCCTTCAAATTACTAATAAGATGTAGCTTCGTGTTGCCCTTTTCTCCGTACACCATTAAGGGTTTTCCTTTTTCTCGTATAATGCGAATTGCATTTTTGTAACAAACGATCTCCGCTTTCACTTCTTTCAACCAGTCCATACCGATTATCACATCAAAACTCCCTAACTCTACTGGTATCAAATCAATCTTAAATGTTTCGCTAACCAGTTTAATTTCTCGATTCCGACATATATTATCTGCTGAAATTAATTTACCATTTGCTAATTCGAGTAAAAATTTACTATCCAAAGGCGTCAATGGACAACTTAATTTAGCACAAAAATCTCTACTCATATAGCTTCTATCCGCACCCGAATCAAATAAAACGTAAGCAGATTTATTGTCAATAAGAAACGTACCCGTAACAAGCTCTGGGTCTTCCTGTGCCTCTGCCGCATTAATATTGAAAACTCTTCCACGGCCTTGTCCATTCGTGTTCTCCTGGTTCGGGCAATTTCTAATAATGTGACCCGGTTTTCCACATTTATAACAAACTACATTGGCATAACTTGCTCCGACACTACTTGCTCCGCCATTACTCGTTCCGACACCATTTGTTCCTTTCGTTCTATTAACCCCTGGTCTGTAGACCTCACACTTCGCAGCGCTATGACCATTTCTTTTACACTTGTTGCAAAATTTGGTGCAGAACCCCGAGTGATTCTTTTCACACCTTTGGCATAGCTGCTTCTGATTGTTGTTGTTGTTGCGGTTATTATTGTTGTTGGGATGATTGTTGTAGTTACTGCTGTTGTTGTTGTTGTTATTGGGCCGTTTGTTGTAGTTGCGATTGATGTTGCGATTGTTGGGATAATTATTGCGATTATTGTTGTAATTGCTGTTGTTGTTGTATTGGTGATTCTTATCACCGTTTTCCTCCCACTTTCTTTTGACTTGCTTCACATTGGCCTCTTCAGCAGTCTGTTCTTTAATTCTTTCTTCAATCTGGTTCACGAGTTTGTGAGCCATTCTACATGCCTGTTGTATGGAGGCGGGCTCGTGTGAACTTATATCTTCTTGGATTCTTTCCGGTAATCCTTTCACAAACGCGTCGATCTTCTCTTCCTCATCTTCTAATGCTCCCGGACACAATAGGCACAATTCTGTGAATAGTCTTTCGTACGTGGTAATATCAAATCCTTGGGTTCGTAACCCTCTAAGTTCTGTCTTGAGCTTATTGACCTCGGTTCTGGGACGGTACTTCTCGTTCATCAAGTGCTTGAATGCTGACCACGGTAGTGCGTACGCATCGTCTTGTCCCACTTGCTCTAGATAGGTATTCCACCATGTTAACGCAGAACCTGTGAAGGTATGCGTAGCGTACTTTACTTTGTCCTCTTCAGTACACTTACTTATGGCAAACACCGATTCGACCTTCTCGGTCTACCGTTTCAATCCGATCGGTCCTTCGGTTCCATCAAATTCCAAAGGTTTGCAGGCAGTGAATTCTTTGTAGGTGCATCCTACACGATTTCCTGTACTGCTAGATCCAAGGTTATTGTTGGTATGTAGCGCAGCCTGTACTGCGGCTATGTTTGAAGCTAGAAAAGTACGGAATTCCTCTTCATTCATATTCACGGTGTGTCGAGTAGTCGGTGCCATTTCCTTCAAAATAATCAAATGGAACAAGTTAATCATACAGAATATTAAGAGTAGTTAATAGTATTTCGTAGCATAATATGAACTCATTTATAAAAGCTTTTTCTTCATATTAGCGTTTTATAAGTTTAAATTCGGGTAGTACCTACCCGTTAAGTTCATACTTAGTAGCTAATATACAATTCAACTACTACAATTCTATATGAAAAACTGATTATAATAATATTTCGCGTTCAAACTTTTACACAACATTTTACAAACTTACAATACCGCTTATTTTACATATAGCATGAAATATAGCACACAATAAATTTGATACAAGATGGTTGTGAAGATAATTCTAGCTAGTACACAAGTCGTTCAGCAAAGGCAATAAAGACACGTAATTCATACGTCCAGAAAAAAGTCATGCATTCTGGTTTTACTAGGACTACTTCCCATCCTTGGTCTTGTGGAACATAACCATTATGGCCGTTGATAAGACATCGTGTTGTAACGTCGTCAAAGGGACGAGGGTTATTTAATGTCCAACAGTCCCGTAACAATCTAAAAACCTCATTTCTTACCCCAATTACCGACTCCGTCACTTGTGGGAACGTTTTGTTTAATAGTTGTAGCCCGATGTTCTTGTTCTCACTTTGGTGAGAAGCGAACATTACTAATCCGTAAGCATAACATGCTTCTTTATGTTGCATGTTAGCCGCTTTTTCTAAATCACGAAGTCCAATATTCGGATATATTGAGTCAAAATAATTTCTTAACCCATTGCGTAAAATAGCATTTGGGTTCCCCGCAATATATGCGTCAAAGTAAACACATCGTAACTTATGGATTTCCCAATGTGATATCCCCCATCTTCCGAACGAAAGCCTTTTATAAACCAAGGCATTCTTGGAACGTTCTTCGAATGTCTTACAAACTGATCTCGCCTTAAATAGTTGTGCCGAAGAATTCTGACCGACTCTAGACAAGATTTCATCAATCATGTCTCCGGGTAGGTCTCTTAAAATATTGGGTTGTCTATCCATTTTGTATTTTTATACTGTAAAATAGACAAGAGTTAGATTCATAAAAAAAATACTTATTAATACAAGAAATTTTTACATATATCATAAAGCATAAGCACACTATATTACATATATTACACCACACGAATACAACTATCTTATTCCGACTCGCTTGTTTCTTCTTCTTCAGTTTTGGTTCGTTTTGCCAAGTTTCTAGGGATATATGATGTTCCCCTAATACGAGCCGTCGTGATCCACATTGGTTTAGAAAAACCTGGTGGTTTAGAGGTTCCCGGGTCATTGTTACAACTTAAGGACTTTGGGGGTTGACGATACATATAAAGTTCATCGGGGTTGGAATTAGATTTCTCTATTTTTATGACCTTTCCCTTATTATTTTCTTTTGCCTTTTTAAATTCAGTTGGGGTAATTTCTATAACATCATCGGAATTCTCGTCAGAATCCGATTCATCGGAGAATTGATAATCCTCCCAATATTTTGCTTCCTTGGCGGAAACACCATTGACCATAATTAACCTTGGTCGGTTGGTTGAGGATTTTCTTTTACTTAACCGTTTTATTATTTCCCCCACCGGTTCTATTTCTTCATCCGGTTCCGATTCTTCTTCCGGTTCCGACTCTTCTTCCGGTTCCTCTTCGGGAACTTGTGAATCAGTCCACGAATCATTCCAATTTACATTTGACTCTTCATTATTATTAGGTGAGTCAATGGGACTTGTTCTAGAGGTAGACATCTATCACATAATATCAAACGCGTTAAGAGATTAATATATCACATAATATTCACATGTTAAAAATATATAGTTTCCAACAAAATTTGTTAAGCAATCATTTTTCAAGTAAACACGGTCGAAGTCCAGACTCACTAATGCATCCTAACAAACTCGATAAGACACACTAATGCAAAATTCTGGTTCTCTAAGACCAACGCTCGGATACCAACTGAAATGTCCCGTTCTTATTGATTAAAAACGTTCCATATTAATTGATTTCGTTGCGAGGTTTTGACCTCTATATGAGACGTTTTTCAAAGACTGCATTCATTTTAAAACAAACCATAACCTTTATTTCATAAATAAAGGTTTAAAAAGCTTTACGTAGATTATCAAATAATGATAATCTAAAATATCCTGTTTACACACGACCATTACATAATGATTTACAATACAAATATGTTACATCGAAATCAGTTTCTTGAATGCAGTTTTTACACAATATCATACAAACATGGACTCCAAATCTTGTCCTTATTTTAGTATGCAACAGCGGAAGCTCTTAATATTCACCTGAGAATAAACATGCTTTAAACGTCAACAAAAATGTTGGTGAGTTATAGGTTTAACCTATATATATCAAATCGTAACAATAGACCACAAGATTTCATATTTCAATACACATCCCATACATAGAGATAAAAATCATTCATATGGTGAACACCTGGTAACCGACATTATCAAGATGCATATATAAGAATATCCCCATCATTCCGGGACACCCTTCGGATATGATATAAATTTCGAAGTACTAAAGCATCCGGTACTTTGGATGGGGTTTGTTAGGCCCAATAGATCTATCTTTAGGATTCGCGTCAATTAGGGTGTATGTTCCCTAATTCTTAGATTACCAGACTTAATAAAAAGGGGCATATTCGATTTCGATAATTCAACCATAGAATGTAGTTTCACGTACTTGTGTCTATTTTGTAAATCATTTATAAAACCTGCATGTATTCTCATCCCAAAAATATTAGATTTTAAAAGTGGGACTATAACTCACTTTCACAGATTTTTACTTCGTCGGGAAGTAAGACTTGGCCACTGGTTGATTCACGAACCTATAACAATATATACATATATATCAAAGTATGTTCAAAATATATTTACAACACTTTTAATATATTTTGATGTTTTAAGTTTATTAAGTCAGCTGTCCTCGTTAGTAACCTACAACTAGTTGTCCACAGTTAGATGTACAGAAATAAATCGATAAATATTATCTTGAATCAATCCACGACCCAGTGTATACGTATCTCAGTATTGATCACAACTCAAACTATTTATATTTTGGAATCAACCTCAACCCTGTATAGCTAACTCCAACATTCACATATAGAGTGTCTATGGTTGTTCCGAAATATATATAGATGTGTCGACATGATAGGTCGAAACATTGTATACGTGTCTATGGTATCTCAAGATTACATAATATACAATACAAGTTGATTAAGTTATGGTTGGAATAGATTTGTTACCAATTTTCACGTAGCTAAAATGAGAAAAATTATCCAATCTTGTTTTACCCATAACTTCTTCATTTTAAATCCGTTTTGAGTGAATCAAATTGCTATGGTTTCATATTGAACTCTATTTTATGAATCTAAACAGAAAAAGTATAGGTTTATAGTCGGAAAAATAAGTTACAAGTTATTTTTGTAAAGGTAGTCATTTCAGTCGAAAGAACGACGTCTAGATGACCATTTTAGAAAACATACTTCCACTTTGAGTTTAACCATAATTTTTGGATATAGTTTCATGTTCATAATAAAAATCATTTTCTCAGAATAACAACTTTTAAATCAAAGTTTATCATAGTTTTTAATTAACTAACCCAAAACAGCCCGCGGTGTTACTACGACGGCGTAAATCCGGTTTTACGGTGTTTTTCGTGTTTCCAGGTTTTAAATCATTAAGTTAGCATATCATATAGATATAGAACATGTGTTTAGTTGATTTTAAAAGTCAAGTTAGAAGGATTAACTTTTGTTTGCGAACAAGTTTAGAATTAACTAAACTATGTTCTAGTGATTACAAGTTTAAACCTTCGAATAAGATAGCTTTATATGTATGAATCGAATGATGTTATGAACATCATTACTACCTTAAGTTCCTTGGATAAACCTACTGGAAAAGAGAAAAATGGATCTAGCTTCAATGGATCCTTGGATGGCTCGAAGTTCTTGAAGCAGAATCATGACACGAAAACAAGTTCAAGTAAGATCATCACTTGAAATAAGATTGTTATAGTTATAGAAATTGAACCAAAGTTTGAATATGATTATTACCTTGTATTAGAATGATAACCTACTGTAAGAAACAAAGATTTCTTGAGGTTGGATGATCACCTTACAAGATTGGAAGTGAGCTAGCAAACTTGAAAGTATTCTTGATTTTATGAAACTAGAACTTTTGGAATTTATGAAGAACACTTAGAACTTGAAGATAGAACTTGAGAGAGATCAATTAGATGAAGAAAATTGAAGAATGAAAGTGTTTTTAGGTGTTTTTGGTCGTTGGTGTATGGATTAGATATAAAGGATATGTAATTTTGTTTTCATGTAAATAAGTCATGAATGATTACTCATATTTTTGTAATTTTATGAGATATTTCATGCTAGTTGCCAAATGATGGTTCCCACATGTGTTAGGTGACTCACATGGGCTGCTAAGAGCTGATCATTGGAGTGTATATACCAATAGTACATATATCTAAAAGCTGTGTATTGTACGAGTACGAATACGGGTGCATACGAGTAGAATTGTTGATGAAACTGTACGAGGATGTAATTGTAAGCATTTTTGTTAAGTAGAAGTATTTTGATAAGTGTATTGAAGTCTTTCAAAAGTGTATAAATACATATTAAAATACTACATGTATATACATTTTAACTGAGTCGTTAAGTCATCGTTAGTCGTTACATGTAAGTGTTGTTTTGAAACCTTTAGGTTAACGATCTTGTTAAATGTTGTTAACCCAATGTTTATAATATCAAATGAGATTTTAAATTATTATATTATCATGATATTATCATGTATGAATATCTCTTAATATGATATATATATATACATTAAATGTCTTTACAACGATAATCGTTACATATATGTCTCGTTTAAAAATCATTAAGTTAGTAGTCTTGTTTTTACATATGTAGTTCATTGTTAATATACTTAATGATATGTTTACTTATCATAGTATCATGTTAACTATATATATATCCATATATATGTCATCATATAGTTTTTACAAGTTTTAACGTTCGTGAATCACCGGTCAACTTGGGTGGTCAATTGTCTATATGAAACATATTTCGATTAATCAAGTCTTAACAAGTTTGATTGCTTAACATGTTGGAAACATTTAATCATATAAATATCAATCTCAATTAATATATATAAACATGGAAAAGTTCGGGTCACTACATTTATCTCGTACAATGGGGGGGCACCATGCAAATTAGCTGGATAAGACTAATGAATCAGATCCCCAGAAAGGATAATCTCCTTAAAAGATCAAAAATCAGCTTTTAAGCCTGATATTACTCAATCCTTGAGATTGACCTTAAAGATTGAGAATTACAAACTCATGGAATTCAATGATATCTAAACTAGAGCCTGAACGAGAAAATATTTTGATCAAAATTACAAACCGATTTGTTTTCTAAAAACCCATTTTTAATGCATTCATTACCATTGAACGTAAAATCCTAGGAATTCACCTGCAATTCATTAGGTCACCTGAACCAAATCGGGTGTTAACCGTAAGAACGGTGGTTGCATAGCATGTTCAAAGACAGGACCTTGTGCCAGACCGGAAAATTATAAGGGTGAGCTTTACTATTGCTCCTACCAAGGATAGTAATTGCGTCCGACACGTTATAGACCATAATTAAAAGCATGTCAGGGGACATTGCCTTAACAGTTGCTTGTTCAATGCTTTCCTTTACAACCGGACGGTAGTTTACCGAAAGGTAATATACGGGACAAGTAAACTGGACGTGTTGCTTTCCTAATACAAGGTTAGCAAGTGGGTGACACAAAACCGCAAGTTTTGAGCTAAAATTTTCAAATCTGAAACCCACCAAACCCACAAAAATAATTTGCAAACACCGATAAAGGGTTATTCCGGAAAACTTATCTAGGGTAAAAACTAGATTTAATTTTCAAAAGATCAAATGTTTTCATAAAGATCCAATTTCCTTAATGGATCTAAATTTTTATAGTCATGTGGGACTGTAAACCATATCATTACTACCATTGTTTATACCGCCGTATAGAAGTCACTGATGTACAAAGTGTGAAGAATAAAGAAGTGATTCTAGTATTTCAAGAAGATATTGCTTGAGGACAAGCAACGCTCAAGTGTGGGAATATTTGATAATGCTAAAAACTAACATATATTTCATAGCATTATTCCCCAAGAAAGACAAGCTTTTAGTTGCAATTGTTCTATTTACAAGTGATATTCGTTTAAATATTAAAAGGTGAAGACAAAAGACAGATTCGACGAATTGAAGACGCAAACGACCAAAAAGCTCAAAAGTACAAAATACAATCAAAGAGGTTCCAATTATTGATAAGAAACGTCTCGAAATTACAAGAGTACAAGATTCAAAACGCAAAGTACAAGATATTAAATTGTACGCAAGGACGTTCGAAAATCCGGAACCGGGACCAGAGTCAACTCTCAACGCTCGACGCAACGGACTAAAAATTACAAGTTAACTATGTATATAAATATAATATAATATATAATTAATTATATAAATTATATATATATTATATTTATATAATAAACCGTCGGTAAACAAAGAGCCAAAATGGAGTGAGCTGTAATTACAAACTCCGCGACTCGCGGAGTTTGAAGAGCAAAAAGGGCGCGAGTCGCGGAGACCCCCTGAACTCAATTCCCTATAAAAGCAAACGCAGTTTGATCGCAAAATATCCATAATTCAATCTCTCTCTATATATGTATACGTAAATATATTTATATTTATATTTTAATTTTAATTTTAATTATAATTTTAATAATAAGGGTATGTTAGCGAATGTTGTAAGTGTGTAAGTCGAAATTCTGTCCGTGTAACGCTACGCTATTTTTAATCATTGTAAGTTATGTTCAACCTTTTTAATTTAATGTCTCGTAGCTAAGTTATTATTATGCTTATTTAATCCGAAGTAATCATGATGTTGGGCTAATTACTAAAATTGGGTAATTGGGCCTTGTACCATAATTGGGGTTTGGATAAAAGAACGACACTTGTGAAAATTAGACTATGGGCTATTAATGGGTTTTATATTAACTAAACAATACCTTGTTAATTTAATATACAAACTTATAATTCGACGTATTTATATATAACCACATACGCTTGACTGGGTACGGTGGGCGGGATATCTATAAATACCAATAATTATTCATTTTACCGGACACGGAACTGGATTAATAGTTAAATAGACTTGTTGAAACAGGGGTGAATTACATTCAAGGGTAATTGGTGTAATTGTTAACAAAGTAGTAAAACCTTGGTTTACACGCAGTCGATAACCTGGTGTATTCATTAAACAAAGTATTAAAACCTTGTTACAATTCGAATCCCCAATTAGTTGGAATATTTGACTTCGGGAATAAGAATAATTTGACGAAGGCTTTCGCTCTTTATATTTATGACTGATGGACTATTATGGACAAATCCGTATAGACATATTAAATAATCCAGGACAAAGAACAATTAACCCATGGGCATAAAACTAAAATCAACACGTCAAACATCATGATTACAGAAGTTTAAATAAGCATAATTCTTTTATTTCATATTTAATTTCCTTTATTTTATATTTAATTGCACTTCTAATTATCGCATTTTTATTGATATTGTATTTAATTGCACTTTTAATTATCGTACTTTTTAATTATCGCAAGTTTATTTTATCGCACTTTTATTATTCGCAATTTCATTATCGTTATTTACTTTACGCTTTAAATTAAGTCTTTTATTTATATTTTACATTTGGTTTTAACTGCGACTAAAGTTTTAAAATCGACAAACCGGTCATTAAACGGTAAAAACCCCCCGTTATAATAATAATATTACATATATATATATATATTTGTATTTTTATAAAAGTAACTAATATAGCGTTAAGCTTTGTTTAAAGATTTTCCCTGTGGAACGAACCGGACTTACCAAAAACTACACTACTGTACAATTAGGTACACTGCCTATAAGTGTTGTAGCAAGGTTTAAGTATATCCATTCAATAAATAAATAAATATCTTGTGTAAAATTGTATCGTATTTAATAGTATTTCCTGCTAAAATTTTATAGTATTTTATACCCCTTAGCTCTAACTATCAACAGGTTTAAGGTAAACAATATAGTATGTTTAAGAAATAACATTTCGAAAACGTTTACTAGTGAAAGACCACCAAAGTTTAATGTTAAAGTTTTTAGACAACACCGTTTCTTTTCAAAAGTTTGTTGACACTACCATGTCAAATTTCAATCATTGGTAGACAACACCCTGTCAAGTTTTATCTCATTTGCTCATAAACCATAGTTTAAATATCGTTGTATAGTATCTGAAAAACAGTTATCAAAAAAATAGTTTAATTTCCCTGCCCACGAGATTCTATCGCTGCATACACCGAGCACCTGAATACTAGCATTAACCCGAGTATAGATGCCACTATACCCGCATTTACCTCCTAAAATGTTATACACCTGTACGAGTGTATCTAATGTTCAAAATATGCTTTTATAGTGGGTGAGGTTGTCAACCTAACGGATCCGTCCATCTAAATTGTGCTTACACCGATGGTATTAAAAGTATTCAAGCTAGAGGCTTTGTGTACAAACTCAGTATGCATATGTGTAGTACTCATGTCAATATAAAAGTAATTGAAAATGTAAATGTAACAGCGTGTATTCTCATCCCTGAAAACATGTAAAAAGCGGGACTGTAGACTCACCTTCGAATAAGCTCGAAATGAAAGACAAATGACTTGTACGGTTTAGACCCGAGTAATGTAACCTAAGTATACGTATGTAGGTTGGTCAATATATGTATCTCATATAAGTGTGGTTTTATAGTGTACGTTGTCTTATTGCTCGATTCGACGCGTTTTAAAGTAAAAGTCAACTATATCATGCAAGTCAACCGAAGTCAAACCGAAAGTCAAACTTGGTCAAAGTAGTCAACTAAAGTCAACATCAGTAGGTTCATGTCAAATATTGGTCAACATGTCAAACCTAAGTCATACAATACCTTTTAGGTCATGAATGATCATTTTCACAATTTCAGTTTATCGTCATGCACAAAATTTACGAACACGTAGCACACTTAGCATATTATCTCATAGTAAAAAATTCAAGTAAATATGACAAACTCCAAATCATAATTAGACTTAAAATCGATTCCAAAAAGTCAGGCCAGGGACTCATACGACAATTAAAAGTCAGGAATCAGAAGGGATACATTTGGGGTTTGCCAAGTCAGTTTCTGACCACGCACTGATTTCATTTCGGCTATAACCGGAGTTAGGAACATGAAATTGATACAAGACCAGTGGCCATAGTTCAAGGATAAATCAAAGTAGTACATATCACAAATATAGCAACTTTTGTTTAGCCAATTGATACAGTTTATTCGTGCAAGTTGAACATTCAGTTTTCAGCTCAAATCAGAATTCACATAAAGTATGGCTCTATTGTGCCCAATGCATAAGGTTTCAAAGATTGACATAAACTAACAATAAGTCCCATATCATATTAAGTTTCATTTTACAGAAGAATACATGCTCAATCAATATAAAAAATTCACAAAGTACAAAACTGTGTTCAATTTACAGATTCGATTCCCATTTCGTTAGTCACATTCGCATACGATTATCCGAAGATCTAGATACAATTAGCCTATGATATCTACATGAAAGATGAAGTAATTTTTGTCTATTTTTGAAATATGAAAATATTTAATCACATAAGTTAACAAATTTTATCATACAAGGTTATTTTCATGCAAGTGCTGTATAAAACTTTATTTACACTAATTCTAGCATAACTCGGGCTATACATAAGCAAACGACATGATATCCTAGTCAAACTTGAGTGTTTTTAAATTATATTTCCAATGGTATAAGTTTCACATGCCAATTAGTTTTCTATCAATACCAGATTTCTGTTCAAGCACCAAAAGCACAACGATAATTCAAATCGACATAACTTAATCATACGGAAACGAAATCAAGCGAATCCAAAGCCTAAACTCAATAGTTTTTCGCAAGGAATCTGATTATAACATCATAATTAAAATTTGAAAAACTTAATTTTTCTGATCAAACAAATACAAATTCATTTTTAAACCCTAGCGCATCAAACCATCAAAATAACGATTACAATTAACACGTACGCGTATAGACTTGAGCAATTGACAACATAACTATGAAACTTTATAAAAATCAAATTTTTAAGAATTAGGGTTTATGCAATTATACCTTGGATCGCGAAAAGAATTATACCAATGCGTAGAGGAAATCGAGAATTGCAACTTTCGTGTTCGAGATTTTATCAAAAATTGAAAATTGAATGTGTGTGGGTGTTTGGTGGTTGACGGCAGCAAGAGGGAGAGGGAGGGAAGAAAAGTCGACCAAAAAAGATAAATGGGGAGGAGAATTAGTTTAGGTTTAATCACAAGTATTTATATCTAGCCCTAAAATCGATAAATACACATAAGTCCCTCAACTAATCCAACATTTAACAAAATAAAGGGGAGGGGGAGGGGTCAGCCGATGGGCCCCATGGGATGGGTTCCCGGGCTCTCGTTTTGCAATAGCGCGTAATCGTGGTCCGTTTTAAGTGTCGTTTTGTCGTACCGAAGGCCTGAAACGCTAACCCGATCGTTAAACGCAACCAATTGTCTAATTTATTAAAAACCCAATAAATTAAATATTTCAAAAATTTAATAATTAATAAATTTAATTATTAAAATAAACCCGAGCGTTTCGTTGCTCAAAAAGCTATTATCAAAATCGAATCGTTTTTATCGTATTTCATTATTCGAAATATTTATTTGAATTAATATCAACCCATATCAATTATTAAAACCCTTCGAAGATCAATTACGCATTTAATACACGTAAATGCATAAAAGTTAAATAATCGCTGTTAAATAAACTAACGGAAGGTTAACGAAAGTAACGGAAAAATCGGGGTTGTTACAAAAAATAAATAAAAAAAACGAAATAAAGAAAAAAAATAAAGAAAAAGAGACTTACAAAAATTCTAGGGTTTGAGAGCTCTCCAAAAAGTTTGTGAAAATTCTTATGGGGTATGGTTTATATTTATAGGGGAAATAATACTTTGAGAGAAAGAAAAAGAGTTATAAATGGAAATAAATACAAATACAATTTTAATAATTAAATATTTTTTTATAAAATTCAGTCAGCCCATAAAGTAAAAAGATAAGTTTTTTTATTCTTAAATCTTATCTAGTCTTTTTAGAATATTCTAGAATTTTATTAAATTCACTTTTATTTTAATTAATTAAATCAATCCGAATTTAATATAAAATAATTTATAATTTCGGTATTTTTGTATTTATAATTAATATTTATGATTTTAATTTAATTACAATTATTACCTTATAGTTTTATTAGTTTTATTTGAGCCACAACACTTTTTAAATAATTGTATTCGTTATAAAGTTAATTATATAACTTTATATATTCATATAAATATTTATTATAGTTATTATTAATTAATATAACATTAATTAACATTCGAGTTGTCGATCGAAATTAACTATCCGGTCAACGTTGATTGCATTTTTCATTGATTGCGTTATAAATAACAACCCTAAACATTAATATACATAATCATGCAGAAACCGTAGGGGTATAATAGTCTAATCAGAAGTCGAAAAGTGAGGGTTGTTATAGTGGACGACCACCAATGGCATCCAGTACCCGTCAGCAGACCCCAACTACCACCACACCGCCATAAGCTACGGGCAGCCACCAACGGTCGCTAACAGCAACCGGATCACCGACTGTCGATGACAACTACTAGTAACCACCGAACAGCCACATTAGCGATCATCAATAGCCCCACCCACTAATTGTAGCCACCTACAGCCACCAGAACAGTCGTCGACCACTAGCAACCACTCAAGGCTGCTGTCAGCCGTCAACCATCCATAGTAGCCACACGTAGCACACAGGTTACCGGAACTCACTGGATTTCAACACAAGCATCAACAATCGCCGGTCAACATTCTTGACTGAATTCTACGTGTGTGTGTGTGTGTGTGTTGATGCAAGTGTGTGTGTACGTATATACGGAGCAGTCTTCTTCCATATTAAAAAATTGATTGATTGTGGATATATTAAATTAAAATAGGGTTTATAAATAAATTTGCGACGTGGGTTACTAACTGCCAAAAACAATTACTATCTGATCCCTGAATATATGTATCCTTTTAATTTAAATGTAAATCAATAAAAATAATATAGATAAGTGGTTAAGAAGTGTTCTTATAAAAGTTACAAAAGAGAATAATATATATATATATATATATATATATATATATATATATATATATATATATATATATATATATATATATATATATATAGTAGGTTTTTGAGAACGCACGGGTATTTAAAAAATCGTGCAAAAATGTAATTTACAATTCATATTGGTATGTAAATAGCGATACTAAAAAAATAGAAAAATTATAAGAATTGTTTAAGAGCCCGTGGTGTTGACAAATTTTAAAAATTATTTTGAATTTAAGAGCCCGTGATATTGACAAATTTTAAAAATTTCTTTTGAGTTTAAGAACACGTGGTGTTGACGAATTTTAAAAGTTCTTTTGAGTTTAAGAGCCCGTAATGTTGACAAATTTTAAAAGTAGTTTTGGGTGGTGTTAGTAACTTAATGTCAACAATTTTTTCTCACCATTAATATCTTTTTAATATATAAATTATATACTACGTAATATTTAGAGTACATAGAAAATTTATCATGGAACGTAACATTAGTAAGGTATAAGTTATAGTATATTAGAATTATTATATACAATTATTTTTGAATAAAAGTGTAACACGCGAGTATGATTTTATAAAAATTGTTAGTCATTTAAGTAAAATAGTAGTACTTGGGGGAGTCATCATGTATAATTAATATTATAATAGTTATATTTGCGTGTTCATAAATATTTTAAAAACATAAACTGTAAATTCAAATCACTTCCATATTTATTGCTAAAAAAAATGCTACGTTGGTAGCAAGGTTGAAAAACACGCGAGACGGGGCCTAAACGGTAGCAACCTCAAAACGTCGCAACGTAAAAAACGGGGTCGAGACGGGGTCGAAACGGATGTTGACTTTTATATATATAAATATATATTTACACATATTTTAGAGCTAAAAAATCTTCGTTGACAAGTTTGTACCTACAATTGCTATTAGCGTTAATATAATACTAAATGGAATACTAAACTAAGTCAATTTTTATTGATTTGACTGACTTATGACCGATTTTAACAGAATTTCTGACTTTTGACCGGCGTTGTCCCAATTTTTTCTGCATTTGACCATTAATCGAAACGGTTTAGTCACCAAAACGCCGCAACGGACGTCGTTTACAACAGTGGTTGGTAGTGCATCGAAGCTCTGTTTCAAATACAATTTATTATGTTTTGTTCGTATAATTATTTCGATTTGATCGGTGATGGCGGTGGAACCTAACTCGCGACGAACAGAAAAATAAATTCGTTAAAAAAATTTTGGTGGGTTTTGCTTGGTGGGTTTTGCTTGGTGGGTTTATATTAAATAGTTTGATTTAACTTTTATACCCATGAAATTATCTTTTATACCCCTGAAATTATCTTTTATACCCCTAATAAATTACAATTAGTACCAAAGTGTGAGGGGTATAAATTGTAAATTTGAAGGAAGAGACAACAAAAAAGGAAAATGTCGATATATATATATATATATATATATATATATATATATATATATATATATATATATATATATATATATATATATATATATATATATATATATATATATATATATATATAATACATCTCTATAATAATGATGTCATAAATAAATAAGGATTATTCATGCTTAAGAAAAATTCAAAGATAAATAATAAAATTTTAAAATCTCCAAGATGATGTCATTAAAATAATTAAATGTATTTGATAAAAATTTTAACATGTTAATTATATAATATATGAACCATTATGACAACTTTATGATAAAAAACCTCGTAATTATATATACAATACTTAAAACATTATGTACAGTCTTATAGAAAAACACACTCATGACCATATGTACAATATTTAAAACATTATGTACAACCTTATTATAAAACATCCACATGAGCATATGTACAAACTTTAAAACAAATTGTACAATCTTTTACAAAACACCCCATAAAAACGTGTAAAAAATTTGAAACATACTGTACAACGTCATAAAATAATTATATTTTAATTTTTAAAAAACATCCAGGGTCATTTGTTAATACTAATAATTATTATTAAAAATATAAGTTTTAAGCAAACTTTATTATTATTATTATTTGTTATTATAATTATAAGTATAAGTATAATTATAATTATTATATTATTAGTTTTAAATATGAATTATTTGTATGGGATTAATTACGTTACATATGTATGTGAAATAGATGACTCAATAAAAGGTTGTAATGTAGGCTTTTATGAAAAGGAAAATAGTAATTGTAATAAAAATTGGAAGATAGGGGTGGGAGAATAAATGTACTTCATTTATTCGGACCAAGTTAAGTATATCAATATGTTTGTTAAAGCAGCAAGTAGTTTCTTAGTCAGAATCCGTGATTTCACGGGTCATCAAACTAAATGACTTTAATATTTACATTCACTTAATACCTAAAACATATCATTAAACTTTTTTTTTTTAAACAAACCTGTGATTTCACGGGTCATTTATATATTTATATATATATATATATATATATATATATATATATATATATATATATATATATATATATATATAACTCAACTAATTATATCAAGTGTATTATTAGGGCAAGTGGTAAGTTCACGAGTTTGTAAGAGAAAAGATCTAAGTTCGAGTCCTCAAGCCCCTTTTTTTGTTCGCAATTTTTTCCCTCAATTCTCGCTAACGTTAGTTTCAAAAAAGACCTTAAAATGTTCTGCAGCAACTCTCGGTCCAAACACTTTCTAATATAAACTAAACGGCACGTTGAGTTGATTCTGCATATAGTGCACAATGACAAAAAAAGTTTTTCCATTTATCTACTTTGTGAGCTGAGTAATGCAAACGACAATCGCTTTGCAGGTAGCCCAGATTCGTCGCAGGCAAACCTTTGTGGCAACAACGAAGAGTTACGGATATCACTTAGGGTAATGATCTTTGCAAAAATTTATTGACCTTGTAAGTCACATAAGGATAAGGAAACAAATATTCTATTGGGGTGCGAAGTCGAATTAAACAAGTCGAAAATTAGTGCAGCCGACGAGTTTCACATGTAGGGAGAAAGTTTCCCGCATATAGAGGGAATTAGAGAGGGCTTGTCAGAACTACTTTCCGTATAGGGAGAAAGTCTCATGTATCAAGAGAATAGTCTGACTGGCTGAAATTTGATTCTGACTATGACTCTTCGTTGTATCGCGATTCTAACTCGTTTGATGCTATAAATACCCCATATGTGACATGTAAATTGTACCTATAAATTTTAATAATAAGAATACTCTTTAGTTATCAATGTGATTAAAGTAATCACACTGATTACATAAAACCACATTATATTATCGTGATTTTTACGTTCTTACATTCGTTCTTCGTGTTCATCAAGTTTAATCCATTTGTTGTCAGTGGATTTAATACTTTTGGAGTTATCAAGTCTTGTTAGTGCTCACATGTTTATTCCTAACATGTTCCAACGAAAAACATCTCGTTAACCACGAAAAACATCTAGTTTGTTCCACGAATGCGTTTATGTTTAAACTATTTTATGAATGTTTGTTCGTCTGGACGTAGCTCGGTTTGACTAATTATTGTAATTGTTGGATTTTTTTAATATTATTATCATTTGTTAAATGTCTAATATTATTGTAAAGCAAGTTTTAATATTGAAATGTGCCGGTTATACTGCTGGAAAATATACAACATAAATTTATTTTTCAAAGACAACAGTGGCCTCTATATGATACATTTTACAAACATTGCATTCGTTTTTAAAAGACAAACTTTCATTACATCTAAATTTGACAGGCATGCATCCTATTTCATAATATAACAAACTATCAATGACTTAATAATAATCTTGATGAACTCAACGACTCGAATGCAATGTCTTTTGAATTATGCCATGAATGACTCCAAGTAATGTTTCTAAAATGAGCAAATGCAGAGCGGAAGATTTCTTTCGTACCTGAGAATAACATACTTTCAAGTGTCAACCAAAAGGTTGGTGAGTTCATTAGTTTAACATAAATAATCATTTCTATCATTTTAATAGACCACAAGATTTTCATATTTCAATACACATCCCATACATAGAGATAAAAATCATTCATATGGTGAACACCTGGTAACCGACATTAACAAGATGCATATAAGAATATCCCCATCATTCCGGGATCCTCCTTCGGACATGATATAAATTTCGAAGTACTAAAGCATCCGGTACTTTGGATGGGGTTTGTTAGGCCCAATAGATCTATCTTTAGGATTTGCGTCAATTAGGGTGTCTGTTCCCTAATTCTTAGATTACCAGACTAAAAAGGGGCATATTCAGTTTAATAATTCAACCATAGAATGTAGTTTCGATTACTTGTGTCTATTTTGTAAAACAGTTATAAAAGCAGCGCATGTATTCTCAGTTCCAAAAATATATATTACAAAAGCATTTAAAAAAGGAGCAAATGAAACTCACCTAATGTATTTTGTAGTAAAAATACATATGACTATATTGAACAACTGTAAGGTTGGCCTCAGATTCACGAACCTATATCATTTATATATATTAACACAGATAATTGTAATCGAACAATTTATATATATATATAGACCTATTAGTTATATCATTTTTATATTAATAACCTATATGTTTCATATATTCATTTTATATATTTAAAATAAATAAAAATATCAATTTTGTTATGTTATATATATTAAATATATATTTTGTATATATATACATATCGTTTGTTTTGTTAAAATTTTAATAATACTAAAATAATATTAGTAATGAAAATAATAATAATAATAATAATAATAATAATAATAATAATAATAATAATAATAATAATAATGATAATAGAGTTAAAAATATAAATGATAAAATGATAACTTTAATAAAAATAATACTCTTTAATGAAAATGTTAATTTTAATAATAGTGAATACTAATAATAATAACTACAAAATTAAGGATTTTACTAATAATAATAATAAATTTAATAATAATAATACTTATAATAAAAATGATAATGTTAATCTTCAATATAAATGGTATTAATAATAATTTCAATAGTGATACTAATAATATTAATAGTAATGATAATAATAAGTTTTAAAAATAAAGACTACCTTTAAAAGGGTTTCTAAAAAGAAAAGCTCCAAACCGGGTTCGAACCCGAGACCTCTCGCTTAACCCAAACACATGCTTAACCAATTGAACTGATTTATCTTTCTATTTAATTTCTCTAACCGAAATTTATATAACCCGTTTTTCTGCTGTGTTTCTAATTCTGCCTAGAACCCAATAGATCTCAGCCAAACAACAATAACCACGGCCCAAATTAAACATGGTGACCCGTTTAAAAGAGTAATCTAGCACGTCTAAATCCTTAACCCTAATTCACAGTCAGATCGATTCAAAGCATTCAACAACCGATTCAGAGCATCCAGAGATTCAACAATTGATCAAAAAATCATCAATCATGATCATAAATATTTTCTATCGACACTTTCCAGTAGCCATCAAAAGCTTTAGTTTTGGGATCCCGGTCGTCGACAGTAGCAGGTGCAGAAACTCAATTAATCTCAGTAATTGAGTATAGAAAGTTGTAGCAACAATAATTCGATCAACAAGATCATCGGTGCATCAATAAATTAGATAAGTGATCGGTTCCTCTATATTCTATTAATTCTCTAAATTCTTTATATATATATTGTACCTTTATCTGATCTAACTAAGCATCGATTAAAGGTGTTCTTGATGTGTTTGATGATGGTGGTTAATAAATTTGATGAAGATCAGTGGTGTTCGAATAGTGATCAAAATGGGAACGAATCAGTAGTAATTATTGATTTGAGTAGCAATTGTCGAAGGGTAACAGGTTTGATAAAGGTATTGAATGTGGTCTTGCGTTGAACCAGAAAGCAGAACGGTATATGGTGATCATTTATTTATTTACCTATTTATATAAGTAAATATTTCTATCAGCCATCAATGTTCAACATATGTTATTAATCGATACCTGATTTATCTATTTGGTTTAGGGTATGAAGGATTTGGGTATCAAATTGTAAACAGGTTCAATTCGGGTAATAATATTAGATGATTTTATGGTTTGATGCATACCTTAACATTAGAATTTAGTTTTGATGGTTTGTAGGTGTAGCAGCAGCATGTTAATAGCATAACGATGGTGCTTGGTTTCTGTTTGAACTCGAAATAAAAGGTGTCGGACAGTAAAACTGTAGTAGCAGCTTTTTCAATTGAAATAGTCATATGAAGCCTGGTATGCAGTAGTAGCATTCTTAGTTTTAATGATTGTGAATAATAGCAGAAAGTATAGCATAGCAGCAGCTCAATAGCAGGGTTTCTTGATGATTGTCATGGTGGTTATGGTTCGACAAAAGAGAATGGCAGCAGTGAAAGAGGATAAGATTATAGTAGCAACAATAACAGAATTAGAGTGGTGAGATGTTCATGGTTGTACAAGAACTCGGACAGCAACAAATGAATTGTTTGGTGATAACTTTGAGTTAGTTTTGATGGGTTGCAGACGACAGAGGTGATGAGGATGGTGATCCGGTAATGGGAATAATAAAATGGTGAGTGCGTGTGGGGATTGATGAATTTGGTAATGGTTGAAGTTCAATATGCATCTGCATATTTATATCTATATAATATAATGTTATTTGTTTTGTATATGTGATATATATAAAGAGAGTTGTTAAATGTCGACGTTCAAAAAGTATACAAGAGTGGGACAGAAAACAGAATGAAAAGAAAGAAAAAGAATACAGATGGTGATTCTTGCAAATCTGCTTCGTACTACATAAAGACTTTGGTGTCCAGAACTTTGTTTCCATTTGATGTTGATATTAAACAAAATTTGTATTCATCTACTTTTATATTTTATATTTAATAAATATTAATAATTAATAAATATATTAATAATTCTACTAATAATAATAATAATTACATTAATAGTATAAATAATAATGGTAATAGTTATTAGGAAGTTGATAATAATAATATTATTAATGATAATAATAATAATTTTGTATTATTTTAGATATGCTAATATATTATTAATGGTAACAATAATTAATATAATAATAATAAGAACAATACAAATGATGATTTTTACTAATAAAATAATACTAATCTTAATAATAATTTAAGTTAAAATTTATTATTAATTATAATAATATTGACATTAATATTGAATATAATAATATTATCAAAGATAACAAATTAAATATACCAAACTTCATATTATAATTTTTACTAATATTAATAACACCAATATCATTATTAATAAATATGAATGTAATAATAATATAATTACTATAATTAAACTTGTAATTTCATTTAATATATTAAATATTAATATTAAATTTATTAATTATATAATATTTAACAATCATATAATAACATTTATTGAATATTGGATATTTATATGTTTTATATGTATTACAATATACTAATAATCATTAATAGAAACTCATATATATTGATTCATAATATTATCATTTATAGTATTTTAATTATTCTATCTAATTGATTAAAGATTATTTTATTAGTTCAAAGATATTATATACACTTGTACTTATATATATATATATATATATATATATATATATATATATATATATATATATATATATATATATATATATATATATATATATATATATATATTTATACATCTATTTACAAACAATTGTTCATGAATTATCGGTCATAGTCAAGGGTTGAAATAAATACATGGACAAAGTTCAAAATTTTGAGATTCAATTCAACAGACATTGCTTACCGTGTTGAGATCATATTAAAATTAAGTTTAAATTTGGTCGAAAATTTCCGGATCGTCACAGGACCTACCCGTTAAAGAAATTTCGTCCCAAAATTTGATTGGGATGGTCATGGATGACAATAAGTATGTTTTCATGACACCTACGAGCTGAAAAGTTGGGTTTTATCATCATCGAGTAATATAGACAAAACGATTTGATTTTGTGAAGAGTATGAGTGAAACTATCATAAAAGAGTGAAATGAGTAATTGCATATTTGACTTAACCGGTGACGTGGTCACGGTGGATTTCCGGAATTCAAGGAATTTAGAGAAAATCTTCTAATTTTTTTTTTTATATAAAATTCGATTCTTCAGGAAATAAGGAAATTAGGATCCTCTTTAATTAAATGCGATAATCTATCACGATTGTTCTGTCTGATATTTCACTATAAATCCACTCCCTTCGTTTCTTTTATATCTTAGAGTTCCATACCTTGTTCTCTCTTCCCGACTTTAAGTCAAGCGAATAACGGTTCCGAATTTCGTAGATATGGAGTTTCTAATGAACATGATTAATGTTCTAAGAGAGAGATTGTAATAGCACGATCTTGATTTGTCAGATTACTAGAGTTCAAAGAAAAAGATAAGACTATCAAGAAAATATGTTCTTGATACGTTTATATAATAGATAGAATGTAAGAGTCATGCAACATGGCACATGATGACGTTATGATCTGTGAATCATCACGTTCCTTTAGAAACTCAGCATGACTTACTGTAATATAATCACGTTGATCAAGTGTCATTATATTATACTAACTCATGCATCAGTTCCCAACATTACTTCAATAATATTCATATTTTAAGCTTGAAAGTTTACAGAATATAGAAACTAACAGTTTCTATATGATGTAACACTGATAGCACGAAGAGATTAATGATTTCAGATAAGAATAGTTATGAAAATATCTTCAGAAATATGGAGGATATTTATAATGAAAGATACGATAATATCTTTGAATATCTAAGATCAGAGGATGATGGAGACTATTGTCCGCAAGGGTTTAGAGTAAGGAGCAATATATTTGCTAAAGACTTCAGCAAGCATTGAATCATTTGGATTCTTTGAAGTCAAACTTATTCTTTGTGATTTATCCACAGCTTCCTTCATAGTTTCGCATAATCCGCTTTTCGGTACTAAATTTTCTATTGAGTGTTTCCAATATTCCATTCTTTATTATCAAACTTTCGACGGTTAAGGTCGTGTACAGTTTTCACTGTTTCATCAACTTTTTCAAAACTCATTGTATTGATTCGCAGGCTCGGTTCTTTTCAAAATTTCAGAATTGTAAATCACGATTCTAAGAGATAAATGTTATATGTATACATATAACTGTTGATGTAGAGACGCTGCGAGATTTAAAATACTAATTGATGATTCCCAGTATTTGATAGGGCAATTCTCGTTACAAGATGTTGATGAGTATATGATAGGGTTTCAATGAGTAGATATAGTGATTTATCAGAGAGATTTAAGCCAAAGACCAATGAGGTTGTTGGTACATCTGTTGGTAATATGGTGAAATATAAAAGGTTTCTCCGGTAACAATAAAAGAGTACACATATAAATCAAGGTTATAATAAGGTTGTTTCGAACGAAAAGTCAAAGTTGACATGCTGAAGCTGTGACAAAATTTGCTAATTTGGAAAGGGATTGCAAAGTTATTTTGGGTAATAATAATACTAAGAAATTAGCATAGCTACGTTTTAAACGTTTACTCAGTTTTTGAGAGTTTTTCAGGTGCATAACTATATGCATAAATCTTTCGTAGATGAAGTTCGGTTGGTTCATCCTCTCGATTGAGGTATTTTCAAGAATTATGAAAGGTTTGAACGTAGATTGTAATCGTCAAGATACAAATGAGGTTTAAGATGAAATCAAGTGGCAAACTTGAAGAATTGTTTAGTTTCATATGTTATAATCAATATTTTAATTCATTTTAAATTATCCAATCTTATTAGTCCACAGTCGATAGTCTACAATTAACAGTCCAATAATTTATATATTGTTTAATATATAATATTCGAATTAATTAATACGTATCGTGACCCGTATTCGTCTCAGACTCGATCACAACTCAAAGTATATATATTATTATAGAATCAACCTCAACCCTGTATAGAGAATTCGATCATTACTGCATATAGAGTGTCTATGGTGATTCCAAATAATATATATAGATGCGTCGATATGATATGTCAAAACCTTGTATACGTGTCCCGATATTTAAAGTGCGTAAAATAAATAACAGAAATTAAATGACGATAAATAAAATTGCGATAATATAAATTGCGATAAATAAATTGCGATAATTAAATTATGATAAATAAATTGCGATAAAATAAAATGTAATACGGAATAAACAGTTAGCTAGGAACAGTTAGTTAGGATCTTGTTAGCGTGGATTCTTAACAAAATTTCATATTTTTAATTAGTCTGTTTCTAATCAATTTTTATTGTGTCCATTATTTCTTCATTATGCCACTTGTTAGATTCTGATAGGTCAAAATCCAAATATGAAATTGAATGAAAATGGTTATTCTGTGGTGAATCAGATTCATATATATGTGGATGTAAGTAGGATGGTAATTGACCGTTGAATCAGCTTCGAAGAATGTACAGTGTAACTTATTAATGTGAAATCTGAATATTCCTCGGGTATTACCTACCCGTTAAAATATTTTCACAATTAACACTTTTTACGAAAGAATTTTTAATTACAATCTTTATGAAAACATATATACATATATATTTTCTTCAGATGTAATCATGGATTCATTGAGTTAATATGATATTAAACTCATTTGGTTTACCGTTAGAACTAGAATACATAATCTCTAAAACATTTAGAGATTACTTAATCGCCATGAAGAACGAAGATAATTGATGTAGAACGATACGTAAAACGATGATTATACTTGAGGTACAGAATGAGATGTTGAGGCATGAATTGTTGATGGTACTGGTGTTGTTACTGATGGTACTGTTGGTGCCGGTGATGTTGTTGAAGCTGGTAAATTTTGCACCATAATCTCCAAATTTATTAATCGAGCGCGAAGTTCGTTGACTTCTTCTATTATTCCTGGATGATTGTCGGTCGAAACGAGCGGATGAATGAGGTTTTTTTTGAATTTGAGATAGTATATAATCATGGCGAGATATTCGGGTAATGAGGGCAAAATAGCGTTTCGGATTGGTTCGCCGGTGAATGCTTCAGGTTCTTCGCCAAGGGTGCAGGTTGGTGGGTGGAAGGGATCGCCGTCTTCGCGTCTCCATTGATTAAGTCGACTACGAACCCATCAAATGAATTGGGGATGGCTGATTGATTGATTCATTCTGGTGACACCGCTTTCGGAGCTTAGGTGAATATCCATGTTGGAATAGCTGTCGGAATAACTATCGGAATAGCTATTGAAATCTGAGGGACTCGAACTGGTTGAGGGATTCATCTCGTACGATCAGATGAAGGATTTTCGATAAGAAATAGATTATAGGATGTAGATTAGTACCCTGCAATACATAATTTACATATGCATATATAATACTAAAAATCCCATAAGTTACGGTGGAATCTACGGAATATGTCAGACAAAGGTAACGATAACAGATACACTAATATATGAAGTAGCAGATACGTTAAGATATGAATTTTGTCTATACACTATTTATGCAATCTAGGCAGTAAGATATGTCTAGATTAAGAATGATAAGCAAGTGATTTCCTAAGAATGATAAGCAGGTAATTTTTGACACGAATTGATAAGCAAAACTTTTGACATGCAGACACGGTCGAAGTCCAGACTCACTAATGCATCCTAACGACTTATCAGTTAGACACACTAATGCAGACTTGGTTCGCTAAGACCACCGCTCTGATACCAACTGAAGCGACCCGTCCTAATCCATCCAGACGAAGTCCATATCGATTATAAACGATTCACAATAGTTAATTACATCGCGAGGTTCTTGACCTCTATATGATACATTTTACAAACATTGCATTCGTTTTTAAAAGACAAACTTTCATTACATCTAAAGTTGACAGGCATGCATCCCATTTCATAATATAACAAACTATCAATGACTTAATAATAATCTTGATGAACTCAACGACTCGAATGCAACGTCTTTTGAATTATGCCATGAATGACTCCAAGTAATGTTTCTAAAATGAGCAAATGCAGAGCGAAAGATTTCTTTCGTACCTGAGAATAACATACTTTCAAGTATCAACCAAAAGGTTGGTGAGTTCATTAGTTTAACATAAATAATCATTTCCATCATTTTAATAGACCACAAGATTTTCATATTTCAATACACATCCCATACATAGAGATAAAAATCATTTATATGGTGAACACCTGGTAACCGACATTAACAAGATGCATATAAGAATATCCCCATCATTCTGGGATCCTCCTTCAGACATGATATAAATTTCGAAGTACTAAAGCATCCGGTACTTTGGATGGGGTTTGTTAGGCCCAATAGATCTATCTTTAGGATTCGAGTCAATTAGGGTGTCTGTTCCCTAATTCTTAGATTACCAGACTAAAAAGGGGCATATTCGGTTTAATAATTTAACCATAGAATGTAGTTTCGATTACTTGTGTCTATTTCGTAAAACAGTTATAAAAGCAGCGCATGTATTCTCAGTCCCAAAAATATATATTGCAAAAACATTTAAAAAAGGAGCAAATGAAACTCACCTAATGTATTTTGTAGTAAAAATACATATGACTATATTGAACAACTGTAAGGTTGGCCTCAGATTCACGAACCTATATCATTTATATATATTAACACAGATAATTGTAATCGAACAATTTATATATATATAGACCTATTAGTTATATCATTTTTATATTAATAACCTATATGTTTCATATATTCATTTTATATATTTAAAATAAATAAAAATATCAATTTTGTTATGTTATATGTATTAAATATATATTTTGTATATATATACATATCGTTTGTTTTGTTAAAATTTTAATAATACTAAAATAATATTAGTAATGAAAATAATAATAATAATGATAATAGAGTTAAAAATTATACTTTTAGTATAAATGATAAAATGATAACTTTAATAAAAATAATACTCTTTAATGAAAATGTTAATTTTAATAATAGTGAATACTAATAATAATAACTACAAAATTAATGATTTTACTAATAATAATAATAACTTTAATAATAATAATAATACTAATAATAAAAATGATAATGTTAATCTTCAATATAAATGGTATTAATAATAATTTCAATAGTGATACTAATAATATTAATAGTAATGATAATAACAAGTTTTAAAAATAAAGACTACCTTTAAAAGGGTTTCTAAAAAGAAAAGCTCCAAACTGGGTTCGAACCCGAGACCTCTCGCTTAACCCGAACACATGCTTAACCAATTGAACTGATTTATCTTTCTATTTAATTTCTCTAACTTAAATTTATATAACCCGTTTTTCTGCTGTTTTCTAATTCTGCCTAGAACCCAATCGATCTCAGCCCAACAACAATAACCACGGCCCAAATTAAACATGGTGACCCGTTTAAAAGAGTAATCTGGCACGTCTAAATCCTTAACCCTAATTCACAGTCAGATCAATTCAAAGCATTCAACAACCGATTCAGAGCATCCAGAGATTCAATAATTGATCGAAAAATCATCAATCATGATCATAAATATTTTCTATCGACACTTTCCAGTAGCCATCAAAAGCTTTAGTTTTGGGATCCGGTCGTCGACAGTAGCAGGTGCAAAAACTCAATTAATCTCAGTAATTGAGTATAGAAAGTTGTAGCAACAATAATTCGATCAACAAGATCATCGGTGCATCAATAAATTAGATAAGTGATCGATTCCTCTATATTCTATTAATTCTCTAAATTCTTTATATATATATTGTACCTTTATCTGATCTAACTAAGCATCGATTAAAGGTGTTCTTGATGTGTTTGATGATGGTGGTTAATAAATTTGATGAAGATCAGTGGTGTTCGAATAGTGATCAAAATGGGAACGAATCAGTAGTAATTATTGATTTGAGTAGCAATTGTCGAAGGGTTACAGGTTTGATAAAGGTATTGAATGTGGTCTTGCGTTGAACCAGAAAGCAGAACGGTATATGGTGATCATTTATTTATTTACCTATTTATATAAGTAAATATTTCTATCAGCCATCAATGTTCAACATATGTTATTAATCGATACCTGATTTATCTATTTGGTTTAGGGTATGAAGGATTTGGGTATCAAATTGTAAACAGGTTCAATTCGGGTAATAATATTAGATGATTTTATGGTTTGATGCATACCTTAACATTAGAATTTAGTTTTGATGGTTTGTAGGTGTAGCAGCAGCATGTTAATAGCATAACGATGGTGCTTGGTTTCTGTTTGATCTCGAAATAAAAGGTGTCGGACAGTAAAACTGTAGTAGCAGCTTTTTCAATTGAAATAGTCATATGAAGCCTGGTATGCAGCAGTAGCATTCTTAGTTTTAATGATTGTGAATAATAGCAGAATGTATAGCATAGCAGCAGCTCAATAGCAGGGTTTCTTGATGATTGTCATGGTGGTTATGGTTCGACAAAAGAGAATGGCAGCAGTGAAAGAGGATAAGATTATAGTAGCAACAATAACAGAATTAGAGTGGTGAGATGTTCATGGTTGTACAAGAACTCGGACAGCAACAAAATGAATTGTTTGGTGATAACTTTGAGTTAGTTTTGATGGGTTGCAGACGACAGAGGTGATGAGGATGGTGATCCGGTAATGGGAATAATAAAATGGTGAGTGCGTGTGGGGATTGATGAATTTGGTAATGGTTGAAGTTCAATATGCATCTGCATATTTATATCTATATAATATAATGTTATTTGTTTTGTATATGTGATATATATAAAGAGAGTTGTTAAATGTCGACGTTCAAAAAGTATACAAGAGTGGGACAGAAAACAGAATGAAAAGAAAGAAAAAGAATACAGATGGTGATTCTTGCAAATCTGCTTCGTACTACATAAAGACTTTGGTGTCCAGAACTTTATTTCCATTTGATGTTGATATTAAACAAAATTTGTATTCATCTACTTTTATATTTTATATTTAATAAATATTAATAATTAATAAATATATTAATAATTCTACTAATAATAATAATAATTACATTAATAGTATAAATAATAATGGTAATAGTTATTAGGAAGTTGATAATAATAATATTATTAATGATAATAATAATAATTTTGTATTATTTTAGATATGCTAATATATTATTAATGGTAACAATAATTAATATAATAATAATAAGAACAATACAAATGATGATTTTTACTAATAAAATAATACTAATCTTAATAATAATTTAAGTTAAAATTTATTATTAATTATAATAATATTGACATTAATATTGAATATAATAATATTATCAAAGATAACAAATTAAATATACCAAACTTCATATTATAATTTTTACTAATATTAATAACACCAATATCATTATTAATAAATATGAATGTAATAATAATATAATTACTATAATTAAACTTGTAATTTCATTTAATATATTAAATATTAATATTAAATTTATTAATTATATAATATTTAACAATCATATAATAACATTTATTGAATATTGGATATTTATATGTTTTATATGTATTACAATATACTAATAATCATTAATAGAAACTCATATATATTGATTCATAATATTATCATTTATAGTATTTTAATTATTCTATCTAATTGATTAAAGATTATTTTATTAGTTCAAAGATATTATATACACTTGTACTTATATATATATATATATATATATATATATATATATATATATATATATATATATATATATATATATATATATACATCTATTTACAAACAATTGTTCGTGAATCATCGGTCATAGTCAAGGGTTGAAATAAATACATGGACAAAGTTCAAAATTTTGAGATTCAATTCAATAGACATTGCTTACCGTGTCGAGATCATATTAAAATTAAGTTTAAATTTGGTCGAAAATTTCTGGATCGTCACAAAATCGTCCGGAAAAGTCGTCCAGAAAGCTTTTAATTTAATTAAAAAAGAAATTGATTTAATCAAAAAAGAAATTGAATATTTTATTATTATATCTTTCCGGACGACAAGTCGTATGAAAAGAGTCGTGCCTAAATATTTTTCGGACAATGGTTTTAATCAAAAAAGAAATCGAATATTTTATTATTATACCTTTCGTGACGACTAGTCGTTGCAAATAGTCGTCCGGAAAGGCCGTCCAGAAACACATTTGAAAAAGTCAATGTGGGCCCCATGGTCGTCCGGAAAAGTCTGGTCAAGCCGTCCGGAAAACCTTTAGACACGAAGCTTTCCGGACGATTAATTGTGGACGACATATCGTCCGGATTGACCTATGCGGACGATTTGTCGTCTGGAAAGAGCATGTCAAATCGTCTGGAAAAGCTCTTTTTCTAGTAGTGGGTAACACTAATGTTTCAAAGCTAAACTCTGATCCTGTTCCTAAAAGACTACTATTAGTTTTAGAAGACAAACTCTAATGCACCTACTATTGCAAAAAAAAAAAAACAGGTTCTATTGAATTCAAAAGTTCTCATCTTTTTAGTAATTTGTAGGTTCTGCTGATAAACAGGGGCTTTGATCAAGTAAAACAATTATTATGGTAAAGAATGTTGACCAGAAAAAAGAATGCCATACATGACACTTGTGCTTCAAATCTGGGTTAGCCTTGTCTACAACGTCTACTCGATGGTTACGTATAATTTCCAATTAAATTTATTTCCTGAAAGCCACCCTTGTGGTCTAGTGGTTCACCCCTTTGCACTTGTGCATTGGGATGGGGGTGGGGAGGTCTCAAGTTCGAGTCCCTCCCCTTAAAAATATTCGTAAGATTTATTTCCTGAAAGCCGAATTGCCCCGGGAAAGGTTTTACCGACCCATATTCAGGACTCAGGTCCGACCGCCTGCCCCTCGGGATGGTATAAGGTTCGGATCCCTGTAATGTGGTTCGGGTTTCCTGCCCGAAAGCGCGTGCGTGCGTGGCAAATGAGAGTATTCGATGCCAACAACTTGTCTTTCAAAAAAAAAAAAAAAAAAAAATTTATAACGAGTGTGGCACAATAAAGTCGTTTCAAGACCTCGAAAATAACATCTTAAACTAAACGAATACAATTAAACAAGCTTACAATGTTCTGTACCTTACCCAAATGGACAAAAATCAGTCGGGTATGGTTACTACTTGTATAAAAATTGAAATTGAAATTCAATCTTTATTCATCAAACCTCCTAGATGTTCGATTCAGTATGTTTCTGAGGCTATTTCTGCTCTCTTTCTTTTTCTTCCTACCATTACCCTTACTCGACTCATTAAATTCGTTATCCGATAATAACCCGGTCTCGAGTCTCCTTGAAACAGCCACAAGCTCATAAGAGTCCCAAAGCGATTGCTTGAAATCCCAAGGAGTCGTAACCTTGTTATTGTGGTGGTTGTTTCTTGACGGTTTAGTATTTGCTTCAACCTTAAATCTTGTGGGTTGGTTCTTGAACTTGAGTCGACGAGTGTCGAATTCATTGGTGGGTGATGGTGATGATGTGGTGGTGGTGTGACCAAGCCATGCTTGTGCTACCGCTTTGATGATTTCGAGTTCTTGTTGTTCTTCGGTTTGTTCAATCTTTTTCTTCATTGTAGTTTGGCAGAAAGGTGTGTATGGGGGGCCATGAATATTGGTTTATCATTTTCTATCTTTTGGGTACAATGAGAGCCTCACATGATTAAATTGAAAGAAGATAAATGTCAACAAATTTTAATGTGTTAAATTGGGTATAGTTGTATGATTATAGGTTGGACATGGGCTAATGGGTTATGCATGCCCCACAAATCTTGATGTATTAAAGTAGGATGACAATGTCAATGAATTTGCATATGAATTTGCATATGTATAGTTTATTTAATTGATACACATATTAAGACTTTTCTTTAAGTAAGGTTTTGAATAAAATGAATCAAATGCAAAAACATCAGTTTTTAAATTTGGAAGATTTAGGTATGGTTAAACCATTTTTTTGTCCAATTCATTTGCTCCCTTTGATATCTCAAAACCTTTCCCAACAATTTAATGTAAGACAATGTAATCCCCGAGTTGAGTATTATTACTCATCGACTATTAATAGAGATTACATGAAGCCCTAAACATCTAACATAATCCTAACGGACCCAGACCTACAATCTGAGTGGGCCTAAGCTAATCCGTCTAACACTCCCAGCAGTTCGAGCGGCGAAATCGCGAAAGCTCAGGCTGGAAGAAAAACTAGATAAATAAAAGATAACTTTATTTTCCGTATTTGTTGCATCGAATTTGCTGATAATCATTGATTGGTTGTATTGCTTGATTGCGAATCCTTTTCCGTAACATTTTTTTTATGTCGTGACTTGCTTTGTTTAGCCTAAGGATTGAGCAGGACTTGGGCAGAGAACTTTGTCGACAACAATAATCTTCATCGACGCTGCAAATAAATATTTATACTAGATTCTTTTTTTCATTGTTTAACATGATATTAGAGCAGCTGATCCTGAAACCGAGTCTGCTGTCATGTGCTGTTGTCTTTCTATCGTCCGTCAAATTATCCTACCCTACTAACTACCAAACTGGCCGCAATATCCATGTCTGCCGTTGCCTTTATCCTCTGTTACACAAGAAAAGATATCAAAATAAATCACCGTCCAATGTATCAACCAATTGTTAGCCTTCATGTCCCTCAATCTTATCTTTATTTTATTCTTGTATATTTTCTTTTTCTTTGTCATATGCGTCAGTGGAAACCATCGCGAAGACAAATACACAATCCTTATTATTATTATTTTTTTTGCCAATCCTCATCTTTGAAAAATAATAAACTACAGAAATCGTAATCGACGATTATTCTTTTCTATTTTTTAAATATTTTCTGTTTATTATTTGTTTAAATATAACCTTATTCTAATCTAATCATAATCGGCGTGAGGCTGAGCCGCCAAGCGTGATTAGGTTCCAAACTCTGAAAAAAATATAGTCATAAATCTTATTTACAGCGTTGATGAAGATTGTTATTGTCGACAAAGTTCACTGCTCAAGTTCTGCTCACTCCTTAGGCAAAGCAAACCACGACGTATGAAAAAAAAACGTTACTGAAAAAGAAACACAGTCAAGCAATTCGCAACTAAATCACCGAATATCAGTCCATCCAGTGCCACAAATAAAAAAAGAGTAATTTTTGTTTATTTGATACTGTTTTTTTAATATTAGCGTTTTCTTCTAGTCCGAGCTTTCGCGATTTCGTCGCTCGGACTATGGGGGCGTGTTAGATGATAGGTTAGTAGCCCAACCCGATTGTGATCTTGAGTCCATTAGAGTTTTTAGAGTTTATATGTGTCCTTATATATATATATATATATATATATATATATATATATATATATATATATATATATATATATATATATATATATATATATATAGGGTCATCATCAAGAGGGAAGTGATTTTTAGGGGGGAAGGGGGAAGTTTAGCAATTTAGTGGATCTGCTGGTAAAAACCTGAAAAACACGGAGGGGCAATTTGGTCAATTTGCAAATCAGATAAAAAAGGCGCTGAATAAAAATAATAACGAAAATAAAATAAAATGAATAAAAATAAAAACAATACTGATTATTTTCGTTCGTAATTCTAGGGTTTACTTCATCGTTCAATTTTCTAGGGTTCAATCGATCAAATTCTTTCATTCAATCGCTCGCTTTCACACAGTAATCGATCAAATTCTTTCATTCAATCGATCAAATTCTTTCATTAAATAGCTGAAGAAAGTGAAACAGAAGAAAGATCAAAATTAAATGACGGGAGATTCAACAAAAAGGGGGAAAAATTATGCGATAAAGGAAAATCGAAAGAAACTGAAGGTTCAGGTAATAAACATATTACGATTTATGAATTATAAAGAATTGTATGTTGCATTCTACAATTTTTTGTGAATATGTATAAATCTGATTTAATTAACATACAAATTCGTTGAAATGATATTCAGGAGATAAAAATATTTGTGTTAATGAAGCTTAGGAATCAGATCATGTATGTTCAGTGAAATTTTAAAAACATTACTTGTGTTGAATGTTTCATAATAAAAGAGATTTTGATAGTATGGTTTACCTCTAGTATATGAACGAGTAATAAATGTAATGAATATACTCTGTATGTAAATAATTAAAAGTGTATCACAGTTTTATATTGCATCATGTTTATATTACATGTCCTGAGTATTATGATATTATGATTAATCATGAGTAAAAAAGAGTATATGATATAATATTAAATTGTGCATTGTATTTGTATGAATCTGAATGAATTATCATACAAATTCGTTGTAATGAATATTCAAGAGATAAACATATTTATGTTAATGAAACTTAGGAGTCATATCATGTGTGTTCAGTGAAATTTTAAAAACATTACTAGTGTTGAATGTTCCATAATAAAAGAGATTTTGATAGTATGGTTTACCTCTAGTATATCAAAGAGTAATAAATGTAATGAATATGCTTTGTATGTACATAATTAAAAGTGTATCACAGTTTTATATTGCATCATGTTTATATTACATGTCCTGAGTATATGATAGAATATTAAATTGTGCATTGTATTTGTGTGAATCTGAATGAATTATCATACAGATTCATTGTAATGAATATTCAAGAGATAAACATATTATTGTTAATGAAGATTAAGAGTCAGATCATGTGTCTTCAGTGAAATTTTAAAAACATTACTTGTGTTGAATGTTTCATAATAAAATAGATTTTGATAGTATGGTTTACGTCTAGTATATGAAAGAGTAATAAATGTAATGAATGTGCCCTGTATGTACATAATTCATGTAACACCGTACTTTTTATTTTATTTTATTTTATTTTATTTTATTTTATTTTAATTAACACAGCGGAAGTTATACTTACAAAATGTATGAAGTTACACTTCATACATAAATACATTTTTATCAAACAACTGGTGTTACGTTAATATTCGATTTTATATAGACAACATCAGAGTTCTAGACTTGTCGAACACAACTCAAAGCGCCCATCTTCTCCCATGTCCACAAAAGCAAAAGACCTATAACCTGCAAGGGGGAAGGTGGAGGGGTTAGCACGAAGCTAAGTGAATGGACTAATCTAACAGCTAAAACACATAGGTACAATCACTAGAACATGCAGCAACAAATTAATCAGACGGTTATTCACACAACTACTAGAACATGCAGAAACATAGCAATCTACCATTAACATACAACATAAAAGCAATACAAATACAATATCCAACAATCAATTAAATCCAAAGACCACTAAGGCATAAACACATCTTCAGCAACGGTCAATCCAAAGCAACCGTGATAACTACAAACAATGGTCAATCAGAAGCAACCATCCGGGTAATCCGAATCAACCTATTGAGAGACTCGGCGGCCTGGCCGGGCCAACGACCCCAGTTGATCACTTTAGAGTCTACCGAAAACTCATAACTCTGTATCACTAGTATAAGTCTTCCACACGCGACGGACGCGTGATTCCGACTTATATTAATCATACAACATCAATGAGCCCAACCTGATCAGAAGCAAGGTTGATCTCTCCCGACCTGATCAGAAGCAAGGTCGGTCCAATAAACGCGCGAGGTCATAGTCCACATCACACCACAACAAAGGTTCTAAGCATAGCAACTAGGTCAACGGTCTAGGTCATATCACTATATGCCTTAACGGCTAGATTAATCCACTCACCGAATACCAGCACGAGAAGAACTCAGAGGTCTTATATTTCTGAGTCTTCACTTCTCCTGATCACCTAGAAAAGATACAAATAAAGTCAGTAATTATATCCTGATAATATTCTATCAACAAGACAGACACAAAAACGAGATAGAAACAAAACAATCATACATGCTCATTCAACCGTACGAGTAACACCATCACACGCACGTTTGAGAACACTCAACCGTCAGGTTGACAACTCACTCGTACGTTTGGTCTATGACCAAACATCCAACAATGACTCACCTGATCCGTACGGTTCACTACACGAGTGACCAGTGACTCGTACAAGTCACATCTCAACCGTACATATCATCACAATCAAAACATAAGTTCCCATCACCACTCACTCGCACGGTTCACCACACGGTTGACTACCTCAACCGTACGAGTGAAGGCTCACTCGTGCGAGTGATGAAGAACAGTAGCAACAGCTAATTATATGGGTTTCAACCCAAAAACACAACATCAAACATCAATACATACACTAAATCAACATCTACAAACATGTAATCACTGTATGATAAGTCTACATCATAATTTCAACCCATAACGACACTCTAAAGCTTGTAGAACAAGGCATACACCCTAAAACTCCTTTTTCTGATGAAAATAAAGTTTGATCCAGATTCTCAAAAGTTTACCATTGGAAAGGATTTTTCATTACGATTCCAACGATACTTGATTCATTAAAAACGGAGTTATGGTTTGAAAGTTATGACCAAAACAAGTTTCCACAAATCTGACCCTGTGCTCACACGTGTGACTGAGGTCTCACTCGTGCGAGTGAGTCCTCACACGTGTGGTTGACCCTCAAAAGTGTGGTCACTCATACGAGTGACCTGTCAAAAGTGTGGGTGCTGATGAACGCCTACAGCTCGCTGTTTTCGCGTTTTTTTGACCCCAAAACATGATTTTTGCTCAATCTGATCATGAAACCACTTCAAAAACATCATATAACAACTATAGAACATATATCTAACAACAATTAACACTAACAAACACAATTCATCAAGATTCAAGCATCAAAACTCACTTTTTCTCAAGAACACAAAAACCCAAATTACACAAGATTCAAGCAATGATTCAAGCATGCTAACCTGGTTTGATGATTACAAAGATGATATAAATCAGTTTCAAAAGCTCCACAAACCAATTTCAAGCTTGGATCAAGTTAGGGTTTTGATGTAGGTGAAAGATGAAGAACGAGGTGTTTGGTGAATTTTCTAGAAAATGCAAGAAGTGAACTGCACTAGTCATATAAATGGGTTTTAATTCCCACACTGTGCAACACACGGGTATTTATCAGTTATCTGATATCTTTCGTACTTCATTAGGCGACCCTAACGGAGTCCAAATTAAACAAATGAACCTGTTCTGTGACCCTTGTCGGTCTCAACTAAACAACCAAATAATTATAAACATATAATTATTAAAATCACTAATTACGCCATACCCAAGGGTACAATGGTCATTTCAACTAGGCCCAAAACGCGGGTGTTACAATTCATAGTGTATCATATTTTTATAATGAATATTATTGAAATTGTTACAGGTGAAAAAAAAGAACAAGGGAAACGGAAAGAAGTGCAAATACAAAAACCCAAAAAGAAACATAAACTAGTTGATTTGGAAATTATAGATCCAAAGTATTTAGAGAATATTTTTGTACAATTGTTAAAGAAGTATAATGTCATTCGAAAAGGTAAAGAAAAAAAATTGGGTGAAGGAAGTAGTGAACAAGTGCAATCTGATGATGATTTTGTTCAACATAAAGAAGTCTGCAAGACGAAAAGCACAAAAGAAACAGGTAACTCTATTTGTTGTCAATTTAAGCTAATATTTAACTATAAAAATTGAAAATATTATATATGATGCATGTTAGTAATGTTAATTGACAAATTAACTTATTATATGCTATTCAATTTTTTTATTCATTATAGTTTTTATAAAATGTTACATGTATTGAATGTATGTATATACTGATTACATATGTAATATACGCAACTATACGACAAGTTGAAGAAATAATGAAATCAAGATCATCTCCAAGATGTTTGTACAACGCCATTCAATCCATGTCAATTCAGCAAAGAAACAAAATCAAAGAGATAGGTTTTGGATCAATCTTAGAAATCAAATTCTCTGAAAATAATATGAAGCTTGCATATTATTTAGCTGATAAGTTTGATGAAACTAAATCAACTTTAAACCTCAAAAAAGGATCAATTCCAATAACCAAAAAAACAGTTCATGAACTACTTGGAGTACCAATCGGTGGAATGAATATAATGCCAGTTGAAAGAGTTGATTCAGAGGAACCAATAACAAAAATGTGGAAAGCGAATTTCGGGAAGCAAACAGTAAGGTGTGGGGATATAGTTGATTATATGAAAACAACAAAAGAAGCTGACAGAACCTTCATATTGAATTTTCTGATATTATTTGCAACATGCTTTGGCCAATCAACAAAATTTGAAAATTGCAACACAAAGTTCCTTCCAAGTATAACAGATGATGTTGATATATCCAAACTAGATTGGTGTGGGTACATTTATGAATGTCTTTTGCAAAGTAAAAAAGGTTGAAACAGGGGAGAAGGTGGTCAATTCTACAGTGTACCAGTAACTTTGCTAATTGTGAGTCAAATACCTCTATTATTATTGTTATTAGACTCTTTTAAAATGAATTTCAAGTAGGAAATTAATAGTTAAACACATGTAATGTTTTATTATGTGTATGCAGCTGTTGTACCTGGAAAAGGTAAAATGTAAGGGATATGATCATAAGCGTAAAAAGGCTATTATTGAGAAATGGACAGCAGATGACATCAAAAGAAGGATTGAGTTGGAGACAGCTAAATGAGAATTTGGTGAAGGTGAAATTCAAGAAGATGGAGATAATGAAGAAACAGAATCAAATGAAGATCAGAATCAAGTACTTAGCCAGCCAAGATATACTTACATTCCAAATCCAATTGAAGAAAAGGTAAACTAAAATAAAACTATATGAATAAATATGATTTATTTTTATAATGTTACATGCATTGAATGTTATTCTATGACAATGAATGTTATTAAATATTATGATGTTTTATATTTTACATGCATTGAATATTATTCTATAACAAATAAATATGAAGCAATACATTGATTGCTTGGAGCTGAGATACGAGCACATTGTTGAAGAAACCGAACAACTCATGGTATTGTTGAAGGAAGCATTAAAGAAGTATCTAAACAGTGAGGATATAAGAAGCTGAGGAAAAAAAATCTTATTGATTTTTCAAGAACATGAAAACAAAGAAGAAGAAGAATCAGCATTGAAATCAGAAATTATACTAGATGAAGTTACAAGCCTTCCAATGAATGAGTTCCTTAATATAATTGATGAAAACACAAGGAAAGTAACACTATCAAAGTTGAGACCAACAATAATGGATGATGCTTCTGTTCCAAAATTTGATCTTCTAAATGAACATGGTATAAAAGATGTTCCAAGTGCAAGTTCAAAGGTTGAAGGAAAGTACAAGATTAGTAATGTTAATGAGTTCGAAAATGATGTTTCAAGCTTCTTGCATTGTTTTATTGATGATCCTCTGTAAGTATCTAATCTATTATAAGAATGTTAATTTACTATATCATGTTTATAAGAACAATAATTTAAATACTTAGTATGTTGATTTTCACAATTTCAGGAAGATTGTATTCAGGAGTTGATAATGCTAAAAACGAACAAATATTTCATCGCATTATCCCTCAAGAAAGACAAGCTTTTAGTTGCAGTTGTCCTATTTACAAGGAATATTTGTTTAAACATTAAAAGGTGAAGACAAAAGACAGATTCGACGAATTGAAGACGCAAACGACCAAAAAGCTAAAAAGTACAAAGTACAAGCAAAGAGGTTCAAATTATTGATGAGAAACGTCTCAAAATTACAAGAGTACAAGACGCAAAACGCAAAGTACAAGATATTAAATTATACGAAAGGACGTTCGAAAATCCATAACCGAGACATGAACCAACTTTCAACGTACGACGCAACGGACCGAAAGTTACAAATTAATTATGTATATAAATATAATATAATATATAATTAATTATATAAATTATATATTTATATTATATTTATATTATATTTATATAATAAAATCCGTCGGCAAGCTAGGAGCCAAACTTGTGTGAGCTGGATTCCACAGCTCCGCACTCGCGGAGCTTATAAAGCCCAAAAAGGCCGCACTCGCGGAGCCCACAAAATCAGAAATCCACCTATAAAAGGCCATGCAATTCGACATATTATTTACTTTATTTTCTTTTCATCATACGTAAATATATATATATATATATATATATATATATATATATATATATATTATAATTTTAATTTTAATCCTAATAATAAGGGTATGTTAGCGAATGTTGTAAGGGTGTAAGTCGAAATTCTGTCCGTGTAACGCTACGCTATTTTTAATCATTGTAAGTTATGTTCAACCTTTTTACATTAATGTCTCGTAGCTAAGTTATTATTATGGTTATTTAATACCGAAGTAATCATGATGTTGGGCTAAATATTAAAGATGGGGTAATTGGGCTTTGTACCATAATTGGGGTTTGGACAAAAGAACGACACTTGTGGAAATTAGACTATGGGCTATTAATGGGCTTTATATTTGTTTAACTAAATGATAGTTTGTTAATTTTAATATAAAGATTTACAATTGGACGTCCCTATAAATAACCATATACACTCGATCGGACACGATGGGCGGGATATTTATATGTACGAATAATCATTCATTTAACCGGACACGGGAATGGATTAATAGTCACTAGAATTATTAAAACAGGGGTGAAATTATGTACAAGGACACTTGGCATAATTGATAACAAAGTATTAAAACCTTGGGTTACACGCAGTCGATATCCTGGTGTAATTATTAAACAAAGTATTAAGACCTTGTTACAGTTTAAGTCCCCAATTAGTTGGAATATTTGACTTCGGATATAAGGATAATTTGACGAGGACACTCGCACTTTATATTTATGATTGATGGACTGTTATGGACAAAAACCAGACGGACATATTAAATAATCCAGGACAAAGAACAATTAACCCATGGGCATAAAACTAAAATCAACGCGTCAAACATCATGATTACGGAAGTTTAAATAAGCATAATTCCTTTATTTTCATATTTAATTGCACTTTAATTATTGCACTTTTATTTATTGTCATTGTATTTAATTGCACTTTTAATTATCGCACTTTTTAATTATCGTAATTTTATTTTATCGCACTTTTATTATTCGCAATTTCATTATCGTTATTTACTTTACGCTTTAAATTAAGTCTTTTATTTATTTAATATTTTACATTAGGTTTTAACTGCGACTAAGGTTTTAACTGCGACTAAGGTTTTAACTGCGACTAAAGTTTTAAAAATCGACAAACCGGTCATTAAACGGTAAAAACCCCCTTTTATAATAATAATATTACTTATATATATATTTGTATTTTTATAAATTAAAACTAATATAGCGTTAAGCTTTGTTTAAAGATTTCCCTGTGGAACGAACCGGACTTACTAAAAACTACACTACTGTACGATTAGGTACACCGCCTATAAGTGTTGTAGTAAGGTTTAGGTATATCCATTCTATAAATAAATAAATATCTTGTGTAAAATTGTATCGTATTTAATAGTTTTTCCTAGTAAAATATACACTATTTCATATACGCCTCGCATAATATCAAGTATTTTTGGCGCCGCTACCGGGGAGACCCTTGAAAAAAAAAACCGAAAGCGCTACGCTAAAAAAAAAATATAAAAAAAAGTTTTTATAAAAGTTTTTGTTAAGTTATTTTTATAAATATAAGTTTTAAAAATAATAAAAATTTAAAAATTTAAAAAGAAAGAAAAATACATTTATATTTTTAAGAGTTTATAATATTTATAAGTATTTTTATTTTAGTTGTAAAATTAAATTTTTATTTAAGTTATATTTATATTTTATGTATAATATAAAAAATAAAAAAATAAAAAAATAAAAAAAAAACTGAACCTGTAAAAATCGACCCCTTTTGAGCTGAAATTGAACCCTCCGCGACTCGCGGAGCATTTGAACTGGACCATACCGCACTCGCGGAGGTCTTCTGACAGGTCAAACCTAGGACTGCAATTAATACGAAATTAGGGTTTAAAATTTTATTATTATTAATAATTAGGGTTTTAATTAAATAAAATTAGTTTTAGTTTTATTTTAATTTGTATTTTTAAGTTATATTAAGTTTTAATAAATTATAAAATTAATAGTTTTATAAAATAAATAATATAAAAATAATATTTTTATAAAAATTATATTTTCATAAACTTTAGTTTTATTTTTTATATTTCGTACCTTTTTAATCGTTTCTTGTAATATTTTTAAATTTTTTTTCGCTCGTATTTAATTTAAGACATAGTTTTTTGCCGTAGTTATTTTATTTCTAGATTTTTAAGATTTGCCGTAAAATCCCTTAAGTGCTTTTTCTTAGACTAAGATTTAGGTGCTTTAGAATTTTACGACGCTACAAATTTTAGTTTTTTTTAAGTTTAGACGCGCTACTTTCTTATCTTTCATTCACCGACATTTTTCGACGCGCTCTTTTTCTCTCTTATTTCTCGCCATTCTAGTTTTTAGGACTTAGAATTTTCTCTATTTCTTATCTAATATTTCTTTAAATTTCAAACGAAAAATTGTTTTAAGTGGTTAAATTGATAGACATCAAAATTTTCTGGTTCGTAGTAATAGTTGGATTTGTACGTGGACCGGGTTATTGGAGCCAAACATTACTCAATTATATTGAGACCAAACGAATCCTGCCCCTCTGCTGCATCTTTTGGCTATTCGAAACGTGGGCAAAATCAGAAAAGTCTATTAATTGGATAACTTATATAATTTTTCTTTCTTTTTAAAAACTAATAGGATATTCAGTGAATGCACCGAGCAAAACGTTCACCACCTTTTGTACGTTCACCACCTGTAACTCGATCAAGACATCTAGCAAATATTGTCGCCGTTGATTTTTCTTCAGAATTATCATCCAGTCGACCAAGTACTCCTATTCAAATTTCCTATAATCCATTTTTTGAACCCGACCTCACAATTGAGAATCCGGAGAATATTCAAGGACAATTCATAGATCCTGAACCATTAATTTTTCCTCCGGAACCACCAATCATTCAAACAGAGATTGTTGAGGAACGAACCATTAAATCAGAATCCTCTAGTGATTCAGATTCAACAAATTCAATCATGGAAAATCTGGAACCTTTAAGTATGGAAGACCGAATGAGAGCTAAACGCACTGGCCAAGGTCACGCAATTACTCATCCAGACATTAATGCGCCAGATTATAAAATCAAAGGACAAATTCTACACATGGTAACTAATCAATGCCAATTTAGTGGGGCGCCGAAGGAAGATCCAAATGAACATCTTCGTACCTTTAATAGGATCTGCACTCTATTTAAAATAAGAGAAGTGGAGGATGAACAGATATATCTCATGTTATTTCCCTGGATTTTAAAGGGAGAAGCCAAAGATTGGTTAGAATCGTTACCTGAAGGGGCGATTTATACATGGGAAGTTTTAGTTGAAAAATTTCTTAAACAATTCTTTCCGCCATCTAAAGCCGTGAGACTTCAAGGAGAAATTGTTACGTTCACAGAAAAGCCAAACGAAACTCTATATGAGGCATGGACCAGATTTGGAAAGTTATTGAGAGGATGTCCGCAACATGGTTTAGACACTTGTCAAATAGTACAAATATTCTACCAAGGATGCGACATTACTACAAGGAAAGACATAGATATAGCAGCTGGTGGTTCCATTATGAAGAAAACAGAAACTGATGCTTACAAAATTATTGATAACACTGCTTCCCACTCACATGAGTGGCACCAAGAAAAAGATATCGTTAGATCATCTAAAGCAGCTAGAGCCGATTCTAGCCATGACTTAGATTCCATTTCTGCAAAGATAGATGCTGTCGAGAGACGAATGGAAAAGATGACTAAAGATATTCACTCAATACGAATTAGTTGTGAGCAGTGTGGAGGACCACATTTGACAAAAGATTATCTCAGTATTGAACTAACAATGGAACAAAGAGAGAATGTTTCATACATAAACCAAAGGCCTGGAAATACTTATCAGAATAATTATCAACCGCCAAGACCAATTTACAATCAAAACCAGAATTATAATCGAAATGTTCCATACAACAACCAACAAGGTCCTAGCAATCAACAAGTATCTAATAATACTTACAATCAGCAAAGACCTAATTTTCAAAACAAACCACCACAAACCGATGATAAAAAGCCGAATTTAGAAGATATGATGACGAAGCTAGTTGAATCTCAAACACAGTTTTTCACATCTCAGAAACAAACCAATGAACAAAATGCTCAAGCATTTAGAAATCAACAAGCTTCTATTCAAAATTTGGAACAAGAAATAAGTAACCTAGCAAGGTTAATAGGTGAAAGAAAACCGGGAAGTCTACCTAGTGATACAAATGCTAACCCCCGGAATGAAACAGCTAAAGCTATTACCACAAGAAGTGTATTACACTTAAACCACTTGAAATACCTGTAATTTCTGATGAAACTATTCCTACTCCACAAGAACCACAACCTGATCAAGATAAGGAAAAAGAACCGGTAGTTGAAAAGGTTAATGAAGATAACACAGTTAAGGCTAAACCTTATGTTAAACCATACCAACCACCACTTCCTTACAAGAGTAAAATGAGAAAAGAGAGACTTGAAGCTGAGCAATCCAAATTCTTGGATATGTTTAAACAAATAAATGTCAATCTTCCTTTCATTGATGTGATTTCAGGAATGCCTAGATATGCTAAATTTCTGAAAGATCTAATCACGAATAGAAAGAAAATGGAAGAACTCTCGGCTGTTACTATGAATGCTAATTGTTCTGCAGTGCTGTTGAATAAAATACCAGAAAAACTATCTGATCCAGGAAGTTTCACAATTCCATGTTTTCTGGGAAGTCTTAGTTCAATAGAAGCATTGGCAGATTTAGGTGCTAGTATAAATTTAATGCCGTATTCACTATACACTAAACTAGACCTTGGAGAATTGAAACCAACAAGAATAAGCATACAACTAGTCGATAGATCAGTAAAATATCCTAGAGGGATAATGGAGAACATGCTAGTTAAAGTTGGTACTTTAGTATTTCCAGTAGATTTTGTTGTTCTGGACATGGAAGAAGATTCTCAAGTTTCTCTCATATTAGGAAGACCATTCTTAAACACGGCTAAAGCAATGATAGACGTGTTCGGTAAGAAACTTACCCTAAGTATAGAGGACGAGAGTGTTACCTTTTCTGTTGATAGAGCAATGCAACAACCGCAATCTGCAGATGATACATGCTATTATATTCAAACTATAGATTCACATGCAGAATTGTTAGAAGAATTTCCAGAATTACAAGGAACATGAAAATGTTCTTTAGGAGAAGGAACTGAACCAATTGATGAAACTGAAATGTTAGCTACACTTATGGCTAATGGATATGAACCAACAACAGAAGAAATTCAAATGCTAAAAGAAGAAGACAGATATCGATATAAATCATCGATAGAAGAACCACCGACATTGGAGTTAAAGCCACTTCCAAACCATTTGGAATATGCTTATTTACATGGTGAATCTGAATTACCTGTAATAATATCGTCTTCTCTTACTAAAAATGAAAAATCTCAACTCATTTCTGTGTTAAAAGCTCATAAACCAGCTATTGCATGGAAGATTCATGATATTAAAGGAATAAGTCCTTCGTATTGCACACATAAAATCCTTATGGAAGAAGGTCATAAAACGTATGTGCAACGCCAACGAAGACTAAATCCGAATATGCAAGATGTTGTTAAGAAAGAAATCATTAAACTGCTAGATGCAGATTTAATTTATCCAATTTCTGATAGTCCATAGGTAAGCCCAGTTCAATGCGTGCCTAAGAAGGGTGACATGACTGTTATCACAAATGAGAAAAATGAGCTTATTCCTACTAGGACTGTAACAGGATGGTGTGTTTGTATTGATTATAGAAAATTAAATGACGCTACCAGAAAAGATCACTTTCCCTTACCTTTCATTGATCAAATGTTAGAAAGATTAGCCGGAAACAGTTACTATTGTTTTCTTAATGGTTTTTTCGGATATTTTCAGATTCTAATAGCACCCGAGGATCAAGAGAAACCACATTCACGTGCCCTTATGGTACTTTTGCTTACAAACGCATGCCATTTGGACTTTGCAACGCCCCTGCAACCTTTCAAAGGTGCATGATGGTGATTTTTCACGACATGATAGAAGAATGCATGGAAATTTTCATGGATGACTTTTCAGTCTTCGGTGATACATTTGAATCATGTCTAGTTAATCTTGAACGAATGCTTATTAGATGTGAACAATCAAATCTAGTACTTAATTGGGAGAAATGCCATTTCATGGTTAAAGAAGGCATCGTTCTTGGACATAAAATTTCAAAGGAAGGAATTGAAGTGGATAGAGCTAAAGTAGATGTAATTGCTAAACTTCCACATCCCACCAATGTTAGAGGAGTTAGGAGTTTTCTAGGGCATGCCGGTTTTTACCGACGTTTCATAAAAGATTTTTCTAAAATTGCCACTCCTATGAATAAACTCCTAGAAAAGGATGCTCCATTCATCTTTTCAGATGAATGTATCAAATCTTTTAATATACTTAAAGAAAAACTCACTAATGCGCCAATCATGATAACTCCAAATTGAAATCTACCATTTGAACTAATGTGCGATGCAAGTAATTTTGCAATGGGAGCCGTTTTAGGACAAAGGATTGAAAAACGATTTCAACCTATATATTATGCTAGTAAGACGTTACAAGGAGCACAACAAATTACACAACTACTGAAAAAGAACTCCGTGCTATTGTCTTTGCTTTTGACAAATTTCTTTCATATCTCGTTCTAGCTAAAAGAGTGGTCTATACTGATCATTCTGCTCTTAGATACCTATTTTCAAAACAAGATGCTAAACCAAGATTAATCCGTTGGATCTTACTCTTACAAGAGTTTGATATTGAAATCCGAGATAAAAGAGGAGCAGAAAATCTCGCCGCTGATCATCTTTCTCGTCTTGAAAATCCTGAATTAGAAGTTCTAAATGAATCGGCCATACAAGACAACTTTCCTAATGAATATCTATTGAAGATAGATTATAATGAAATTCCATGGTTTACAGACTATGCAAACTATTTAGTATGTGGATTCCTTGAAAAAGGATTGTCGTACCAAAATGAAAGAAATTCTTTAGTGATATAAAACACTATTTCTGGGAAGATCCACATTTGTTTAAAAGTTGTCCTGATGGAATAATACACCGATGTGTATTCGGAGATGAAGCTAGTAAAATCTTAAACCATTGTCACACAGGACCAACAGGAGGGCATTATGAGCCTCAACTCACAGCAAGAAAAGTTTATGATGCTGGATTCTATTGGCCTACAATTTACAAAGACGCACACCTTCTTTGCAAATCCTGTGATGCATGTCAAAGGGCCGGAAAAATAAGTCAACGTGATGAAATGCCACAAAATGTCATTCAAGTATGTGAAGTATTTGACATTTGGGGTATTGACTTTATGGGTCCATTTCCAAAATCTCATAATAATCTATATATTCTCGTAGCCATTGATTATGTATCTAAATGGGCGGAAGCACAAACTCTCCCAACTAACGATGCACGAGTTGTAGTCAACTTTTTAAAATGCCTTTTTGCTAGGTTTGGAACACCGAAAGCTTTAATAAGTGATCGGGGTACTCATTTTTGTAATAATCAACTTGAGAAAGTTCTTAAAAGATATGGAATAACTCATAAAATCTCCACTGCTTATCATCCACAGACAAGTGGACAAGTTGAAAATACCAACCGAGCATTAAAACGTATTCTAGAGAAAATCGTAGGATCAAATCCGAAGGAATGGTCCATTAAATTGGAGGATGCACTCTGGGCTTTTAGAACAGCCTACAAAACTCCAATTGGAACCACACTTTTTAGACTCATTTACGAAAAAGCATGTCATCTTCTAGTAGAAATTGAACACAAATCATTTTAGGCTTTGAAGACATGTAATCTTGATTTACATGAAGCTGGACGTCTACGATTAAGTCAACTAAACGAATTAGAAGAATTAAGACAAGAAGCATACGAAAATTCGTTAATCTATAAGGAAAGAACGAAGAAATGGCATGATAAAAGAATCAGAAGTTCAAAAGAATTTAAAGAAGGAGATAGAGTTCTTCTTTTCAACTCACGATTCAAGCTATTTCCTGGAAAATTGAAATCAAGATGGTCTGGACCATTCATAGTCAAAAGAGTTTTCCCATACGGAACAGTAGAATTGATAATTTCAAATGGGATTGAATTTAAGGTTAATGGTCACAGAGTTAAACATTACATAGATAGTCCAATGAAAGTTGACAACGAAGTTAATCATAATTTCAACACCACATCTAACTAAGTGTGGGGAGAATCAAGTTTTTAAAGGATAATATGTATTTCTATTAGAGTTAGATTTTCTGTTTTCGTGTAGTTCTCGAAAATAGAACCCAAATGGTCTTTCCCTAGCAGACCCTAAAGAACTAGTCTTCTCCCCCCATTCTGAATTTTTATTTTTTTTAGGTTTTACGAGATGAAGACTTCCTGTGAATTAAACCATGGTCTAATGCTACACGCTTTGATCACTAAACGTAATAATGACACCCTTCCAAGTGAAATAGTATCATTAATCAGAAGTAAATTGGACGGAGTAAGAAAAGAATCCAGATGCGAAAATAATAAGTTACAATTTGGTAAAGGAAAATCAAAATCCGCAGCGAAAAGGAGAGCACGACACCTTGAAAGATGTCACAAATGCGGAAAATGGTCACACGAAGGAAAATGTTCGACTAATCAGACATATTCTAATACCAAATTCATTACTTTATGCAGAGACGGACCGTTCATATGTTTAGAAGAAAAAAACATTGAATGCTCGAGGTTACGCCTATGTAGCTATGGAAAATCAATTAGTCCGACTATCTTATGAGTGGGCTAGAGCATATCACTAAGAATACTATCTCACAGGTAAGTTTGTACAGTTTTTATTTTTATTTTTATTTTTAACCTTTTGATAATAAACGCTAATTTGTTCGCTATAAAGTATTAAATTGGTATTCGATAAAATTAGGTCTTGTGACCGAAATTGTTGATATCATACAAAAATTTATTACATCACTGCGAAATTTACCGTTTATTCTTAAGGTATAAATATCTTTAATCAATCAACCCAAAATATTTCAAAAATTCGTCATGAGTTAAACTAGGTTATGGAACCGAAATTACTTTACCGAAAGGAGGGGCGTATATTTTTGATAATATTTGATTGATTAAAGTGGGATAAAAGACCAAAAAGATTTTTAATTTTATTTTTAATTTGTTTTTAAAATTAATATTAAAATAATATTGTAAACTTGTTAAAATTAATATATATTTAAAATTGTAAATATTTGAAAAATTAATATTTTTAAAACAAAAATATAATTTAAGTTTGGTGTGAATTTTTAATATGAATTTTTAATTTTATGCATTTTAAATTTAAGTTTGGTGTAAATTTAAAAACAAAAATTTACTTTATTTTGCTAAGTTAAAAATATGATTTTTAAAATTCGTCGTGAGTTGAAGACTAGGTCGTTGAACCGAAATTGCTCTACCCAAGGGAGGGACGAGAAATTTTATTATCATTATTTTTAATCTTATTGATTTAAAGTATGCCAAAAACATTAAAAAACCCAAAAAATCTTTGCTTTTAAAACAAACGCCAATATGTTTGGAAACTTTGGTAAAATTTAATCATTTTTCTACGCTAATCACCCTCAATAATTTAAATTGTTACTGATTTCTTACAAATGAGGGCATTTCAAGATCTTAAGTGTGGGAAGAGGTTAAATTCTTTCGGGATTTTAAAATTTTTTGATTTAAACACTTGGTTACCATTAAAAATACTAGTAAAGCAGTAGTTGTATTAGAATCTAGTGCTCTCTGATAATAAAGAACACCCCTAGTCTTATATACTGACTACCCAATTCTAGTAAAATTTTTCAAAATTTTCAATTAAATGAACTCAAAATCATGTTTATATATATTTATGAACGATAAAACTAGGTGTTAACACCGAAATTATTGTTACCTTGGAAAGGACATAAATTGAGAAACAACCCAAAATGTTAGAATTCATTTAAAATGGAATAGAGGACAATAAAAAGGCAAATAAACGAAAATAAAAGCCAAGTGTGGGAAAATTTACCAAGTTATTTAAAACATAAGTCACATATTTTTGTAACAAATAACTGAAGATACTTTTGTTTTGGACGATTTTAATCAGTTTTACCCGATTTACTGTAATATATTTGAAAGAAAGATGGATCTACACGATGAATCAATTCCATCATTAAAAGGAAGTAAAGTCTTCCGAAAAAGAAACGCGCTTCTTGATTTAGGTCATGAAGTTGTCGTCCAGACCAGCTGTAGGTTGACGAAAAATCTAGAAAAGTCATCTCTAAAATCAGCAGGAAATCCACAGACCTCAGCATCAAACAGGGTCGCCAAGTGGTCAGACTTATCCTAACCATGAGAGGATCTGTCTTGTAAAATGGGGAGGACGCCGTGCAAATTAGCTTGATAAGACTAATGAATCAGATCCCCAGAAAGGATAATCTCCTTAAAGATCAAAAATCAGCTTTTAAGACTAATATTGCTCAATCCTTGAGATTGACCTTAAAGATTGAGAATTACAAACTCATGGAATTCAATGATATCTAAACTCGAGCTTGAACGAGAAAATATTTTGATCAAAATTTCAAACCGATTTGTTTTCTGAAAACCCATTTTCAATGCGTTCATTACCATTGAACGTAAAATCCTAGGAATTCACCTGGAATTCATTAGGTCACCTGAACCAAATCGGGTGTCAACCGTAAGAACGGTGGTTGCATAGCATGGTCAAAGACAGGACCTTGTGCCAGACCAGAAAATTATAAGGGTGAGCTTTACTATTGCTCCTACCAAGGATAGTAATTGCATCCGACACGTTATAGACCATAATTAAAAGCATGTCAGGGGGCATTGCCTTAACAGTTGCTTGTTCAACACTTTCCTTTACAACCGGACGGTAGTTAACCGAAAGGTAATATACGAAGCAAGTATACTGGACGTGTTGCTTTCCCAATACAAGGTTAGCAAGTGGGTGACACAAAACCACAAGTTTTGAGCTAAAGTTTTCAAATCTGAAACCCACCAAACTCACAAAAAGAATTTGCAAACACCGGTGAAGGGTTATTCCGGAAAACTTATCTAGGGTAAAAACTAGATTGAATTTTCAAAAAGATCAAATGTTTTCATAAAGATCCAATTTCCTTAAAGGATCTAAATTTTTATAGTCATGTGGGACTGTAAACCATAACGTTACTACCATTGTTCATACCGCCGTAATGAAATCACTGATGTACAAAATGTGAAGAATAAAGAAGTGATTCTAGTATATTTCAAGACTATATTGCTTGAGGATAAGCAACGCTCAAGTGTGGGAATATTTGATAATGCTAAAAACGAACATATATTTCATCGCATTATCCCTCAAGAAAGACAAGCTTTTAGTTGCAGTTGTCCTATTTACAAGGAATATTTGTTTAAACATTAAAAGGTGAAGACAAAAGACAGATTCGACGAATTGAAGATGCAAACGACCAAAAAGCTAAAATGTACAAAGTACAAGCAAAGAGGTTCAAATTATTGATGAGAAACGTCTCAAAATTACAAGAGTACAAGACGCAAAACGCGAAGTACAAGATATTAAATTATACGAAAGGACGTTCGAAAATCCAGAACCGAGACATGAACCAACTTTCAACGTACGACGCAACGGACTGAAAGTTACAAATTAATTATGTATATAAATATAATATAATATATAATTAATTTTATAAATTATATATTTATATTATATTTATATTATATTTATATAATAAAATTCGTCGGCAAGCTAGGAGCCAAACTTGTGTGAGCTGGATTCCACAGCTCCGCACTCGCGGAGCTTATAAAGCCCAAAAAGGCCGCACTCGCGGAGCCCACAAAATCAGAAATCCACCTATAAAAGGCCATGCAATTCGACGAATTATTTACTTTATTTTCTTTTCATCATATATATATATATATATATATATATATATATATATATATATATATATATATATATATTATAATTTTAATTTTAATCCTAATAATAAGGGTATGTTTGCGAATGTTGTAAGGGTGTAAGTCGAAATTCTGTCCGTGTAACGCTACGCTATTTTTAATCATTGTAAGTTATGTTCAACCTTTTTACATTAATGTCTCGTAGCTAAGTTATTATTATGCTTATTTAATACCGAAGTAATCATGATGTTGGGCTAAATATTAAAGATGGGGTAATTGGGCTTTGTACCATAATTGAGGTTTGGACAAAAGAACGACACTTGTGGAAATTAGACTATGGGCTATTAATGGGCTTTATATTTGTTTAACTAAATGATAGTTTATTAATTTTAATATAAAGATTTACAATTGGACGTCCCTATAAATAACCATATACACTCGATCAGACACGATGGGCGGGATATTTATATGTACGAATAATCGTTCATTTAACCGGACACGGGAATGGATTAATAGTCACTAGAATTATTAAAACAGGGGTGAAATTATGTACAGGGACACTTGGCATAATTGATAACAAAGTATTAAAACCTTGGGTTACACGCAGTCGATATCCTGGTGTAATTATTAAACAAAGTATTAAGACCTTGTTACAGTTTAAGTCCCCAATTAGTTGGAATATTTGACTTCGGATATAAGGATAATTTGACGAGGACACTCGCACTTTATATTTATGACTGATGGACTGTTACGGACAAAAACTAGACGGACATATTAAATAATCCAGGACAAAGAACAATTAACCCATGGGCATAAAACTAAAATCAACGCGTCAAACATCATGATAACGGAAGTTTAAATAAGCATAATTCCTTTATTTTCATATTTAATTGCACTTCTAATTATTGCACTTTTATTTATTGTCATTGTATTTAATTGCACTTTTAATTATCGCACTTTTTAATTATCGTAATTTTATTTTATCGCACTTTTATTATTCGCAATTTCATTATCGTTATTTACTTTACGCTTTAAATTAAGTCTTTTATTTATTTAATATTTTACATTAGGTTTTAACTGCGACTAAAGTTTTAAAAATCGACAAACCGGTCATTAAACGGTAAAAACCCTCTTTTATAATAATAATATTACTTATATATATTTGCATTTTTATAAATTAAAACTAATATAGCGTTAAGCTTTGTTTAAAGATTTCCCTGTGGAACGAACCGGACTTACTAAAAACTACACTAATGTACGATTAGGTACACTGCCTATAAGTGTTGTAGCAAGGTTTAGGTATATCCATTCTATAGATAAATAAATATCTTGTGTAAAATTGTATCGTATTTAATAGTTTTTCCTAGTAAAATATACACTATTTCATATACGCCTCGCATAACATCAGGAGTATAGTTGGAAATACACTAAATCTAATACAAGTTGGAAGTTTACTTCATCATACAAAAATATCAACCTCTGTTATAGATTGCTGCTCAAACATCTTGAATCATTAAGAAAAATTACTTGGGAGTAATGACTGTTCAAGATACTTTTTTGGAACCACAATCATAGTAAGTCTTGTACAATTGTTCATGAAAAAATGTAATTGTTTAACATATAGTTTTTATAATTCTGATGATAGAACACAATAAAAATAAGTTGTAATGCATCATTAATTTCTAATAAAAATAAATATATTTTTGTGATAAATGTAGTCTGAAGAAATGCTGAACGAAGGTGCTTACAAAGAAGAAGTTTATATAAGATTCAGAACGAACTTGATAGTACAAGCAACATCAGAAAACATAGATTTCAGATTCGCAAAGACAGATCTGGTATGACACTCTATAACATAAATAAAATGCATATATGTATAGGTATAAGAAATAGTTTAAATTTAACTAATTAGTTTTATTTGAAAATGTAGGTGTTCTTTCCTGTAATGTCAAAAGAGCTGAATTACCTGATAGTTTTCAATCTTAAAACTTCAGAGGTTGAAATAATTGATCACAGAAAAGCTTATATTCATACTCGTTTGAACTATGGCAGTTTACCAACTAGCATTGTAAGTAAATAATCATTTTGTTAAATTGAAAAACAAATATGTATATTAAATTTGTATTGCTAAGTTTAGTTGTTTGAATTGCAGACACACTTGTTTTCAAAATACTTGGAAGATGTTTCTCATCCAAACTGCAATTTGATTAGAAATTGTATACCAAAAATGAAGATTGTACCTTGGGGCATAAGTGAGAATAACATAGATTTTGGGGTGATGATGATGAGACACAAGGAGGTGTACAGGAGTGAAATTCAGTGGGATTGTGGACTAGATATTGAAGGAAACCATCAACGCAGTCAAATTGAGTTGTTGAGAAAGAAATATGCAAACAAAATTATTTTGAGTGATCTTAATAAAACAAGAGACGATGTGATTGATGATATGAAATATTTCAATGAAAACTACAATGAAAGCCACAGAAGGATCCTCAAAGAAGAAGCAAGGAAGAGATGCCCTGAATATTTCAGAAACAACAGAGGAACATGTATGTTATGAACAACTTTTAATATTATTACATACAGTGAATGTTTTATACTATTTGTCTAATAACATGATTTATTTTAATGGAAATATGAAACTTGTGAGATTGAAATAAGCAGAGAAGCTTCATTGCAAGATTGATAAAAGAAGAAAGTTTACTTCAAACAAAATTCGATGCAAAAGAATAATTTTTAAAACGTTGTAGTTTCTTATTTTCATTTTTACAAATTAAGACAATATTTGATATATGTTAAAACTCTATATTAGATTGTTATGAAGAGCATCTAGCTATGATATAATGAATAATAATGGATGTTATTAAAGTTTATGATATTAAAAGTTGTGACTAAATCTTATCATATTAAATCCATTATATATCATGTGAACATATTTCAGTATTATTGCAACCTATGTTTGGATAGTCTTAATGCAAAAAAGTCATTTTGCTATAATATTTTTCTTTTGAAATGATATTTCAGTTTTTTTTTATTTATATTTTTTATGTAATTTTATGGAAATAACTGTTTAAATAATGAAGTATATTAAATATATAATATCATTATATAAGGAGAATGTTATCAATGTGTATAATAATTGATCATTTTGTAATAAGCTAAATAAAAATGTAAAAAATTAAATTAAATTTTTGAATATTCAAGTAAAACGAATAAAACTAAAAAGGTAAAATCGAATATTTAAGTAAAAATGATTGTAAAAAGGTAAAAACTGTAACAAAATAAAACTAAAAGGTAAAATTTTAAATATTAATCCCCTCCAATTTATCACATTTAAACATTTCTCATTTTCATTATTTCATCTGACACTCGAAATTTTTCCTTTTAGCGATTAGAAAAACGAAACCCTAGCTTCCACAATAAACCTAAAATCGAAGAAAGTACAATGGCCGAAGATAATAGAACCATCGATTTCAAAGTATACATTAAGTAATCTATCACTGAATCATGTATTTTACATTATTTTTGATCGAAGTATAAAACCCTAAAATATAACGATTTCTTATTATCTAGCAGCAAGAAAGAAGGAAAACTTAAAGCTCAAATTCAACACGAGGAAAAGTAAGTTTATATATACAGTTTATTTAATGCATTATACTTGAAAATATTTAAAAATATCATGAATCATCTTAATTTTTGTTATTGTTGTTGCATAACATTCAGTAAATGTAATTTTTTATCTGGTCCTGAGATTAATAGTAACGAAACAACTTGTTTCAGTTATTTATTTTTTATTTTTTTTATTTTTTTTTTAAATATATGTTGTACATGTAAAGTTTTTCAAAAAAATGTTAAATTAGAGTTTTAAGGAAAGTAATTTAATATTTGTTGCATGCAGACACTATTGAAATGGTTGAAGATACAAATCCATTGGATCCGCATACAGGTTTAAAACAATTACATATGTTGAATATTATAAATTGAATATATCTTATGCATTATACTCGAAATAGTTTAAAAATACTATGAATCGCATGTATGTCGAGTAATATAGGTACAGACGGTCTTTCTCAAAAAGCACTTAAAAACCAAACTGGGGATTCATCATCTCGTGTTAAATATACGAGAAAAATTCTTCAGGAAATAAAGGAAAAAATTCATTTAAACAGAGGTAAAGTTTATATTCTATGTTATTATATCATTCACTGAAAGTAATATTATATTATTTTGTAAGATAATTTATTTTAAATGTCAAATACCATAATGAAATGATGAAAATCAAAAAAGATTCAAAAGAAAGTTTGGTGCAAACAAAATTTATGCAAAAACATTCATTATATGTAATTTTTTACAAAAAAAGAGGAAAATGTCTAAATCTACTTTTATTAGATGAATCAAAACAGTGTGAAAGCAAAAAATAGTGAATGATATGATAAACAACCATGAATGTTTACATTATAGATATCTCAAACTAATTAGATTAAGTATTATTATGAACTTATAGTTTGTTAAAAGTAGAAAATAACATGTATATTAAGCATTACTAGTTTATTACTTGTTGCATGCAGAAGATATGAATATAGAACCTCTACCAGTTGAACAACAAGAGAATCAAGAAGAAGAACCAGGTACATTTTTCTATTGTTTATAATTAATAAAAATACCATGATTCATTTATATATATAAATTTTATTGTTATGGGTCGACACAAATATATATGTTAAATGTCATTAAGTTTGTTAAATATTATAAAGTTGCAGAAAACACAAATGCTCATACTGAAGAGGCAGCAAACAGTGATAGAACATTGACAATATATGAAATTAATGAACAAGAATCAAATGAAGGTAGTACTTATAAATGTATATAAACATTTCGCATTACATATATGATACAAAAATAATGAAAACTTTATGTTGATTATAATGATAATTGATTTCTAACAATGATATAATATTTATATTATAGATGTGATCATCATTGGGGAAAATCATCAAACTGATGCAAAGACAAAAACAAGGTTTAGCAGAAGATTATATGAAGAGAAAATACTGGGTAAACGAAAGAAATCAATTCCTAGAAGGAAAATAGTCAAAGCAAAGCAGGGGTCAAAGGTAAAACGTGAACAAAGCAAAAAAGCAAAAAAACAATAAAGAAACGGAAGAGTAACAAGAAAGAACAACCTGTGGAATCAAATGAATCCCCTGAAGAAGGTGAAACAACTAGTAAGAAAAGGAAAAGAAACAATGAAGAAGAACCTGTTACAAAGAAAAGAAAATTGAAAAAAGGCAAAAAGGTTCAAAAGCAACGAAATAAAACAGATGTTGCAGATGGGTTCACCAAATTGTATCACAGAAACACGCCAAAAAACTTATACCAAGCAACAAGGTTGCTGTCAAGAGAATGAATCAATGCTATAATAAAAATTGGCTTTGGTAAATTGTTAGAGATGCAGTTTGATGAAATTCAGAGGAAGCTTGCATTTTTCTGTATTTCTATGTACAACCCTGATACAAGCTGCATAGAACTACCTGCTGGAAACATACAAATAACAAGAAAAAGTATACACGAATTGTATGGTATTCCAATAGGTGGAGATAAAGTTGAAGCTCGTGTAAGGGCACAAATAGGGGGAGAAATGAATGTAAAGTGGAGAAGCAAATACGAAAAAAGGGAATGTAAATCAAAAACAGATACTAGAAAAGTTAAAGAGCAGCTCTGATAGTGATCTAATGTTTGTTTTGGATTTAATGGTACTTTTTGCATCATTGATGATCGAGCAAACAAAATGTGGTACAATAAACACAAAGTTCCTGGGCGTTTTAAACGATGAAAGTGACATACCAAAACTTGATTGGTGTGATTACCTGCTTACAAGTTTGAATGAAACTGTTCGAGAATGGAAAGAAATAAACAATCCCGATGGAGCGTTCAATGGATCAATCTCCACAATTGTTGTAAGTCTAATAACTATTATATATATTATCTATTACATGTAATATGTGTTATACATAATGCGTGTGTAAAAATTTATATCTTAATTATTAACATGAAATTAATAAAAAAATGCAGCTTCATTATGTCCAATCAACAATTCTTGATGGAACATATGTACCACCTGAAAGATCAACAATTTATGAATGGTCATCAATAAAGTTGAAGGATAGAGAAACTGCAGAAGTTAGAAAAGGTGTGTTTGGTGATGTTATTGTAGTTCAAAGAGAAAAGGAGGCGAAGAAAACAAAGAACCTCGAGTTTGGATCTGAGAAGGTAAGAAAAATATTTATTATAATACTTATGATGGATGATGGATGTTTTAAATCTTATGAAATTTGCAATTTATTATTATTACGTGTGTTGAAATTTGCAATTTATTATTATTACATGTGTTGAATATTTATTATTATTGCCAAAATGGTGGAATTAAACAACAATAACACATGGGGTGATGATGATATTAACAATTAAATATATTATATATGCAGGAATATGTGAACTACCTTGTAACAAATCTAAATGATGTGAAGGATTATGGTCAAATCCTAAGTGAAGGTTTGGGACTTTATCCAGAAAACAAAACCATTGAAGAAATTTTAAAAGTTCTTAAAGATTATTTTAAAGGGATGGACATCTCAGATGATGATTTTTCACCTAGTGTTTCTCATAATAATGATGAAAAAGAATTTAATTCAACACAACCTATTCCATTTCATTTACATGATAAAGTTTCCCAAACGAATGAAGAGAGGGATTTAGAGAATGAACATGTGAATAAAGTGAATGGAGAAAGTGTGGAAAAAATTGTGAAATCAAGAGGAGGAAAAAAAGCTGCAAATGAAAATGAGGATCAAGATGTGAGTGAAACTGATAAGAAGAGGAAAGAAAGTAATAAAAGTGGAAAGAAATCTGAAAAGGAAGTTGAAGCGATTGAAGGCGTTGAAGCGAATAAAGAAGACGTGGAAGAAAATGTAGAATTACCAGGAGGTAAACAAATTGTAGTTGAAAATGAAAAACAAGTTGTGGATGTCAATGAAAAGGGGAGGGAAGAAAATGATGAAGGTGAATGAACAATTGAAGAAGTAATAATGAACGTAGTGAATGAAATGGAAGAAATGGGCAATAATGAAGGATCATGTGAGGAGGATACACGAGAACAGGAAAAAACTGAAGAAAAATTAACAAAGAGACAGAGAGAAATAAATTTGGCTGCTGTATACTGATCACCATACATAAAAAGACAAGTAGACGTTGGGGCAGGTTTTACTAAGGCAGAGTATAAATTTCTAAGATACATCAAGTCTTTCAAGCTAAGTGCATGGTAAAAATACTTGGGAAATTTTAATAATTTGAATTTTAAATACCTTAAATATATATAAATATTTAATTCTACTGATGTTGTTTCAGGGAACAAGTATTTGGAAGTGAGAAGGTGAACAGGCATTGCTTCAGCATGTGTATGGCTAGTTTGATATATCGAGCTTAGTTGTTTGCCTCCATTGTCAATGTTTGGTCATCAATATTGAATGAGGAAGAAAAGACAGCTGATCTGACCAAGCCACAAAGATTTTATTTGACAACTTCAATATTTGTAAGTTTATAAAATAATATTCATTTATATAATTTATAACAAGAAAAAAAATGCATTGAGTAATAATTGTGATTAAATTTTATGTTAACGTATAGGCAGAGGGAATGCTTGAGAATCAATCAGAGGAAAACCAAAATAAATTCAATTCAAGTGTTGATGATATTCTGAAATATTGGCCCAAGGTAGCGAAATTTGAAAATTATGACCTGGTATGAAATAACAAATATTTTGCTAACTAGCTAAATTAAATATACAGTAATATTTTATAAAATCATGTATGATATTGCAGGTCTTCTTTCCGATATGTGTTGAAGATCATTACTATATTATAGTATTCAACATGAAGAACAGAAAGATTGAACTTATCGATAATGTAAAAGCTGACCTTCAATTCAAGGACCAGTATGGAAACGTTCCAGAAAATGTGGTATGTAGAATTTTTAAATAATATTACATATGCTGAATGATATTAAAAGTAAATAAACTTTATTATTATAACAAAAATTTTAATCAATTTTTATTATTACAACGATTTAATATATTGATTTGTACAACTTATAGGTGCTTTACTTCACGAATTATTTAAAAAAGGTTGGAAGTATGTACTACCAAAGATTTTTCGATAAAGTGGTTGTGTTAAAGGAAATGAAATGGATGACTGAAGACAATCAAATTGACTGTGGTATTTTTGCTATGAGACACATGGAATGCTACAGAGGAGAAGAGAAGTGGTATTGTGGATTAGTGGATGAATCAAATTTTCAGAAAAAGCAGCTTATGAGCCTAAGATCGCATTATGCACTTAAGATTTTGACACACGATTTGAATGAACTAAAATCAGAGTTTTTTCATAAAATGAAGAGTTATGAAGAAACAACAAGTGACAAAATCAAGAAGCAGACTGTGGACAAGGCGAAGGCACAAGCACTGAACAAGATTGATAAATGGCATAAGAGAAAATAGAATGTATTCTATTTCATGATTAGTATGTAAAACAATTTATATTTTGAATTCTGTATTAACCGTATTGTATGAATCATTTAGCATGATATATCAACGGTATTTTGTAAATCGTTTAACCTGCATATTATAAGATATTATGTTGATGTTACTTAGTTAATATGGTTCACGTTAATATTTTACTAGTTACACGCTTTGTTATATGTAAAGTAAATTACACCAGTTGGTTATTATATACATTAATCGTTTTCTACTTAGCGATTTTGTAATCGCTGACTGAATTACACTAATTGATGCATACAGTATACACATTTGATGTTAAATAAGATGAAGCTAACTACCATATTGATTAAAAAGTCCAAGGCTAAGTAACATTACATGCATTGAATATTATGTACTAAGTAAACTTAATACATAATAACGTTACATACATTGAATATTATGTATTAAGTAAACTTAATACATACTAACATTACATACATTGAATATTATGTATTAAGTACTTAATACATACTAACATTACATGCATTGCATATTATGTTTTAAGCATGAATTGAACATCAAGTATTAAGCATGATGACATAATAACTGTTGGTATAAGTAAACATATGAGATGCAATAATACTCGATCTAAAACATAAACACATTTGAGTCTGAAAAACTTAAAACATTCAATGTAAGTAATGATATGATCTTTAATAACACGCAGTCTAAAACATGTAAAAATTAAGGATAAAAAAACAATAAACAATCAATCTTGAGATTCACCAACTTTTTCATGTTGTTCATCCATCGAGTCATAGTCTTCATCATCTTCATCATCTTCATCATCTTCATCAACAAGCTTCATCTTTTGTTTACCAGCATTTCTTTTGTCACAACTTCTCCTATTATGACCAAGAATACCACATTTTTTGGATGCCCTCTGCTTCTTACCATTTCTCTCAACAGCAGGTACGTATCTCTTGTTACTACTCTCACCTTTGTTACTTCTCTCACCTTTGTTACGCACGCCCTTTGGACCATGAAAATTAGCAAGAGCAGGCCTAGGGAAACCATACAACTGCTCAATTGCAGCAAATCTAGAAGGCACTGTATCATCATTCGGATTAAAAAATTCACTAATAAACACATCAAACTTGTCTCTTAACAACTCAAGTTTTTCAGTATCATCCTTCAAGAAAAAGAGTGCTTTTCTAAATTTATTGAGCAGCTCTTTCTTAACCCTATAAGTTGCAGCAAACGGATTTAACTTAGAAGCTATGGAATTGAATACTTCAGACGCTCCCTTTGAACATCTCTTCATAATATATCGATCTGGAATAGCATGAACTTCATTTATATAATAAACAACGAAAACATGACGACACAAACGTCCTTCACGTACAAACAACAAACACGAGCAATCACATTCAAATGTCTTCTCATTAAATTCAACCTGAAAAACAAAAATTGGAATGCAAACATTTAAAAATAATTTAAACAGCAAAACATGCATCACAGATAATTATATTAAAACAAACATAAAAAGTTGAAAATATTGTATACTTACATGGTAATCCCACTTAGGACGTGGTTCAGGAAACTTTTCTTGAATTACACAAATTAGCTTATCTCCTTCAACTCTAGAATTTGTTTGATAGCATGAAGAGGAAGATCTGCAGATTTCATCTTGAACAAGTAAAAAAACACTAGGGGTATATATATCCCTAGCATGTTTCTCAGTGCGCCGAGTTGTTGCAAGTTTAACCAATTTGTTTTCCATTTCATTTTCAAGAAGACGATTAGTATGTCTTTGCCTTTCCATTGCCGCCTCAAACCTTGAATAAAAATCAACTAAAGTAGAACATCTGTTCTTGCATTTACTGAAAAATGCATTCTCACTCTCTGAAAGTGAAGAAGTTCTCATCAAAGCATTCATAGGGGTATCCATGAAGAAGCATGGTACCCAAAGTTCTTTAAATTTGTACATGTCATTGAACCATCTAACTTCATGCAATTTATAGTCATCAATCAATGATTTCCAACGAGTCTCAAAATTTTCAGGTGTTTGTTGCTGATTCCAAAAAATTAAATTCATACGATCCCGAAAATTAGGAGTATCATACAATTCGTGGCCAACGTAAAAAATATAAAACTAACATAAAAAAGTTGAAAAAAAAGGCAAGTAATAAAAAGTAAGAAAACAAAAAGTTAAAAACATAAAACCTTATCACGCAGCTTGGAACTTATATGCCACATGCACAATCGGTGTTTTGCATGTTTAAATTTCAAATCAATAGCCTCTTTCATTACAGGATCATGATCAGTGACAACTAATGAAGGTTCATTCCAAAAGTTTTCAAGAAACAGTCTAGAAACCAGTTAAACGATTCAATACTTTCACCAGTAAGTAGAGCAGCACCAAAACACACAAGTTTCTTATGATTATCAATTCCAGTAAGAGGAACAAACACCATCTTGTACCTGAAATACAATTTAACATAATTAATAATAATATTACACACATTGAATGTTAACAGAATAAATTAATAAAAACAAAAGTAAAGACTTACTTGTTTGTCTTGTAAGTTGCATCAAAAGACACGATATCACCAAACTCTTGATAATTAACTTTAGAGACATAATCAGACCAGAATACTCCAAGTAAAGTACCATCATTACCACATTTATACTCGCAATTGAAGTTTGGTAAAACTTCTTGCTTCCGAAGAAGATTCTCTATAAAAATGTGTGCATCACTTTCACCTACATACCGATTCATGTCACGCCTAAAGTTTTGAAAATCAACAGAAGAAGGACCAACCAGACTAAAACCACCATTAAGATCTGAGATAATGTTATAAGCTGTAGTAGCACCAACATTAGATTTAGTATTTGAAAACTTAAAACAAACGAACAATAATCTTCACTAATCAATCCGAAACACGGTTACACAACAAAGAATCAATCCAGAAATCACAATCTACCAAAATTACCACAATCAACTCTATACTCACATCAAATGAGTATACAGGAATAATAACAAACACTCAATTAATAACATAAGATGTGTATTGATCTCTCAAACATGAAACTAAAATCTGGAGAATATGAAGATTGATCAGAGATTGATTAATCAAAGCTGCAGTAACTCGAATGAGAAAGTTAACCCTAAATAGAAGATAGGGTCTTCATTTTATAGGCCCGACTTGTAAACTGGTATCACTTGATGGGCTTGAACACCATACGGACTCATCTTCATTAAATTGGGCTTGACTAATGAAATGCACTTTAGCCCAATCTGGAAAAAATAAATCTTCAAAACTTCTTTTATTATAAGCAATAATAATTTAATCTTTAACAATAAATTAAAGCTTTCTTGAATGAAATCCAGACTGCAACACTTCAAGAATCTACTACTCAGCAACTAAGAGCATCATCTCTCCAAAACCTGTTACAATTCTAGAAAACACCACAAATAAGAAATAATAAAAGTTATTATTCAAAATAAGTTTGATTGAAATATTATTTTGAACATTCCCCCTCAAACTTATTTTGAAATAAGTCAATCAATCCCAACTGAGAAACCAATTGTTCATGTTGACCTACACTTAACCCTTTGGTTAAGATATCTGCAAGTTGGTCACTAGAACCAACTTTTAAAGTTTTGATGATACCTGTAGCAACCTTATCCCTTATATAATGAACATCAATTTCAAAATGCTTTGTCCTTTCATGAAAAACAAGGTTTGCTACAAGTTGTAAAGCTGAACTATTATCACAAAAAAGATTAATTGGTAGTTCAACATTGATATTTAGTTCAGAAAGCAAGTTTTTAATCCAAATAATTTCATAGGCTGTAGAACCCATAGCCCTATATTCAGCTTCTGCTGAAGACCTGGAAATTGTAGCCTGTTTTTTACTTTTCCAAGAAACCAAAGAATCATAAAAATAAACCAAGTATCCTGTAACAGATTTTCTGTCAATCTTGCATTTAGCATAGTCAGAGTCACTATAAGCATGCAACTTAAGTGTATTACTTTTAACAATCTGAACTCCTTTTCCAGGAGCTCCTTTCAAATATCTCAAAACCCTAAAAGCCAAATTAAAATGAGACTGCAATGGAGCATGCATATATTGACTCAAAACTTGCACAGAATAAGAAATATCAGGCATAGTAAGAGTTAAATAAATTAATCTTCCTACTAGTTTTTTGATACTCAGTAATATTTTTGAGTAAACCATCTTTACTGCTTGGATTACATTCAACACATACATTGGATTCAATAGGAGTACCTATAGGTTTACACCCAAGCATTCCATAATCATTTAATAGCTCAAGACAATACTTTCTTTGATTCATACAAATACCAGAGTCATTGGGTAAAATTTAAATTCGCAGAAAGTATTTCAAAACACCAAGATCTTTTATCATAAATTTAGTTTTAAGAAAAGCTTTAAACTTGTCAATTTCTTTAACATTGTTACCAGTTATAACAATATCATCAACATAAATAAGCAAAGAAATAAACACATCACCATTTGACTTAACATATAAAGAATGATCACTAACACTTTGTTTAAAGCCATGCTCAACCAAAGCAGGATTTAATTTAAAATTCCACTGCCTTGGGGCTTGCTTTAATCCATATAAAGATTTGGTTAACTTACAAACTTTAGTATCATTACATGAAAAATAACCTTCAGGTAATTTCATGTACACCTCTTCATGTAAGTCCCCATAAAGAAAAGCATTATTAATATCCAATTGATAAAGAGTCCAATTATTTTGAACAGCTAATGTAATAATACATCTAACTGTTACATGTTTCACAACAGGAGAAAAGGTTTCATCATAATCAATTCCCTCCTTTTGACTATATCCCTTTGCAACAAGTCTAGCTTTGTACCTCTCAATCTCTCCATTTGATTTATATTTAATCCTATAAACCCATTTGTTACCAATAGGTTTCCTACCATGAGGAAGATCAGTGATAATCCATGTATTATTCCTATTAAGAGCTTCCATTTCTTGATTCATGGCCTCTACCCAGTTACTATCCTAGGTTCATAAGATTTGTTCAAATTAGAGATAAAACATCTATTTTCAGAGTTAAGAAAAGAATAATTAACAAATCTTTCAATTCCATACTTAACTTTTCCTTCAACTAAAAAATCATCAAATTTCTTTGGAAAAACAGATTCTCTGGTAGACCTCCTTACAGATTGAATGTGTGCAGGACTAGTGTGAATATTTGAAAAATTATTGCCCTCAGGAGATGATATGTTATCCATGGGAGTTGCAGAAGTACTTTGACCATCACTAGGACAACTTTCATTACTAGGAGATGAATCATCTCTTGTAATGTCATCATCTCTAGTGGAGCCTGTAGTACCACTACCATCACCATCATATTCAGCTCTCCCTTCATCATTGGGACTTAAGGTGTTTTGGTTTGTTGAAAAAATTTGATCAAACAAATGCAAATTATTTTTATCAGAAGTATCAACATTAAAATTCAGATCAACAGAATCAGATTTCAATGGAAAAATGTTTTCATAAAATTTTACATCTCTAGAAAACAGAATACTTTTATTTTCCAAATTTAACAATTTATAACCCTTTTGAACATTACCAAAACCAATTAAAACACACTTGTAAGACCTACTAGAAAATTTATTTTCAAGATTTAAAACAGTTGCATAACATAAACATCCAAAACACCTCAAATGAGAGAGACTAGGTTCTTTTTTAACACACATTCATAAGGAGTCTTTCCAGAGAGCACACTTGAAGGAGTCCTGTTAATCAAATAACAAGCAGTTAAAATACAATCACTCCACATATTTAAAGGTAACCCCTCTTGAAACATTAGAGCTCTTGCTACATTAAGCAAGTGTCTATGTTTTCTTTCTACAATACCATTTTGTTGAGGAGTATATGCACAAGAAGTTTGATGCACAACACCATTTGCTTTTAAAAAATTATTCATTCTGTTATTCACAAATTCAGTTCCATTATCACTTCTTAAAACTTTGACCTTTTTGTTAAACTAATTTTTAATTAAATTGATTACAGCTAAAACATTATCAAAAGTTTCTTCTTTAGTTTTCAACAGAAAAATCCATACAACCCTTGAAAAATCATCAACAACAGTTAAAAAATATTTATATCCTTCTTTACTTTGAATTTTGAAAGGACCCCAAAGATCTAAATGCAACAAATCACCTAACTCTTGTGACTTATGATCACTAAGAGGAAAGGGTTCCCTGGTTTGTTTTGCCTTATGGAAAATATCACAGGGACAATTTTCTTTAAAATCTTTTAAATTCAGTTTTTGTTTTAAAAACCTTTAAGGCTTGATCAGATGGATGACCAAGTCTTGCATGCCAAAATTGAGCAGTAACATAATGAACACATACATTGCAAGACATACCCAAATTATTCAAAATTTTCTCATCAAACATGTAAAGACCTCCAGACTGTAGTGACCCAAATTTTTCCATGATTATATATTAAATGAAAACTATATTTACATGATTAAATATTTCCAACATGTTAAGCAATCAAACTTGTTAAGACTTGATTAATTGAAATAAGTTTCATGTAGACAATTGATCACCCAAGTTGACCGGCAATTCACGAACGTTAAAACTTGTAAAAACTATATGATGACATATATATGGATATATATATATAGTTAACATGATATTATGATAAGTAAGTATCTTACTAAGTGTATTAACAATGAGTGATATACATAAAAATGAGATTATTGAATTAAGAAACTCGAAACGATATATATAACAAATTATCGTTATAACAACGTCTTACTAAATACATATGAATCATATTAAGATATAGATACACTATGTTTAATATGATAAAATAATAATTAAGTATATCATTGAGTGTATTAACAATGAACTATAGAAGTAAGATGAGACTACTAACTTAAAGATTTCGATACAATATATATATGTAACGATTATCGTTGTAATAGTATTTTAACTTATATATATGATGTTAAGATATATTCATACACCATGTTATCATGTTAACATAACAATTTAACATCTTATTTAAGTATTATAACAAAGGATCAATTATATTTAACAAGATCGTTAACTTAAAGGTTCTGAAACAACACTTACATATAACGACTAACGATGACTTAACGACTCAGTTAAATGTATATACATGTAGTGTATTAAGATATATTAATACACTTTTGGAAGACTTCATGACATATATCAAAGTACTTCTACTTAACAAAAATGCTTACAATTATATCCTCATTCATTTTCATCAACAACTCTACTCGTATGCACCCGTATTCATACTCGTACAATACACAGCTTCTAAGATGTATATACTATTGGTATATACACTCAATCATCAGCTCCTTAGCAACCCATGTGAGTCATTGAACATGTGGGAACCATCATTTGGCAACTAGCATGAAATATCTCACAAAATTACAAAAAATATTATAAATCATTCATGAACTATTTACATGAAAACAAACTTAATGATATGCTAACTTAATGATTTAAAACTTGGAACCACGAAGAACACCGTAAAACCGGATATACGCCGTCGTAGTAAAACCGGGGGCTGTTTTGGTTTGGATAATTAAAAACTATGATAAACTTTGATTTAAAAGTTATTCTTCTGGGAAAATAATTTTTATTATGAACATGAAACTATATCCAAAAATTATGGTTAAACTCAAAGTGGAAGTATGTTTTCCAAAATGGTCATCTAGACGTCGTTCTTTCGACTGAAATGACTACCTTTACAAAAACGACTTGTAACCTATATTTTCGACTATAAACTTATAATTTTTCTGTTTAGATTCATAAACTTAAGTTCAATATGAAATCATAGCAACTTGAATCACTCGAAACGGATTTAAAACGAAGAAGTTATGGGTAAAACAAGATTGGATAATTTTGCTTCTTGTAGCTACGTGAAATTTGTAACAAATTTATACAAATTATAACTTAACTAACTTATATTGTATTATACATGTATTCTAACATATATTATGTAATCTTGGGATACCATAGACACGAATACAATGTTTTGACATATCATATCGACCCATCTATATATATATTTCGGAACATCCATAGACACTCTATATGCAGTAATTTGGAGTTATCTATACAGGGTTGAGGTTGATTCCAAAATATTATATATACTTTGAGTTGTGATCTAGCCTGAGACTTGTATACACGAGGTCGTGGATTGATTCGAGATAATATATATTGCTTTATTTCTGTACATCTAACTGTGGACAACTAGTTGTAGGTTACTAAGGAGGACTGCTGACTTAACAAACTCAAATCATTAAAACGTAATAAAAAATGTTGTAATTATATTTTGATCATACTTTGATACATATGTACATATTTGTTATAGGTTCGTGAATCGACCAGTGGCCAAGTCTTACTTCCCGACGAAGTAAAAATCTGTGAAAGTGAGTTATAGTCCCATTTTTTAAATATAATATTTTTGGGATGAGAATACATGCAGTTTTATAAATGTTTTACAAAATAGACACAAGTACGCAAAACTACATTCTATGGTTGGATTATTAAATCGAATATCGCCCTTCAAGTCTGGTAACCTAAGAATTAGGGAAATGGCCCCTAATTGACGCGAATCCTAAAGATAGATCTATTGGGCTTAACAACCCTCATTCAGGTTATGAATGGTTTAGTACTTCGAGATTATTATACAGATGAGAGGTTCTGTTTTGGGGATATTCTATGCATTATGTTAACGTCGGTTACCAGGTGTTCAACTTATGAATGATTTTTATCTCTATGCAGTTTGCGAAATGCCTGATATGAAATGTGCTATAAAAATGAAATCTTGTGGTCTATTATTATGATTTGATAATATATAGGTTAAACCTATAACTCACCAACATTTTTTGTTGACGTTTTAAGCATGTTTATTCTCAGGTGATTATTAAGAGCTTCCGCTGTTGCATACTAAAATAAGGACAAGATTTGGAGTCCATGCTTGTATGATATTGTGTAAAAATTGCATTCAAGAAACTTATTTTGATGTAATATATTGTTATTGTAAACCATTATGTAATGGTCGTGTGTAAACGGTATATTTTAGATTATCATTATTTGATAATCTACGTAATGCTTTTTAAACCTTTATCGATAAAATAAAGGTTATGGTTTTTTTAAAAATGAATGCAGTCTTTGAAAAATGTCTCATATAGAGGTCAAAATCTCGCGACGAAATCAATTAATATGGAACGTTTATAATCAATATGAACGGGACATTTCAGTTGGTATCAGAGCGTTGGTCTTAGAGAACCAAAAATTTTCATTAGTGTGTCTTATCGAGTTCGTTAGGATGCATTAGTGAGTCTGGACTTCGACCGTGTTTACTTGAAAAACGTTTGCTTAACATTTTTGTTGGAAACTATATATTGTTAACATGTAAATATTATGTGATATATTAATCTCTTAAAATGTTTGATATTGTGTGTTAGATGTCTACCTCTAGTACAAATCCCATCGAATCACCTAATAATAATGAAGAGTCGAATATATATTGGGAAGATTCACAAATTCCCGATGAGGAACCAAAAGAAGAGGAACCGGAAGAGGAGGAACCGGAAGAGGAGGAACCGAAAGAAGAGGAGGAACCGAAGAAGAGGTTCCGGAGGGGGGAATTTTAGGAACCACTGAAAAACAGACAAATAAAAGAAAACCCTAAACTAATGGACCAAAATTAATAATGGTCAATGGTGTTTCCGCCGAGGAAGCAAAATATTGGGAAGAATACCAATTTTTCGATGAATCGGATCCCGATGAGGATTCCGATGATGTTATAGAAATTACCTCGACCCAATTTGAAAAAGCAAAAGAAAATAATAAGGGGAAAGGGCATTAAAATAGAGAAACTTGATTCCAACTTCGATGAACTATATATGTATCGTCAACACCCGTATTTCTTAAGTTGTAACAATAACCCGGGAACCTCTAAGCCACCAGGTTTTTCTATACCATTTGTGAAAAGAAATGCTTGTATTAGGGGAGCATCATATATCCCTAGAAAGTTAGCAAAACGAAACAGGTCCGAAGAGGAAGAAACTAGTGAGTCGGATTAAAGAGTTGTAATCATGAGGTGTAAAATATGTAAAATAAGTGTGCTTGTACTTTTCTTGTTGTATATAAAAATTGCTTGTATTATTTGATAATTATCTTTTACGAATCTAACCCTCGTCTATTTTTTACAGTATAAAAATAAAAATGGATGTTAAGGATAGACAACCAAAAATTTTAGAAGACCTACCCGGGGACATGATTGATGAAATCTTGTCTAAAGTCAGTCATAATTCGTCGGCACAATTATTTACAGCGAAATTAGCCTGTAGAACATTTGATGAACGTTCCAGGCATGCCTTAGTTTATAAAAGGCTTTCATTTGAAAGATGGAGTATATCACATTGGGGAGACCGTAAGTTACGCCGTGTTTTCTTTAAAGCATTAAATGCGGGGAACTCAAATGCAATTTTAAGCTACCAGTTAAAAACCTATTTTGACTCAACATATCCCAACATAGGACTTCGAGCTTTAGAAAGAGCTGCTAACATGCAACATAAAGAAGCATGTTATGCTTACGGGTTAGTGATGATCGCTTCTCACCAAAGTGAGAAAAAGAACATCAGATTTCAACTTTTAAATAAAACCATCCCACAAGTGACGGATTCAGTAGTTGGGGTGAGAAATAAGGTTTTTAGATTATTACGGGGCTGTTGGGCATTAAGAAACCCTCGTCCCTTTGACGACGTTACAACATGCTGTCTTGTCAACAGCCACAACGGTTATGTTCCACAAGACCAAGGATGGGAAGTAGTCTTAGTAAAACCAGAATGCATGACTTGTTTCTGGACCTATGAATTACGTGTTTTTATTGCCTTTGCTGAACGACTTGCGTATTAACTAGGATTGTTGTCACAACTGTTTTGTATCAAAGTTATCGTGTGCTATATTTCATCCTATATGTATTATAGCAGTATTGTAAGTTTGTAAAATATTGTATAAAAGTTTGAACATGAAATATTATTATAATCAGTTTTTCATATAGAATTGTAGTAGTTGAATGGTATATTAGCTACTAAGTATGAACTTAACGGGTAGGTACTACCCGAATTAAAACTATAAAATGCTAATATGAAGAAAAAGCTTTTATAAATGAGTTCATATTATGCTACGAAATACTACTGACTACTCTTAATATTCTATATGATTAACTTAATTCTTTTGGGCTATTTTTGAAGGAAATGGCACCGACGACTCGTCAGAATTTGAACATGAGAGAGGAAGACTTCCGTGCTTTCCTTGTAGCAAATATAGCCGCAGTACAGGCTGCGATGCAAAATAACAATAATTCTGAATCCAGCAATGGAACTAACGCCACAAGAACTCGTGTAGGATGCTCCTACAAAGAATTCACTGCCTGTAAACCTTTGGAATTCGATGGAACTGAGGGTCCAATCGGATTAAAACGGTGGACTGAGAAGGTTGAATCGGTGTTTGCCATAAGTAAGTGCACTAAAGAAGACAAAGTAAAGTACGCTAAGCGTACCTTCACGGGTACTGCGTTAACATGGTGGATCACTTATCTAGAACAGGTGGGACAAGATGCTGCTTACGCACTACCGTGGTCAGCATTCAAACACTTAATGAACGAGCAGTACCGTCCCAGAAACGAGGTCAATAAGCTCAAAGTAGAGATTAGAGGGTTACAAACACAAGGGTTTGATATTACCACGTGCGAACGACGATTCACAGAGTTGTGCCTATTGTGTCCGGGAGTGTTCGAAGATGAAGAAGAGAAAATCAACGCATTTATGAAAGGGTTACCAGAAAGGATTCAAGAAGATGTGAGCTCACACGAGCCCGCCTCCATACAAAAGGCGAGTCGAATGGCACATAAACTCATAAATCAGATTGAGGAAAGAATTAAAGAGCAGACGGCCAAAGAAGCCAACACAAAACAAGTCAAGAGAAAGTGGGAAGAAACCAGTGACAAGGGTCACAATTTTAACAATCAACACAACAATCACAACTTCAATCGCACCAAATTTCGCAACAACAACCGCAACAAAAACCATCCCAACAACAATAACCATTACAACCACCGTCCTAACAATAATAACAATCGTAACAACAACCATTTCAATAACAACAAGAGGCAGAAACCATGCCAGAGGTGTGAAGGATACCATCCGACTGGGCTCTGTACGACAGTGTGTACAAAGTGTAAAAGAAAGGGCCATGGTGCGACGAAGTGCAAAATCTACGGATCAATGACTAAGGGAACAAATAATGCCGGAACAAGTTATGCCGACATTACTTGTTTCGGATGCGGAAAGAAGGGCCATTATAAAAATATGTGTCCAAATCAGGGGGATAATAATGGGCAAGGCCGAGGAAGAGTCTTCAACATTAATGCGGTTGAAGCGTAGGAAGACCCGGAGCTTGTTACGGGTACATTTCTTATTGACAATACATCTGCTTATGTTTTATTTGATTCGGGTGCGGATAGAAGCTATATGAGTAAGGATTTCTGTACTAAAATAAGTTGTCCATTGACGCCTTTGGATAATAAATTTTTATTCGAATTAGCAAACGGTAAATTAATTACAGCAGATAAGATATGTCAGAATCGAGAAATTAAACTGGTTAGCGAAACGTTTAAGATTGATTTGATACCAGTAGAGTTAGGGAGTTTTAATGTGATAATCGACATGGACTGGTTGAAAAAGGAGAGAGCGGAAATCCTATGTTACAAAAATGCGATTCGCATTGTACGAGAAAAAGGAAAACCCTTAATGGTGTACGGAAAAAAGAGCAACGCGAAGCTAAATCTTATTAGTAATTTGAAGGTGCAAAAACTAATAAGAAAAGGTTTCTATTCCGTTCTAGCACACATCGAAGAACTCAAACTCGAAGAAAAGAACATCAATGATGTTCCCGTCGCAAAAGAATTTCTCGATGTATTTTCCGAAAGAATTACCTGGACTACCTCCACACCGATCTGTTGAATTTCAAATAGATCTTGTATCAGGAGCTGCACTAATAGCTCGTGCTCCATACAGACTCGCACCCAGCAAAATGAAGGAACTCCAAAGTCAATTACAAGAACTTTTAGAGCGTGGTTTCATTCGACCAAGCACATCACCATGGGGAGCTCTTGTTTTGTTTGTCAAAAAGAAGGATGGTACATTCAGATTGTGTATCAACTACCGAGAGTTGAACAAACTTACCATCAAGAACCGTTACCCACTACCGAGAATCGACGACTTATTTGATCAACTACAAGGTTCGTCAGTTTATTCAAAGATTTATTTACGTTATGGGTATCATCAAATGCGGGTGAAGAGGGATGATATTCCAAAGACTGCTTTTAGGACGCGTTACGGTCATTATGAGTTTATGGTTATGCCGTTTGGATTGACTAACGCACCAGCTATGTTCATGGACCTCATGAACCGAGTGTGTGGGCCATATCTTGATAAATTTGTCATTGTCTTCATCGATGACATACTTATTTTACTCAAAGAATGATCAAGAGCACGGTGAGCATTTGAGAAAGGTGTTAGAATTATTGAGGAAGGAAAAATTGTACGCTAAGTTTTCAAAGTGTGCATTTTGGTTGAAAGAAGTTCAATTCCTCGGCTACATAGTGAACAAAGAAGGTATTCAGGTGGATCCGGCAAAGATTGAAATCGTTGAAAAGTGGGAAACCCTAAAAACTCCGAAGCATATACGTCAATTTTTAGGATTGGCTAGTTACTACAGAAGATTCATCCAAGATTTTTCCAAAATAGCAAAATCCTTGAATGCATTAACGCATAAAGGGAAGAAATTTGAATGGAAGGATGAGCAGGAGAAAGCGTTTCAATTGTTGAAGAAAAAGTTAACTACGGCACCTATATTGTCATTGCCTGAAGGGAATGATGATTTTGTGATATATTGTGACGCCTCAAAGCAAGGCCTCGGTTGTGTATTAATGTAATGAACAAAGGTAATTGCTTATGGGTCTAGACAATTGAAGATTCACGTGCAGAATTATACGACGCATTATTTGAAATTAGACGCAGTTGTTTTTGCATTAAAGACTTTGAGGCACTACTTATATGGGGTCAAAAGTATTATATATACCGATCACAAAAGTCTCCAACACATATTTAATCAGAAACAACTAAACATGAGGCAGCGTAGGTGGATTGAGTTATTGAATGATTACGATTTAGAGATTCGTTACCATCCGGGGAAGGCAAATGTGGTAGCCGACGCTTTGAGTAGAAAGGACAGAGAACCTATGCTGGTAAAAGCTATAAATATAATTATTCATACTAACCTTACTACTCAAATAAAGGAGGCACAGCATGGAGTTGTAAGAGAAGGGAATTTGAAGAATGAAATAGCCAAAGGATCGGAGAAACACCTTAATATTCGGAAAGATGGAACCTGATATAGAGCTTAAATAATTTGGGTGCCAAAGTTTGGAGATGTGAGAGAAATGGTACTTAAGGAAGCACATAAAACCAGATACTCAATACATCCCGGAGCAGGAAAGATGTACAAGGACCTCAAGAAACATTTTTAGTGGCCGGGTATGAAAGCCGATATTGCTAAATATGTAGGAGAATGTGTGACGTGTTCTAAGGTCAAAACTGAACATCAAAAACTATCAGGTCTACTTCAGCAACATGAAATCCCAGAATGGAAATGAGAAAACATTACCATGGATTTCATTACTAAATTGCCAAGGACTGCAAGTGGTTATGATACTATTTGGGTAATAGTCGATCGTCTTACCAAATCAGCACACTTTCTGCCAATGAAAGAAGATGATAAAATGGAGAAGTTGGCGTGATTATATTTAAAGGAAGTTGTCTCCAGACATGGAATACCAATCTCTATTATCTCTGATAGGGATGGCAGATTTGTTCCAAGGTTTTAGCAGACACTGCAACAAGCATTGGGGACTCGTCTAGACATGAGTACTGCTTATCATCCACAAACTGATGGGCAAAGTGAAAGGATAATACAGACCCTTAAAGACATGCTACGCGCATGTGTTATCGATTTCGAAAATAGTTAGGATCGACACCTAACGTTAGCAGAATTTTCCTACAACAACAGTTACCATTCGAGTATTGAGATGACGCCGTTTAAAGCACTTTATGGTAGAAAGTGCAGGTCTCCGATTTGTTGGAGTGAAGTGGGGGATATACATATTACGGGTCCAGAGATAATACAAGAAACTACCGAGAAAATCATCCAAATTCAACAACGATTGAAAACCGCCCAGAGTCGACAAAAGAGCTACGCAGACAGTAAAAGAAAAGATATAGAATTTGAGATTGGAGAGATGGTCATGCTTAAGGTTTCACCTTGGAAAGGCGTTGTTCGATTTGGTAAACTGGGGAAACTAAATCCAAGGTACATTAGACCATTCAAGATTATAGATCGTGTCGGACCAGTAGCTTACCAACTTGAGTTACCTCAACAACTCGCGGCTGTACATAACACTTTCCACGTCTCGAATTTAAAGAAATGTTTTGCTAAATAAGATCTCACTATTCCATTAGACGAAATCCAAATCAACGAAAAACTTCAATTCATTGAAGAACCCGTCGAAATAATGGATCGTGAGATTAAAAGACTTAAGCAAAACAAGATACCAATTATTAAGGTTCAATAGAATGCTCATAGAGGACCCGAGTTCACCTGGGAGCATAAAGATCAGATGAAGAAGAAATACCCGCACCTATTTCCAGAAGATTCGTCAACACCTTCTACAGCTTAAAATTTCGGGACGAAATTTATTTAACGGGTAGGTATTGTAGTGACCCGAACTTTTCCATGATTATATATTAAATGAAAACTATATTTGCATGATTAAATATTTCCAACATGTTAAGCAATCAAACTTGTTAATACTTGATTAATTGAAATGAGTTTCATGTAGACAATTAACCACCCAAGTTGACCGGTGATTCACGAACGTTAAAACTTGTAAAAACTATATGATGACATATATATGGATATATAAATAGTAAACATGATATTATGATAAGTAAGTATCTTACTATGTGTATTAACAATGAGTGATATACATAAAATGAGATTATTGAATTAAGAAACTCGAAACGATATATATAACGATTATCGTTATAACAACGTCTTACAAAATACATATGAATCATATTAAGATATAGATACACTATGTTTAACATGATAAAATGCTAATTAAGTATATCATTGAGTGTATTAACAATGAACTATAGAAGTAAGATGAGACTACTAACTTAAAGATTTCGATACAATATATATATGTAACGATTATCGTTGTAATAGTATTTTAACATATATATATGATGTTAAGATATATTCATACACCATGTTATCATGTTAACATAACAATTTAACATCTTATTTAAGTATTATAACAATGGATCAATTACATTTAACAAGATCGTTAACTTAAAGTTTCCGAAATAACACTTACATATAACGACTAACGATGACTTAACGACTCAGTTAAATGTATATACCTGTAGTGTATTAAGATGTATTAATACACTTTTGGAAGACTTCATGACATATATCAAAGTACTTCTACTTAACAAAAATGCTTACAATTACATCCTCATTCATTTCATCAACAATTCTACTCGTATGCACCCGTATTCGTACTCGTACAATACACAGCTTCTAAGATGTATATACTATTGGTATATACACTCAATCATCAGCTCCTTAGCAGCCCATTTGAGTCATTAAACATGTGGGAACTATCATTTGGCAACTAGCATGAAATATCTCACAAAATTACAAAAAATATTATAAATCATTCATGAATTATTTACATGAAAACAAACTTACACATCCTTTATGTCTAATCCATATACCAACGACCAAAAACACCTACAAACACTTTCATTCTTCAATTTTCTTCATCTAATTGATCTCTCTCAAGTTCTATCTTCAAGTTCTAAGTGTTCTTCATAAATTCTATAAGTTCCAGTTTCATAAAATCAAGAATACTATCAAGTTTGCAACATTACTTCCAAGCTTTCTAATCCAATCTAAGTAGTCATCTAAGCTCAAGAAATCTTTCTTATTTACAGTAAGATATCTTTCTAATACAAGGTAATACTCATATTCAAACTTTGATTCAATTTCTATAACTATAACTATCTTATTTCGAGTGGAAATCTTACTTGAACTTGTTTTCGTGTCATGATTCTACTTCAAGAAATTTCAAGCCATTCAAGAATCCTTTGAAGCTAGATCAATTTTTGTCACTTCCAGTAGGTTTACCTACTAAAGTTAAGGTATTAATGATGTTCATAACATCATTCGATTTATATATATAAAACTATCTTATTCGAAGATTTGAAAATGTAATCACTAGAACATAGTTTAGTTAATTCTAAACTTGTTCGCAAACAAAAGTTAATCCTTCTAACTTGACTTTTAAAATTAACTAGACACATGTTCTATATCTATATGATATGCTAACTTAAAGATTTAAAACTTGGAACCACGAAGAACACCGTAAAACCGGAAATACGCCGTCGTAGTAAAATCGGGGGCTGTTTTGGTTTGGATAATTAAAAACTATGATTTAAAAGTTATTCTTCTGGGAAAATGATTTTTCTTATGAACATGAAACTATATCAAAAAATCATGGTTAAAATCAAAGTGGAAGTATGTTTTCCAAAATGGTCATCTAGACGTCGTTCTTTCGACTGAAATGACTACCTTTACAAAAATGACTTGTAACCTGTATTTTCGACTATAAACTTATACTTTTTCTATTTAGATTCATAAACTTAAGTTCAATATGAAACCATAGCAACTTGAATCACTCGAAACAGATTTAAAACGAAGAAGTTATGGGTAAAACAAGATTGGATAATTTTGCTTCTTGCAGCTACGTGAAATTTGTAACAAATTTATACAAATCATAATTTAACTAACTTATATTGTATTATAAATGTATTCTAACATATATTATGTAATCTTGGGATACCATAGACACGAATACAATGTTTTGACATATCATATCGACCCATCTATATATATATTTCGGAACAACCATAGACACTCTATATGCAGTAATGTTGGAGTTAGCTATACAAGGTTGAAGTTGATTCCAAAATATTATATATACTTTGAGTTGTGATCTAGCCTGAGACTTGTATACACGAGGTCGTGGATTGATTCGAGATAATATATATTGTTTATTTCTGTACATCTAACTGTGGACAACTAGTTGTAGGTTACTAACGAGGACTGCTGACTTAACAAACTCAAATCATTAAAACGTAATAAAAAATGTTGTAATTATATTTTGATCATACTTTGATACATATGTACATATTTATTATAGGTTCGTGAATCGACCAGTGGCCAAGTCTTACTTCCCGACGAAGTAAAAATTTGTGAAAGTGAGTTATAGTCCCATTTTTTAAATATAATATTTTTGGGATGAGAATACATGCAGTTTTATAAATGTTTTACAAAATAGACACAAGTACGCAAAACTACATTCTATGGTTGGATTATTAAATCGAATATCACCCTTCAAGTCTGGTAACCTAAGAATTAGGAAAATGGCCCCTAATTGACGAGAATCCTAAAGATAGATCTATTAGGCTTAACAACCCCCATTCAGCTTATGAATGGTTTAGTACTTCGAGATTATTATACAGACGAGAGGTTCTGTTTTGGGGATATTCTATACATTATGTTAACGTCGGTTACCAGGTGTTCAACTTATGAATGATTTTTATCTCTATGCAGTTTGCGAAATGCCTGATATGAGATGTGCTATAAAAATGAAATCTTGTGGTCTATTAATATGATTTGATAATATATAGGTTAAACCTATAACTCACCAACATTTTTTGTTGACGTTTTAAGCATGTTTATTCTCAGGTGATTATTAAGAGCTTCCGCTGTTGCATACTAAAATAAGGACAAGATTTGGAGTCCATGCTTGTATGATATTGTGTAAAAACTGCATTCAAGAAACTTATTTTGATGTAATATATTCTTATTGTAAACCATTATGTAATGGTCGTGTGTAAAGGGTATATTTTAGATTATCATTATTTGATAATCTACGTAATGCTTTTTAAACCTTTATCGATAAAATAAAGGTTATGGTTGTTTTAAAAATGAATGCAGTCTTTAAAAAATGTCTCATATAGAGGTCAAAACCTCGTGACCAAATCAATTAATATGGAACGTTTATAATCAATATGAACGGGACATTTCAGTTGGTATCAGAGCGTTGGTCTTAGAGAACCAGAAATTTGCATTAGTGTGTCTTATCGAGTTCGTTAGGATGCATTAGTGAGTCTGGACTTCGACCGTGTTTACTTGATAAACGTTTGCTTAACATTTTTGTTGGAAACTATATATTGTTAACATGTAAATATTATGTGATATATTAATCTCTTAACTTGTTTGATATTGTGTGTTAGATGTCTACCTCTAGTACAAATCCCATTGAATCACCTAATAATAATGAAGAGTCGAATATATATTGGGAAGATTCACAAATTCCCGAAGAGGAACCGGAAGAAGAGGAACCGGAAGAGGAGGAACCGGAAGAGGAGGAACCGGAAGAAGAGGAACCGAAAGAAGAGGTTCCGGAGGGTGAAATTTTAGGAACCACTGAAAAACAGACAAAAAAAAGAAAACCCTCAACTAATGGACCAAAATTAATAATGGTCAATGGTGTTTCCGCCGAGGAAGCAAAATATTGGGAAGAATACTAATTTTTTGATGAATCGGATCCCGATGAGGATTCCGATGATGTTATAGAAATTACCTCGACCCAATTTGAAAAAGCAAAAGAAAATAATAAGGGAAAGGGCATTAAAATGGAGAAACTTGATTCCAACTTCGATGAACTATATATGTATCGTCAACACCCGTATTTCTTAAGTTGTAACAATAACCCGGGAACCTATAAGCCACCAGGTTTTTCTAGACCATTTGTGAAAAGAACGGCTCGTATTAGGGGAGCATCATATGTCCCTAGAATGTTAGCAAAACGAAACAGGTCCGAAGAGGAAGAAATTAGTGAGTCGGATTAAAGAGTTGTAATCATGAGGTGTAAAATATGTAAAATAAGTGTGCTTGTACTTTTCTTGTTGTATATAAAAATTGCTTGTATTATTTGATAATTATCTTTTACGAATCTAACCCTCGTCTATTTTTTACAGTATAAAAATAAAAATGGATGTTAAGGATAGACAACCAAAAATTTTAGAAGACCTACCCGGGGACATGATTGATGAAATCTTGTCTAAAGTCCGTCAGAATTCGTTGGCATAATTATTTACGGCGAAATTAGCATGTAGAACATTTGATGAACGTTCCAGGCATGCCTTAGTTTATAAAAGGCTTTCATTTGAAAGATGGAGTATATCACATTGGGGAGACCGTAAGTTACGCCGTGTTTTCTTTAAAGCGTTAAATGCGGGGAACTCAAATGCAATTTTACGCTACGAGTTAAAAACCTATTTTGACCCAATATATCCCAACATAGGACTTCGAGCTTTAGAAAGAGCTGCTAACATGCAACATAAATAAGCATGTTATGCTTACGGGTTAGTGATGTTCGCTTCTCACCAAAGTGAGAAAAAGAACATCGGATTTCAACTTTTAAATAAAACCTTCCCACAAGTGACGGATTCAGTAGTTGGGGTGAGAAATAAGTTTTTTAGATTATTACGGGGCTGTTGGGCATTACGAAACCCTCGTCCCTTTGACGATGTTACAAAATGCTATCTTGTCAACAGCCACAACGATTATGTTCCACAAGACCAAGGATGGGAAGTAGTCTTAGTAAAACCAGAATGCATGACTTGTTTCTGGACCTATGAATTACGTGTTTTTATTGCCTTTACTGAACGACTTGCGTATTAGCTAGGATTGTTGTCACAACTATTTTGTATAAAAGTTATCGTGTGCTATATTTCATCCTATATGTACTATAGCGGTATTGTAAGTTTGTAAAATATTGTATAAAAGTTTGAACACGAAATATGATTATAATTAGTTTTTCATATAGAATTGTAGTAGTTGAATGGTATATTAGCTACTAAGTATGAACTTAACCGGTAGGTACTACCCGAATTAAAACTATAAAATGCTAATATGAAGAAAAAGCTTTTATAAATGAGTTCATATTATGCTACAAAATACTACTGACTACTCTTAATATTCTATATGATTAACTTAATTCTTTTGGGCTATTTTTGAAGGAAATGGCACCGACGACTCGTCAGAATTTGAACCATGAGCGAGGAAGACTTCCGTGCTTTCCTTGCAGCAAACATAGCCGCAGTACAGGCTGCGATGCAAAATAACAATAACTCTGAATCCAGCAATGGAACTAACACAACAAGAACTCGTGTAGGATGCTCCTACAAAGAATTCACTGCCTGTAAACCTTTGGAATTTGATGGAACCGAGGGTCCAATCGGATTAAAACGGTGGACTGAGAAGGTTGAATCGGTGTTTTCCATAAGTAAGTGCACTGAAGAAGAGAAAGTAAAGTACGCTAAGCATACCTTCACGGGTACTGCATTAACATGGTGGAACACTTATCTAGAACAGGTGGGACAAGATGCTGCTTACGCACTACCGTGGTCAGCATTCAAACACTTAATGAACAAGCAGTACCGTCCCAGAAACGAGGTCAATAAGCTCAAGGTAGAGCTTAGAGGGTTACAAACACAAGGGTTTGATATTACCACGTACGAACGACGATTCACAGAGTTGTGCCTATTGTGTCCGGGAGTGTTCGAAGATGAAGAAGAGAAAATTGACGCATTTGTGAAAGGGTTACCAGAAAGGATTCAAGAAGATGTGAGCTCACACGAGCCCGACACCATACAAAAGGCGAGTCGAATGGCTCATAAACTCATAAATCAGATTGAGGAAAGAATTAAAGAGCAGGCGGCCGTAGAAGCCAACACAAAATAACTCAAGAGAAAGTGGGAAGAAACCAGTGACAAGGGTCACAATTTTAACAATCAACACAACAATCACAACTTCAATCGCACCAAATTTCGCAACAACAACAACCGCAACAACAACCATCCCAACAACAATAACCATTACAACCACCGTCCCAACAATAATAACAATCGTAACAACAACCATTTCAATAACAACAAGAGGCAGAAACCATGCCAGAGGTGTGAAGGATACCATCCGACTGGGCTCTGTACGGCAGTGTGTACAAAGTGTAAAAGAAAGGGCCATGGTGCGATAAAGTGCAAAAATCTACGGATCAATGACTAAGGGAACAAATAATGCCAGAACAAGTTATGCCGACATTACTTGTTTCGGATGTGGGAAGAAGGGCCATTATAAAAATATGTGTCCAAATCAGGGGGATAATAATGGGTAAGGCCGAGGAAGAGTCTTCAACATTAATACGGTTGAAGCGCAGGAAGACCCAGAGCTTGTTACGGGTACGTTTCTTATTCACAATACATCTGCTTATGTTTTATTTGATTCGGGTACGGATAGAAGCTATTTGAGTAAGGATTTCTGTGCTAAAATAAGTTGTCCATTGACGCCTTTGGATAATAAATTTTTATTCAAATTAGCAAACGGTAAATTAATTACAGCAGATAAGATATGTCAGAATCGAGAAATTAAACTGGTTAGCGAAAGGTTTAAGATTGATTTGATACCAGTAGAGTTAGGGAGTTTTGATGTGATAATCGGCATGGACTGGTTGAAAAAGGAGAGAGCGGAAATCGTATGTTACAAAAATGCGATTCGCATTGTACGAGAAAAAGGAAAACCCTTAATGGTGTACAGAGAAAAGAGCAACGCGAAGCTAAATCTTATTAGTAATTTGAAGGCGCAAAAACTAATAAGAAAAAGTTTCTATTCCGTTCTAGCACACATCGAAGAAGTCAAACTCGAAGAAAAGAACATCAATGATGTTCCCGTCGCAAAAGAATTTCCCGATGTATTTCCAAAAGAATTACCGGGACTACCTCCACACCGATCTGTTGAATTTCAAATAGATCTTGTACCCGGAGCTGCACCAATAGCTCGTGCTCCATACAGACTCGCACCCATCGAAATGAAGGAACTCCAAAGCCAATTACAAGAACTTTTAGAGCGTGGTTTCATTCGACCAAGCACATCACCATGGGGAGCTCCAGTTTTGTTTGTCAAAAATAAGGATGGTACATTCAGGTTGTGTATCGACTACCGAGAGTTGAACAAACTTACCATTAGGAACTGTTACCCACAACCGAAAATCGACGACTTATTTGATCAACTACAAGGTTCATCAGTTTATTCGAAGATTGATTTACGTTCTTGGTATCATCAAATGCGGGTGAAGGGGGATGATATTCCAAAGACTGCTTTTAGGACGCGTTACGGTCATTATGAGTTTATGGTTATGCCGTTTGGATTGACTAACGCACCAGCTGTGTTCATGGACCTCATGAACCGAGTGTGTAGGCCATATCTTGATAAATTTGTCATTGTCTTCATGGATGACATACTTATTTACTCAAAGAATGATCAAGAGCACGGTGAGCATTTGAGAAAGGTGTTAGAATTATTGAGGAAGGAATAATTGTACGCTAAGTTTTCAAAGTGTGCATTTTGGTTGAAAGAAGTTCAATTCCTCGGCCACATAGTGAACAAAGAAGGTATTCAGGTGGATTCGGCAAAGATTGAAATCGTTGTAAATTGGGAAACCCCAAAAACTCCGAAGCATATACGTCAATTTTTAGGATTGGCTGGTTACTACAGAAGATTCATCCAAGATTTTTCCAAAATAGCAAAACCCTTGACTGCATTAACGCATAAAGGGAAGAAATTTGAATGGAAGGATGAGTAGAAGAAAGCGTTTCAATTGTTGAAGAAAAAGTTAACTACGGCACCTATATTATCATTGCCTGAAGGGAATGATGATTTTTTGATATATTGTGACACCTCAAAGCAAGGCCTCGGTTGTGTATTAATGCAACGAACAAAGGTAATTGCTTATGCGTCTAGAAAATTGAAGATTCACGAGAAGAATTATACGACGCATGATTTGGAATTAGGTGCGGTTGTTTTTGCATTAAAGACTTGGAGGAACTACTTATATGGGGTCAAAAGTATTATATATACCGATCACAAAAGTCTCCAACACATATTTAATCAGAAACAACTAAACATGAGGCAGCGTAGGTAGATTGAGTTATTGAATGATTACGATTTCGAGATTCGTTACCATCCGGGGAAGGCAAATGTGGTAGCCGACGCTTTGAGTAGAAAGGATATAGAACCTATGCGGGTAAAAGCTATGAATATAATTATTCGTACTAACCTTACTACTCAAATAAAGGAGGTGCAGCATGGAGTTGTAAGAGAAGGGAATTTGAAGAATGAAATACCCAAAGGATCGGAGAAACACCTTAATATTCAGAAAGATGGAACCCGATATAGAGCTTAAAGAATTTGGGTGCAAAAGTTTGGAGATGTGAGAGAAATAGTACTTAAGGAAGCACATAAAACCAGATACTCAATACATCCCAGAGCGGGAAAGATGTACAAGGACCTCAAGAAACATTTTTGGTGGCCGGGTATGAAAGCCGATATTGCTAAATATGTAGGAGAATGTTTGACGTGTTCTAAGGTCAAAGCTGAACATCAAAAACCATCAGGTCTACTTCAGCAACATGAAATCCCAGAATGGAGATGGGAAAACATTACCATGGATTTCATTACTAAATTGCCAAGGACTTCAAGTGGTTATGATACTATTTGGGTAATAATCGATCGTCTTACCAAATCAGCACACTTTCTGCCAATGAAAGAAGATGATAAAATGGAGAAGTTAGCGCGATTATATTTAAAGGAAGTTGTCTCCAGACATGGAATACCAATCTCTATTATATCTGATAGGGATGGCAGATTTGTTTCAAGGTTTTGGCAGACACTGCAACAAGCATTGGGGACTCGTCTAGACATGAGTACTGCTTATCATCCACAAACTGATGGACAAAGTGAAAGGATGATACAGACCCTTGAAGACATGCTACGCACATGTGTTATCGATTTCGGAAACAGTTGGGATCGACACCTACCGTTAGCATAATTTTCCTACAACAACAGTTACCATTAGAGTATTGAGATGGCGCCGTTTGAAGCACTTAATGGTAGAAAGTTCAGGTCTACGATTTGTTGGAGTGAAGTGGGGGATAGACATATTACGGGTCCGGAGATAATACAAGAAACTACCAAGAAAATCATCCAAATTCAACAACGATTGAAAACCGCCCAGAGTCGACAAAAGAGCTACGCGGACAGTAAAAGAAAAGATATAGAATTTGAGATTGGAGAGATGTTCATGCTTAAGGTTTCACCTTGGAAAGGCGTTGTTCGATTTGGTAAACGGGAGAAACTAAATCCAAGGTACATTGGACCATTCAAGATTATAGATCGTGTCGGACCAGTAGCTTACCAACTTGAGTTACCTCAACAACTCGCGGCTGTACATTACACTTTTCACGTCTAGAATTTGAAGAAATGTTTTGCTAAAGAAGATCTCACTATTCCATTAGACGAAATCCAAATCAACGAAAAACTTCAATTCATTGAAGAACCCGTCGAAATAATGGATCGTGAGGTTAAAAAACTTAAGCAAAATAAGATACCAATTATTAAGGTTTGATGGAATGCTCGTAGAGGACCCGAGTTCACCTGGGAGCGTGAAGATCAGATGAAGAAGAAATACCCGCACCTATTTCCAGAAGATTCGTCAACACCTTCTACAGCTTAAAATTTCCGGACGAAATTTATTTAACGGGTAGGTACTGTAGTGACCCGAACTTTTCCATGATTATATATTAAATGAAAACTATATTTGCATGATTAAATATTTCCAACATTTTAAGAAATAAAACTTGTTAAGACTTGATTAATTGAAATGAGTTTCATGTAGATAATTGACCACCCAAGTTGACCGGCGATTCACGAACGTTAAAACTTGTAAAAACTATATGATGACATATATATGGATATATAAATAGTTAACATGATATTATGATAAGTAAGTATCTTACTAAGTGTATTAACAATGAGTGATATACATAAAAATGAGATTATTGAATTAAGAAACTCGAAACGATATATATAACGATTATCGTTATAACAACGTCTTACTAAATACATATGAATCATATTAAGATATAGATACACTATGTTTAACATGATAAAATGATAATTAAGTATATCATTGAGTGTATTAACAATGAACTATAGAAGTAAGATAAGACTACTAACTTAAAGATTTCGATACAATATATATATGTAACGATTATCGTTGTAATAGTATTTTAACATATATATATATATATATATATATATATATATATATATATATATATATATATATATATATATATATATATATATATATTACAAGGTGATTAAATATAATATTAACTAGATACAAAACGTTTTGATTTAAATTAATATTATCATATATATAAATAACGAGAAGTTGAATTAAAGAAGCAAATGACCAAAACACTCGAACGTTAAAGTTACATTTCGAGTGATATAGTTTATTGATAATTTAAGTCTATATTCATACACCATGTTATCATGTTAACATAACAATTTAACATCTTATTTAAGTATTATAACAATGGATCAATTACATTTAACAAGATCGTTAACTTAAAGGTTCCGAAACAACACTTACATATAACGACTAACGATGACTTAACGACTCAGTTAAATGTATATACATGTAGTGTATTAAGATGTATTAATACACTTTTGGAAGACTTCATGACATATATCAAAGTACTTCTACTTAACAAAAATGCTTACAATTACATCCTCATTCATTTTCATCAACAATTCTACTCGTATGCACCCGTATTCATACTCGTACAATACACAACTTCTAAGATGTATATACTATTGGTATATACACTAAATCATCAGCTCCTTAGTAGCCCATGTGAGTCATTAAACATGTGGGAACCATCATTTGGCAACTAGCATGAAATAACTCACAAAATTACAAAAAATATTATAAATCATTCATGAATTATTTACATAAAAACAAACTTACATATCCTTTATATCTAATCCATATACTAACGACCAAAAACACCTACAAACACTTTCATTCTTCAATTTTCTTCATCAAATTGATCTCTCTCAAGTTCTATCTTCAAGTTCTAAGTGTTCTTCATAAATTCTATAAGTTCTAGTTTCATAAAATCAAGAATACTATCAAGTTTGCAAGATTACTTCCAAGCTTTCTAATCCAATCCAAGTAGTCATCTAAGATCAAGAAATCATTCTTATTTACAGTAAGATATATTTCTAATACAAGGTAATACTCATATTCAAACTTTGATTCAATTTCTATAACTATAACTATCTTATTTCGAGTGGAAATCTTACTTGAACTTGTTTTCGTGTCATGATTCTACTTCAAGAACTTTCAAGCCATCCAAGAATCCTTTGAAGCTAGATCAATTTTTGTCACTTCTAGTAGGTTTACCTACTAAAGTTGAGGTATTAATGATGTTCATAACATCATTCGATTTATATATATAAAACTATATTATTCGAAGATTTGAACATGTAATCACTAGAACATAGTTTAGTTAATTCTAAACTTGTTCGCAAACAAAAGTTAATCCTTCTAACTTGACTTTTAAAATTAACTAGACACATTTTCTATATCTATATGATATGCTAACTTAATGATTTAAAACTTGGAACCACGAAGAACACCGTAAAACTGGATATACGCCGTCGTAGTAAAACCGGTGGCTGTTTTTGTTTGGATAATTAAAAACTATGATAAACTTTGATTTAAAAGTTATTTGTCTGGAAAAATGATTTTTCTTATGAACATGAAACTATATTCAAAAATCATGGTTAAACTCAAAGTGAAAGTATGTTTTCCAAAATGGTCATCTAGACGTCGTTCTTTCGACTAAAATGACTACCTTTACAAAAATGACTTGTAACCTGTATTTCAGACTATAAACTTATACTTTTTCTGTTTAGATTCATAAACTTAAGTTCACTATGAAACCATAGCAACTTTAATCACTTGAAACGGATTTAAAACGAAGAAGTTATGGGTAAAACAAGATTGGATAATTTTGCTTCTTGTAGCTACGTGAAATTTGTAACAAATTTATACAAATCATAACTTAACTAACTTATATTGTATTATACATGTATTCTAACATATATTATGTAATCTTGGTATACCATAGACACGAATACAATGTTTTGACATATCATATCGACCCATCTATATATATATTTCGGAACAACCATAGACACTCTATATGCAGTAATGTTGGAGTTAGCTATACAGGGTTGAGGTTGATTCCAAAATATTATATATACTTTGAGTTTTGATCTAGCCTAAGACTTGTATACACGAGGTCGTGGATTGATTCGAGATAATATATATTGCTTTATTTCTGTACATCTAACTGTGGACAACTAGTTATAGGTTACTAACAAGAACTGCTGACTTAACAAACTCAAATCATTAAAACGTAATAAAAAATGTTGTAATTATATTTTGATCATACTTTGATACATATGTACATAGTTTTTATAGGTTCGTGAATCGACCAGTGGCCAAGTCTTACTTCCCGACGATGTAAAAATCTGTGAAAGTGAGTTATAGTCCCATTTTTTAAATATAATATTTTGGGATGAGAATACATGCAGTTTTATAAATGTTTTACAAAATAGACACAAGTACGCAAAACTACATTCTATGGTTGGATTATTAAATCGAATATCGCCCTTCAAGTCTGGTAACCTAAGAATTAGGGAAATGGCCCCTAATTGACGCGAATCCTAAAGATAGATCTATTAGGCTTAACAACCCCCATTCAGGTTATGGATGGTTTAGTACTTCGAGATTATTATACAGACGAGAGGTTCTGTTTTGGGGATATTCTATGCATTATGTTAACGTCGGTTACCAGGTGTTCAACTTATGAATGATTTTTATCTCTATGCAGTTTGCAAAATGCCTGATATGAGATGTGCTATAAAAATGAAATCTTGTGGTCTATTAATATGATTTGATAATATATAGGTTAAACCTATAACTCACCAACATTTTTTGTTGACGTTTTAAGCATGTTTATTCTCAGGTGATTATTAAGAGCTTCCGCTGTTGCATACTAAAATAAGGACAAGATTTGGAGTCCATGCTTGTATGATATTGTGTAAAAACTGCATCCAAGAAACTTATTTTTATGTAATATATTCTTATTGTAAACCATTATGTAATGGTCGTGTGTAAACGGTATATTTTATATTATCATTATTTGATAATCTACGTAATGCTTTTTAAACCTTTATCGATAAAATAAAGGTTATGGTTGTTTTAAAAATGAATGCAGTCTTTGAAAAACATCTCATATAGAGGTCAAAATCTCGCGACGAAATCAATTAATATGGAACGTTTATAATCAATATGAACGGGATATTTCACAGAATGACTACCAGTCCCTACAGTTGTCATTGTTCTCAAGTCCTGAATAAAACATTTATGCTCATCAAAGCTAATAGTCAAACTACTATCTTTAGATAGCTTAAAAACAGCTAATAAACTAACACAATATTCTGGTACAACCAGAACATCATGAAGTATGATATTATTTGATAATTTTAAATTTCCCACTTTAATGACTTTAGCTTGAGTTCCATTTAGATGACCAACAGTTGAATTTAGTTTAGAAATATCAACCAAATCAATTAATCCAGTTTTAGAAACAGTCATGTGTTGATTTGCTCCAGAATCAATTATCCAACCTTGATTTGTATTTTTCATTTTATTATTAATGTGACTATTGAAGAATCTTTTAAAATTGGTATTAAAGAACACATTATGATTTACAAAAGTACCTGCCATGTTGGCACTGACATCAACAGAAGTTGCATTGTCATTAATCAAACTTAGAAGCTTCATCAATTGATCCTGTGTAAGACTTGCAGGAGCAGAATTCACACTTACATAATCATCTTTATTAGAAACACTATTATTTGCATAAGATTTATTTCCAGAATTCACATTATGTTGATTTCCACTAACCCTTCTTCTGAAGAATGGTGGATAACCAATAATCTCAAAACATCTATCAATGGTATGACCCAGCTTATTGCATTTTTTACATTTTAAGGTTTGGTTTTCACTTCTGTTATAATTATTATTTTGATAATTTCCAGAGTTATTACCAGCCTTATTAAAAGTATTATTAGATTGAGCCACAAATGCATTAGCCTGAGTTTTACCAATTTTATCAACAGAGATTCCTTTATGTGATTCTTCTCTTGAAATGATAGCATAAGCTTCTTTAACATCTAGAACAGAATCTCTTAACAATATATTACTTCTAACAGTAGTATATTCATCACTTAAGCCCATTAAAAATTGCATTAATTTCATTATCTTTTTATGCTCTTTATGTGATGTGCCTGATTCACAGGAGCAAGCAACAGCACCACAAGTATAATCTGGTGAGGACACCATTGCATCATATTGTTTCCACAATGTATTAAGTTTATGATAATACTCAGAAAGAGTACTATCATTCTGTTTAAGTGTATTGATTTGTTGTTGCAAATTAAAGATAATTGAAGTATCAATTTTATCATATGTCTCCTTAAGTTCATTCCAAACATCTGTAGCATTAGTTGAAAAAATTTGACCACAATACAGATCTTCAGTAACAGATCCAAGAATTCAGGATAGTACAACAGAGTTGCATCTATCCCATTGAGAGGCAAGAACCTCATCAGTTTTACTTCTTAAAACAGAACCATTAATGAATCCTATTTTATTTTTAATAGAAAGAGCCAATTTCATTGACCTACTCCAAATATTATAGTTTTCTGTTCCTTTTAATTTGATTGAAGTTATTGGTGTTCCAGTTGTATCATTAGAATGAAGATAAAGTGGATCGCTAAAATCCAACTTATTAATCTGTGTAGCAGAAGTACTATCACCCATTTTAACACACAAAGCAAGACAAACAAATAAGCAGCAATAAAGCAAGAAGAGTAATAAACACAAGTAATTGATTAACTAATCTGAACTGTGCTTGATCAAGTTTTCACAAGTTTCAAGAACTTGGATCAAGAGTTGGGCACAGTGATTAATTAATCAAATCAGATAATCAACAACACACATATAATAAACAAAAAACAATTAGGAAAGCCAAATAATATGAATAAATGCGAGACTCCCCTTTGAAGATCAAGAAGAACCAGAGAAAAAAAGAGATAATCAGCGGAAGACTTCAATTGAGAGGCAGAAACCCTAACCCTAATTTTGAGAAAATTAGGGTTTCAATATCAATCACCACTCACAACACACAGGTCGTTAATCGAACCCAAAGAAACACTTTAGATCTTCAAGAAGCCTCAATCAACGGCTATAAACAACAGAACATGAACAAACCCTAGAACTTCGATCGTAACACAATCAAGAGCGTACCCGCTCTGATACCATGAAAACTTAAAACAAATGAACAATAATCTTCACTAATCAATCAGAAACACGGTTACACAACAAAGAATCAATCCAGAAATCACAATCTACCAAAATTACCACAATCAACTCTATACTCACATCAAATGAGTATACATGAATAATAACAAACACTCAATCAATAACCCAAGATGTGTATTGATCTCTCAAACATGAAAGTGAAATCTGGAGAATATGAAGATTGATCAGAGATTGATTAATCAAAGCTGCAGTAACTCGAATGAGAAAGTTAACCTTGAATAGAAGATAGGGTCTTCCTTTTATAGGCCCGACTTGTAAACTGGTATCACTTGATGGGCTTGAACACAATATGGACTCATCTTCATTAAATTGGGCTTGACTAATGAAATGCACTTTAGCCCAATCTGGAAAAAATAAATCTTCAAGGCTTCTTTTATTATAAGCAATAATAATTTAATCTGTAACAATAAATTAAAGCTTTCTTGAATGAAATCCAGACTGCAACACTTCAAGAATCTGCTACTCAGCAACTAAGAGCATCATCTTTCCAAAACCTGTTACAATTCTAGAAAACACCACAAATAAGAAATAATAAAAGTTATTATTCAAAATAAGTTTGATTGAAATATTATTTTGAATATTTAAATCAAACAACATTTGCGCGTCGTCTAAACCAATCCTTCTGTTTATCTTCATTTGATGTCTATTACCTACAGAAACTAACTTATGATTATGACCTTCATAGAACTTCCAAATCATCACCTTATCACCAACTAACTTACATCTAAGAGATGCAGAACAACCATTCTTAATTGTGGAAACTTTACGAATAAGTGGTTTTTTTTCCTTCTTTCTTTTCTTCCTTTTATCAGCTTTAGAAAGTTCAACATTAGATTCACCATTACCATCAACATCAACTTCTGAGTCACCTTCAACATCACCTTCCACACCACCTTCAACTGAATCTTTAACAATAGGTAGATTAAAATCTACAAGAGAATCATAGGCGAGATGACTAGAAGTACCGGATCTATTACAACAAAAAACCTTGTAAATAACAATCCCATATGCATTTCTATTTTGCGAAGATCTTTTAGTATCAAATCCACCAGCCTCGCCATAGGACTCATAAAACAACTGACATGCATCATACGATTGAAATAAAGTACCAATAACAGGTTTCAAATGATCAGGAACAACAGGTAAATATTCTTGTGAACCATCAACACTTTCTCTAATTATTGAAGATATATCAACTTGTTCAACAATTGCTCCAGAACCTAAAAATACAAAATATTGATCATGCAATGTTATTAGCAATATATTTATTATTGGTGAACAGAAACATATCATAAACCCTAAAAAACAATAAAAGAAAAGAAAATATATAATAATAATAAACATATGTAATGTTCATAAGAAAATCATGTATTTAAATCAGAAAAAAAAACAATTCACATTAAAACGTTCAGGGCATGTAATGTTTTTAGAAAAATATTTATCATTGATGAACAGAAACATTACATAAACCATAAAATAAAAAGACACAGCAGACAATAGATAATAATATTCATCATATGTAATATTCATAAGAAAATAAAGTATTAAAAGCAAGAAAAACAAAGTCGCAGGAAAAACAAAGTCACATTAATACATGCAACGCATGTAATGTTATTAAAAATATTCATTATTAATGCACTAAAACATAACATAAACCCTAAAATAGAAGCAAACAACAGAGAAAATAGATAACAGATAGTAATATTGATCATACGTAAATAAAATTAAAAATAATGAATGTAAATCAGAAAACACGTACATTCAGCATCAGACTGTGCAGAATCGAAACCAGATGAAGCAGCGACAGAAGTAGAACCTTCAACACGAGAGGTAGAATCTGAAGCACAAATAGAACTGGAAGCCATCGCAAACCTTGATTACACATAAAAAAGTAAAAACGAATTAGATACGAACGATATAGAACTAAATTGAGCAAAAAAAAAACGAATCAGATGAACATATAAACCGTAACTCAAACGTTTATGATGAAGACGAAATCACTGAAAAATTGTATGAAGAATCGTAATTGAATATTGACGAAGAGAGAACGAAACCCTAATTCAATGGTGATCGACGAAAAAACAAAATCAATTATATTATATCAGTTAATAAAAGGAAAAAAGAAAAAAAAGAATTACGAAATGACAAAATTACCCTTTCAATACAAATAAAGGATGCGGCCAGGAAGCTGGAACAAGAAAAGGAGGTGGAATATTACGGGCTGTTGGATCAAAAATCAAGGGTGGGATCATGCACTTCCCCCTTCCCCCCTAAAAATCACTTCCCTCTTGATTATATCCGTATATATATATATATATATATATATATATATATATATATATATATATATATATATATAAAGTCATATCTACGGTATCTACTTTATAACATTTAATAACCGCATGTATAGATATGTTACATATACACACATTTTCTCGAATTCAAAATAGGCTCATAACAATTGATTAATGCATAGGGAAGCATTTAGTGTACCAAATAAAGCAACTTTTTTTTCCAGAAATAACGAAAACTCATATAGACGAAATGAGGTAGTTTCCCAAAGGAAAAATTCCTCTTCAAAAAATACAAATAAACGGAAGGAACGAGAAAGCTCGCACCTAGAAAGCAACAACTAAATGAAAACTATCTATTAATGAACATCCTCTAACAACCCGAGAAACCTTAAAACAAACTACCAATACAAAGCCAAAAACTACACGATAAAAACATGAGTCAAACACGAACTAAGAGTAATCAATTTCTGGGTCCCGTCCACTAAATCATAATATTCATACATCATTATGCCTAGACCTGATTCATTCACTCACAAGATGAAATTAATTACAACGGATAATTGAACAGAGCCACAAAGACTAGCATAAAATTCTCTACTTTCATCAACCAATCTTTGAAACACGAAAAGACTAGCAACAAATTCTCTACCTTCATCAACCAATCTTTGAAACACATTCTGGTAAGCTGCAACTGGAGGGATTTTTTTAAAACTAATCACTTTCAAAAACTCCAACGCATCATCAACGGTCCCATTTTGGACACAAATCCTTCAAACGGCCCAGAAAATGGCGGGTAATTCGGAAAAATTTCTTTCTTCAAACAAATTTTGGATCAAATTTCAGTTCATCTCATCAAAAACATTCTAAACTCTTAGATCGAATTTTGTTGACAAAAACACGCATAACCCCATTGTAAGTAACTATCTCATGTTTAAAACCAAAATTCCCACGGGTCAAGGTCAACCAGTGAGACGATAGGGGATAAGCTTCATCATCGAGAGGGAAACAATCCAGATCACCAGCTAAGGCCCCTAAATAACTGCTCAGTGATAAAGGAGGTAGGGGTGCAGAGACAGCCATGAGGTTTGGTAAGATGCAGCCACTTTTGAAAGAGTGCGTAATAGCTCACTGATCGAGCGCTCTTGCACCGAAGATGAATGAGGCTAAGCGATCTGACGAAGCTGTGGGATGTAAAAACACATCGGTAGGGGAGCGTTCTGCCTTAGAGTGAGGTACCTGCGATAGCGGTTGTAGAGACCCATCCTAATCCATCTGGACGAAGTCCATATCGATTACAAACGATTCACAACAGTTGATTACATAGCAAGGTAATTGACCTCTATATGATAAATTTTACAAACATTGCATTCGTTTTTAAAAGACAAACTTTCGTTACATCGACAGTTGACAGGCATGTAAAGCATTTCATAATATATCCAAATATAATTGACTTAATAATAATCTTGATGAACTCAACGACTCGAATGCAACATCTTTTGAAATATGTCATGAATGACTCCAAGTAATATCTCTAATATGAGCAAATGCACAGCGGAAGATTTCTTTCGTACCTGAGAATAAACATGCTTTAAAGTGTCAACCAAAAGGTTGGTGAGTTCATTAGTTTATCACAAAGAATCATTTAATAATTTTAATAGACCACAAGATTTCATACTTCCATTTCTCATAATCATACGTCCCATGCATAGAGACAAAAATATCATTCATATGGATTGAACACCTGGTAACCGACATTCACAATATGCATATAAGAATATCCCCATCATTCCGGGATCCTCCTTCGGACATGATATAAATTTTGAAGTACTAAAGCATCCGGTACTTTGGATGGGGCTTGTTGGGTCCGATAGATCTATCTTTAGAGTTCGCGTCAATTAGAGTGTCTGTTCCCTAATTCTTAGATTACCAGACTTAATAAAAAGGGGCATATTCAGTTTCGATCATTCAACCATAGAACGTAATTTCGATTACTTGTGTCTATTTCGTAAAACAGTTATAAAAGTTGCGCATGTATTCTCAGCCCAAAAATATAAAGGGTAAAAAGGTAAATGAAACTCACAATACTGTATTTTGTAGTAAAAATACATATGACGACATTGAACAATGCAGGGTTGGCCTCGGATTCACGAACCTATATCAAGTATTAACACATTATAGTATAAATCAATTAAGTTTATATATTTGTTATGTATTAATTATTCTTATAATATATTATGATACTTATTTGATATTTAATTAATGTTATATCAATAATATTAGTTGAAACATAATTTTATGTAATATTAGTATATTTTATGTAATAATATATTTACATATATATCTTTTGTTTTGTAAAATTAATAATTGTAAAATACCTAAGGATAATAATAATAATATTAATAATAATAATAATTTTTAAAAGTATAAAACTACCTTAGGAGTCAGTTTTAAAAAAATTGCACCAAGCCGGGCTCGAACCCGAGACCTCTCGCTCACTCATCAACACCCTTAACCATTCTTCCATTTCAGTTTTTCTGATTTATAATACAAATTCAAATACTTATCTATTACATGTTTCAACCCACTTCATCTTCTTCACCAAAATCTAAACAATCAAACAACTTCATTCTTAATAGTCAATCATCAAAATGGTTTTAGGACTTCTAAACAAACATGAAACAAAAAATAAAAATGTGTTCATGATATAAAAAAAATGAGAAAAAAAAACAAAAAAAATCCTACTGCTTGCTAGTAGCCAAGAAAAAAAAAATTTTGTTTTCAATTTTGAGTTCGTTTTGGACAATCTTTACAACATGAAACATGTTTCAAATCATTCCTAAAAACTATTGAAATCGTCAATTGAACTTAAAACATCAAAACAAGCTCTAATTTCTCCAAGAACAAAACAGTTGACTTTTGACAATTTAACTTTAACTCGCAAATTCGAATTCGTTATCAAGAATTGGAACTTGAGATTTTGCAGGAAGTTTAAGTAAATGATTCCTAACAACTCTACATTTTTAGTTTTTGAAATTTGTTTCGAATTCACGTTAGTGTATATCACTGTGAAGAACTCAAGAACTCAAAAATTGATTTTTAGATTAAGAGTGTTATAGGTTATGATTACAACATGAATTGTGTTGCAAATCATTCCTATAATCTTTATGGATCATCAAATTAACTGGAGATATCAAAACAAACTCGAATTTGATTCAAGAACACTTAGTTGACTTTGAAAACCAAAACTTTGACTCTCAAATTAGAAATTAATAGAAAGAATTGATGATTGAAAACTTACAGATAGTTTAGATAGACGATTCCTAACATGACTGCATTATTACATTTTGAAAATTTGTTCTAAATCAAAATATGGTGAAAAAGATGAATGTACAGAGTGTCGAGCTTATTTTCTGCGTTTTCTTTGTTTTCAACTCAAATTGCAGTTTGTAACTTATATAGAGTGATTAGGTACATGATTTAACAGTTAAATTGATTTCCAATTAATTTGTGAAGTAGACTTGTAACAAACTGGAGACATGAAGTACGTAAATTATTTTCATGTGAAGAAAAAGAAAAAAAATTGATAGTTACTTCTAACAGAATGAGATTCCCTATTTTTATTTTTAATAAATATTAATAGTAAATACCCTAATAATATTAATAATAATTCTAATAAAATAACTAAATAATATCATAAAAATGATAATAAATAAAAATAAGAATTCGTTTAAATCATAAATAAATTTTAATCTTAATTATCTTGTACATTATTTTACATTTTCAATTCAAATGATTATTTTGTATTTTATTAATACAACTTAATATGCACTCTTATATTTATATATGTATATATATTTACATATTTATTTACACACAATTGTTCGTGAATTGTCGAAAATAGTCACAGGTTAAATGAATCTATATAAATAGTTCAAACATTTCGAGACTCAACATTACAGGCTTTGCTTATTGTGTTGGAACATATAAAGATTAAGTTTTAATTTGGTCAGAAATTTCCGGGTCGTCACAGTACCTACCCGTTAAAGAAATTTCATCCCGAAATTTGAGTGGAATGGTCATGGCTGACTATAAGTATGTTTTCATGACGTATCCGAGCTAGAAATTTGAGTTTTATCATCAGTGAGTAATATAGGTAAAAAAAAATTTGATTACGCGAAGAGTATAATCGAAGCTATCGCAAGAGAGGGAACTGATGACGTAGTTATGATTGTTTTCCGGAATTCATAGGATTTAAAGAAAATCTTCGTAATAAGATTTGGTTCTTCGGCGATATAGGAAATCAGATCTTCTTTGATTAAATGCAATAATCTATTTCGATTGCTCTGTCGGATATTTTACTATAAATCCACTCCCTTCGTTTCCTTATTTTCACAGCTCACACCTTCCATTCTTTCTCCCCTGATTCATATTTTTAAAGCATTCATTAATATGCTCCATCCAGTTCTGATCCTTGATATACTCTTAACTTTCATATCTGTCATTCTTCTCTTTCATCTACCACCGGAGGATTATATTTACTTCTACTATTATCTTGGGGTTATAGTGTTTTTAATTTTCCCGTACCTTTATGTGGCAATACGTATTGATATGCACGGTTTGTAATTTATGTGTTGTTGTCGAGCTTTATATTTTCTTTATATTCAAGAGTTCCATACTTTCGTCTCCTCTTCCCGACTTCAAGTCAAGCGAATAATGGTCCAGAATTCGTAGATATGGATTTTGAAATGAACATAGTTAATGTTCTAGAAGGAAATCGTAATGGCACGATCTTGATTTTTCAAATTACTAGAATATCTGAAAAGATAGAACTATTAAGAATATATGTTCTTGATATACTTGGAGATTGGGTAGAATGTAAGAGTCGTGTAACATGGCACATGATGACGTTATGATCTGTGAATCATCACATTCCATTAGAAACTCAGCATGACTTACTGTAATATAATCACGTTGATCAAGTGTCATTATATTATACTAACTCATGCATCAGTTCCCAACATTACTTCAATAACATTCATATTTCAAGCTCGAAAGTTTACAGAATATATAAACTAACAGTTTCTATATGATGTAACAATGATAGCACGAAGAGATTAATGATTTCAGATAAGAATTGTTATGAAAATATTCTCGGAAATATCAAAGATATTTATGATGATATTTTCAGAATTTCTGAGATCGAATGTTGATGAAGAAAATCCTTTCGCAAGGATTTAGAATAAATAAGGAGCAAGATATTCACTAAAGACTTCATCAGAAACAGAATCATCATGGTTCTTTATGTACAAGTTTAGTCCTTGTGATTTGCTCAGAGTCTCCTTCATTATTTGCTCAATTCGTTTTTCAGTACCAAACTTCCTTTTGAGCTTTTCCAACGTATCTTTTTTTTATATCAAACTTTTTGACTGTTAAAATCATCCATAGTATTTGTTGCTTCATTCAACTTTTCAAAATTTAGAGCATTAATTCACAGACTGGGTGCTTTTCTGAATTTCAGAATGGAAGATCATAGTTCTAAGAGATAAATGTTATATGGATACATATAACTGTTGATGTGGAAACGTTGCGAGACTCAAAATACAAATTTGCTGATTCCCGGTAATTGGTATGGCAGTTCTCATTACAAGATGCGGATGAGTATATGATAGGGTTTCAATGAATAAATATAATGATTTGTCAGAGAGATTTAAGCCAAAACAAACAACGAGGCTGCTGGTACGTCTTCTGGTAATATGGTGGAATATAAAAGAATTATCTTTTATAAAAAGGGTAATTGTATATATCAGGATTATAGTAAGGCTACTTCGAATGAAAAGTCGAAGTTGACTTGCTGGAGCTGTGACAAAATTGGCTACTTTGAAAAGGGATCGCAAAGTTATTTTTGCTAATAAATGCCAAAGGATCTGATGCGGCTACGTGTTAAACTTTTACTCAGTTGCCGAGAGTTTCTCAGGTGCATAACTATATGCATAAACCTTTCCTTCCGTAGATGAAGTGTGGTTGATTCATCCTATCGATTGAGGTGTTTTCAAGAATCATGAAAGGTTTGAACGCAGATTGTAATCGTCAAGATACAGATGAGGTTTAAGATGAGATCAAGTGGCAAACTTGAAGATATGTTTAGTTTCATATGTTATAATCAATATTTTAATTCATTTTAATTATCCAATGTCGACAGTCCATATTTGATAGTCCACAATTAACAGTCCGATAATACATATATAGCTTAATATATAATATCCGAATTAATTAATACGTATCGGGACCCGTGTACATGTCTCAGACTCGATCACAACTCAAAGTATATATATTATTATAGAATCAACCTCAACCCTGTATAGAGAACTCGATCATTACTGCATATAGAGTGTCTATGTTGATTCCAAATAATATATATAGATGCATCGATATGATATGTCAAAACCTTGTATACGTGTCCCGATATTTAAAGTGCGTATAATAAATAACAGGAATTAAATAACGATAACTAAAGTGCGTAAAGTAAATAACAGAAATTAGATGACAATAAATAAAATTGCGGGAATGTAAATTGCGATAATTAAATTGCAATAAATAAAATGCGATAAATAGAATGTAATCAGTTAGCTAGGAACAGTTAGCTGGAACAGTTAGCATGGTTTCTTAACAAAATTCCATATTGTTAATTAGTCTGTTTCTAATCAATTTTTATTGTGTCCATTATTTCTTCATTATGCCACTTGTTGGATTCTGGTAAGTAAAAATCCAAATATGAAATTGAATTTGAATGAAAATGGTTATTCTGTGGTGAACGGATTCGTATATCGATAGATGTAGGTAGGATGGTAAAAGACCGTTGAATCAGATTCGAAGACTGTACAATGTAACTTATTAATGTGAAATCTTAAATATTTCACGGGTATTACCTACTCGTTAAAATATTTTTACCATTAACAGTTTGTACGAAATAATTTTTAATCACAATCTTTATGAAAATATATTTACATATATATTTTCTTCAGATGTAATTATGGATTTAATGAGTCAATGTGATATTAAACTCATCAGATTTACGATTAGAACTATGATGCATAATCTCTAAACCATTAGAGTATACATAATCGTCATGTCGAACGAAGATAAATGATGTAGAATGATTTGTGGAATGATAATTATACTCGAGGTACAGAATGAGATGTTGAGGCATGGATTGTTGAAACTTGGGGTGTTGGTGGTACTGGTGCCATTGGTGCTAAGGCTGGTGATGTTACTGGTGTTGGTGATACTGTTGATGATTGCAAATTGTATACCGTGCTCTCTAAAGTTAATACTCGAGCTCGGAGTTCTCTAACTTCTTCTACTAACCCGAGTTGTTTATCAATGTGAGGTAGAGGTCGGATATCTTCTCTAGTTCCATTAATGGTAGTTTCAAGACGAAAAATTCTTGCAAATAGGGTATAAACGGTATTGCAAACGGGTTCGCCGGTGATCGGGTCAAGTACTCCAAGGTTAGGTGGTAGATTTGATTCATGATATGGAGTACCTTCTTCCTTTCTCCATAGGGTGAGTATGTGGCGAACCCATCCCCATTTTCTCCAGTAATCACGGTAGTTAATTGGTTGGTGTGCTCCTGTCACGCTGTCTTCGGAGTCAGAGGAACTTGGTCGATTCGTAGAGGCCATCTTAAACGATCTCAGGAAAATTTTTGGTATGAAGAGTTTAGTGGCATTAATTGATAGTTAGATGGTATTCTCAATGTATAATTTGCATAGATATATAGTACTAGGATCCCTTAAATTAAGGAGAAATTTACGAGAGATATTGAAATGTCCCGTTCTTATTGATTAAAAACGTTCCATATTAATTGATTTCGTTGCGAGGTTTTGACCTCTATATGAGACGTTTTTCAAAGACTGCATTCATTTTAAAACAAACCATAACCTTTATTTCATCAATAAAGGTTTAAAAAGCTTTACGTAGATTATCAAATAATGATAATCTAAATTATCCTGTTTACACACGACCATTACATAATGGTTTACAATACAAATATGTTACAACAAAATAAGTTTCTTGAATGCAGTTTTTACACAATATCATACAAGCATGGACTCCAAATCTCGTCCTTAATTAAGTATGCGACAGCGGAAGCTCTTAATAATCACCTGAGAATAAACATGCTTAAAACGTCAACAAAAATGTTGGTGAGTTATAGGTTTAACCTATATATATCAAATCATAATAATAGACCACAAGATTTCATATTTCAATACACATCCCATACATAGAGATAAAAATCATTCATATGGTGAACACCTGGTAACCGACATTAACAAGATGCATATATAAGAATATCCCCATCATTCCGGGACACCCTTCGGATATGATATAAATTTCGAAGTACTAAAGAATCCGGTACTTTGGATGGGGTTTGTTAGGCCCAATAGATCTATCTTTAGGATTCGCGTCAATTAGGGTGTCTGTTCCCTAATTCTTAGATTACCAGACTTAATAAAAAGGGGCATATTCGATTTCGATAATTCAACCATAGAATGTAGTTTCACGTACTTGTGTCTATTTTGTAAATCATTTATAAAACCTGCATGTATTCTCATCCCAAAAATATTAGATTTTAAAAGTGGGACTATAACTCACTTTCACAGATTTTTACTTCGTCGGGAAGTAAGACTTGGCCACTGGTTGATTCACGAACCTTAAGTTCCTTGGATGAACCTACTGGAAAAGAGAAAAATGGATCTAGCTTCAATGGATCCTTGGATGGCTCAAAGTTCTTGTATTAGAATGATAACCTACTGTAAGAAACAAAGATTTCTTGAGGTTGGATGATCACCTTACAAGATTGGAAGTGAGCTAGCAATCTTGAAAGTATTCTTGATTTTATGAAACTAGAACTTTTGGAATTTATGAAGAACACTTAGAACTTGAAGATAGAACTTGAGAGAGATCAATTAGATGAAGAAAATTGAAGAATGAAAGTGTTTGTAGGTGTTTTTGGTCGTTGGTGTATGGATTAGATATAAAGGATATGTAATTTTGTTTTCATGTAAATAAGTCATGAATGATTACTCATATTTTTGTAATTTTATGAGATATTTCATGCTAGTTTCCAAATGATGGTTCCCACATGTGTTAGGTGACTCACATGGGCTGCTAAGAGCTGATCATTGGAGTGTATATACCAATAGTACATACATCTAAAAGCTGTGTATTGTACGAGTACGAATACGGGTGCATACGAGTAGAATTGTTGATGAAACTGAACGAGGATGTAATTGTAAGCATTTTTGTTAAGTAGAAGTATTTTGATATGTGTATTGAAGTCTTTCAAAAGTGTATAAATACATATTAAAACACTACATGTATATACATTTTAACTGAGTCGTTAAGTCATCGTTAGTCGTTACATGTAAGTGTTGTTTTGAAACCTTTAGGTTAACGATCTTGTTAAATGTTGTTAACCCAATGTTTATAATATCAAATGAGATTTTAAATTATTATATTATCATGATATTATGATATATAATATATCTTAGTATGATGTATATACAGTTAAATGTCGTTACAACGATAATCGTTACATATATGTCTCGTTTCGAAATCATTAAGTTAGTAGTCTTATTTTTACATATGTATTTCATTGTTAATACACTTAATAATATATTTACTTATCATTTAACATAATTAACCAAGTGTATCAATATCTTAATATGATTCATATGTACCTAGTAAGACGTTGTTATAACGATAATCGTTATATATATCGTTTTCGAGTTTCTTAAATTAATAGTCTCATTTTTATGTATATAATTCATTGTTAAAATACCTAATGAGATACATACTTATAATAAAAACATGTTAACTATATATATAACTATATATATGTCATCGTATAGTTTTTACAAGTTTTAACGTTCGTGAATCACCGGTCAACTTGGGTAGTCAATTGTCTATATGAAACCTATTTCAATTAATCAAGTCTTAACAAGTTTGATTGCTTAACATGTTGGAAACATTTAATCATGTAAATATCAATCTCAATTAATATATATAAACATGGAAAAGTTTGGGTCACTACAGTACCTACCCGTTAAATAAATTTCGTCCCGAAATTTTAAGCTGTTGAAGGTGTTGACGAATCTTCTGGAAATAGATGCGGGTATTTCTTCTTCATCTGATCTTCACGCTCCCAGGTGAACTCGGGTCCTCTACGAGCATTCCATCGAACCTTAACAATTGGTATCTTGTTTTGCTTAAGTCTTTTAACCTCACGATCCATTATTTCGACGGGTTCTTCGATGAATTGAAGTTTTTCGTTGATTTGGATTTCATCTAACGGAATAGTGAGATCTTCTTTAGCAAAACATTTCTTTAAATTCGAGACGTGGAAAGTGTTATGTACAGCCACGAGTTGTTGAGGTAACTCTAGTCGGTAAGCTACTGGTCCGATACGATCAATAATCTTGAATGGTCCAATATACCTTGGATTTAATTTCCCTCGTTTACCAAATCGAACAACGCCTTTCCAAGGTGCAACTTTAAGCATGACCATCTCTCCAATTTCAAATTCTATATCTTTTCTTTTAATGTCAGCGTAGCTCTTTTGTCGACTTTGGGCGGTTTTCAACCGTTGTTGAATTTGGATGATCTTCTCGGTAGTTTCTTGTATAATCTCCGGACCCGTAATCTGTCTATCCCCCACTTCACTCCAACAAATCGGAGACCTGCACTTTCTACCATAAAGTGCTTCAAACGGCGCCATCTCAATGCTTGAATGGTAGCTGTTGTTGTAGGAAAATTCTGCTAATGGTAGATGTCGATCCCAACTGTTTCCGAAATCAATAACACATGCTCGTAGCATGTCTTCAAGCGTTTGTATCGTCCTTTCACTCTGTCCATCAGTTTGTGGATGATAGGCAGTACTCATATCTAGACGAGTTCCTAATGCTTTCTGTAATGTCTGCCAGAATCTTGAAATAAATCTGCCATCCCTATCAGAGATAATAGAGATTGGTATTCCATGTCTGGAGATGACTTCCTTCAAATACAGTCGTGCTAACTTCTCCATCTTGTCATCTTCTCTTATTGGCAAAAAGTGTGCTGATTTGGTGAGACGGTCAACTATTACCCAAATAGTATCAAAACCACTTGCAGTCCTTGGCAATTTAGTGATGAAATCCATGGTAATGTTTTCCCATTTCCATTCCGGGATTTCGGGTTGTTGAAGTAGACCTGATGGTTTCTGATGCTCAGCTTTGACCTTAGAACACGTCAAACATTCTCCTACGTATTTAGCAACATCGGCTTTCATACCCGGCCACCAAAAATGTTTCTTGAGATCCTTGTACATCTTCCCCGTTCCAGGATGTATTGAGTATCTGGTTTTATGAGCTTCTCTAAGTACCATTTCTCTCATATCTCCAAATTTTGGTACCCAAATCCTTTCAGCCCTATACCGGGTTCCGTCTTCCCGAATATTAAGATGCTTATCCGATCCTTTGGGTATTTCATCCTTTAAATTTCCCTCTTTTAAAACTCCTTGTTGCGCCTCCTTTATTTGAGTAGTAAGGTTATTATGAATCATTATATTCATAGATTTTACTCGAATGGGTTCTCTGTCCTTCCTGCTCAAGGCATCGGCTACCACATTTGCCTTCCCCGGGTGGTAACGAATCTCAAAGTCGTAATCATTCAATAATTCAATCCACCTACGCTGCCTCATATTCAGTTGTTTCTGATTAAATATGTGTTGAAGACTTTTGTGGTCGGTATATATAATACTTTTGACCCCATATAAGTAGTGCCTCCAAGTCTTTAATGCAAAAACAACCGCGCCTAATTCCAAATCATGCGTCGTATAATTTTGTTCGTGAATCTTCAATTGTCTAGACGCATAAGCAATCACCTTCGTTCGTTGCATTAATACACAACCGAGACCTTGCTTTGATGCGTCACAATAAATCACAAAATCATCATTCCCTTCTGGCAATGACAATATAGGTGCCGTAGTTAGCTTTTTCTTCAATAACTGAAACGCTTTCTCTTGTTCATCATTCCATTCAAATTTCTTCCCTTTATGCGTTAATGCAGTCAAGGGTTTTGCTATTCTGGAAAAGTCTTGGATGAACCTTCTGTAGTAACCAGCTAGTCCTAAAAACTGGCGTATGTGTTTCGGAGTTTTCGGGGTTTCCCACTTTTCAACAGTTTCTATCTTTGCCGGATCCACCTTAATACCTTCTTTGTTCACTATGTGACCGAGGAATTGAACTTCTTCCAACCAAAATGCACACTTTGAAAACTTAGCGTACAATTCTTCCTTCCTCAATACTTCTAACACCTTTCTCAAATGTTCACCGTGTTCTTGGTCATTCTTTGAGTAAATAAGTATGTCATCAATGAAAATAATGACAAACTTGTCAAGGTATGGTCCACACACTCGGTTCATAAGGTCCATGAACACAGCTGGTGCATTAGTTAAACCAAACGGCATGACCATAAACTCGTAATGACCGTAACGTGTTCTGAAAGCACTCTTTGGAATATCATCTTCTTTCACCCGCATTTGATGATACCCGGAACGTAAGTCAATCTTTGAATAAACAGACGAGCCTTGTAGTTGATCAAATAAGTCGTCGATTCTCGGTAGTGGGTAGCGGTTCTTGATGGTAAGTTTGTTCAACTCTCGGTAGTCGATACACAACCTGAATGTACCATCTTTCTTCTTGACAAACAAAACAGGAGCTCCCCACGGTGATGTGCTTGGTCGAATGAAACCACGCTCTAAAAGTTCTTGTAATTGGCTTTGCAGTTCTTTCATCTCGCTGGGTGCGAGTCTGTAAGGAGCACGAGCTATTGGTGCAGCTCCTGGTACAAGATCTATTTGAAATTCAACGGATCGATGTGGGGGTAATCCCGGTAATTCTTTCGGAAATACATCGAGAAATTCTTTTGCAATGGAAACATCATTGATGCTCTTTTCTTCAGTTTGTACTTTCTCGATGTGTGCTAGAACAGCATAGCAACCTTTTCTTATTAGTTTTTGTGCCTTCAAATTACTAATAAGATGTAGCTTCGTGTTGCCCTTTTCTCCGTACACCATTAAGGGTTTTCCTTTTTCTCGTATAATGCGAATTGCATTTTTGTAACAGACGATCTCTGCTTTCACTTCTTTCAACCAGTCCATACCGATTATCACATCAAAACTCCCTAACTCTACTGGTATCAAATCAATCTTAAATGTTTCGCTAACCAGTTTAATTTCTCGATTCCGACATATATTATCTGCTGAAATTAATTTACCATTTGCTAATTCGAGTAAAAATTTACTATCTAAAGGCGTCAATGGACAACTTAATTTAGCACAAAAATCTCTACTCATATAGCTTCTATCCGCACCCGAATCAAATAAAACGTAAGCAGATTTATTGTCAATAAGAAACGTACCCGTAACAAGCTCCGAGTCTTCCTGTGCCTCTGCCGCATTAATATTGAAAACTCTTCCGCGGCCTTGTCCATTCGTGTTCTCCTGGTTCGGGCAATTTCTAATAATGTGGCCCGGTTTTCCACATTTATAACAAACTACATTGGCATAACTTGCTCCGACACTACTTGCTCCGCCATTACTCGTTCCGATACCATTTGTTCCTTTCGTTCTATTAACCCCTGGTCCGTAGACCTCACACTTTGCCGCGCTATGACCATTTCTTTTACACTTGTTGCAAAATTTGGTGCAGAACCCCGAGTGATACTTTTCACACCTTTGGCATAGCTGCTTCTGATTGTTGTTGTTGTTGCGGTTATTATTGTTGTTGGGATGATTGTTGTAGTTGCTGTTGCTGTTGTTGTTGTTGTTGTTGTTATTGTTGGGCCGTTTGTTGTAGTTGCGATTGATGTTGCGATTGTTGGGATAATTGTTGCGATTATTGTTGTAATTGCTGCTGTTGTTGTATTGGTGATTCTTATCACCGTTTTCCTCCCACTTTCTTTTGACTTGCTTCACATTGGCCTCTTCAACAGTCTGTTCTTTAATTCTTTCTTCAATCTGGTTCACTAGTTTGTGAGCCATTCTACATGCCTGTTGTATAGAGGCGGGCTCGTGTGAACTTATATCTTCTTGGATTCTTTCCGGTAATCCTTTCACAAATGCGTCGATCTTCTCTTCCTCATCTTCGAATGCTCCCGGACACAATAGGCACAATTCTGTGAATTGTCTTTCGTACGTGGTAATATCAAATCCTTGGGTTCGTAACCCTCTAAGTTCTGTCTTGAGCTTATTGACCTCGGTTCTGGGACGGTACTTCTCGTTCATCAAGTGCTTGAATGCTGACCACGGTAGTGCGTACGCATCGTCTTGTCCCACTTGCTCTAGATAGGTATTCCACCATGTTAACGCAGAACCTGTGAAGGTATGCGTAGCGTACCTCACTTTGTCCTCTTCAGTACACTTACTTATGGCAAACACCGATTCGACCTTCTCGGTCCACCGTTTCAATCCGATCGGTCCTTCGGTTCCATCAAATTCCAAAGGTTTGCAGGCAGTGAATTCTTTGTAGGTGCATCCTACACAATTTCCTGTACTGCTAGATCCAAGGTTATTGTTGGTATGTAGCGCAGCCTGTACTGCGGCTATGTTTGAAGCTAGAAAAGTACGGAATTCCTCTTCATTCATATTCACGGTGTGTCGAGTAGTCGGTGCCATTTCCTTCAAAATAGTCAAATGGAACAAGTTAATCATACAGAATATTAAGAGTAGTTAATAGTATTTCGTAGCATAATATGAACTCATTTATAAAAGCTTTTTCTTCATATTAGCGTTTTATAAGTTTAAATTCGGGTAGTACCTACCCGTTAAGTTCATACTTAGTAGCTAATATACAATTCAACTACTACAATTCTATATGAAAAACTGATTATAATAATATTTCGCGTTCAAACTTTTGTACAATATTTTACAAACTTACAATACCGCTTATTTTACATAAAGCATGAAATATAGCACACAATAACTTTGATACAAGATAGTTGTGAAGATAATTCTAGCTAGTACACAAGTCGTTCAGCAAAGGCAATAAAGACACGTAATTCATACGTCCAGAAACAAGTCATGCATTCTGGTTTTACTAGGACTACTTCCCATCCTTGGTCTTGTGCAACATAACCGTTATGGCCGTTGATAAGACAGCGTGTTGTAACGTCGTCAAAGGGACGAGGGTTACGTAATGTCCAACAGTCCCGTAATAATCTAAAAACCTCATTTCTTACCCCAATTACCGACTCCGTCACTTGTGGAAACGTTTTGTTTAATAGTTGTAGCCCGATGTTCTTGTTCTCACTTTGGTGAGAAGCGAACATTACTAATCCGTAAGCATAACATGCTTCTTTATGTTGCATGTTAGCCGCTTTTTCTAAATCACGAAGTCCAATATTCGGATATATTGAGTCAAAATAATTTCTTAACCCGTTGCGTAAAATAGCATTTGGGTTCCCCGCAATATATGCGTCAAAGTAAACACATCGTAACTTATGGGTTTCCCAATGTGATATCCCCCATCTTTCAAACGAAAGTCTCTTATAAACCAAGACATTCTTGGAACGTTCTTCGAATGTCTTACAAACTGATCTCGCCTTAAATAGTTGTGCCGAGGAATTCTGGCCGACTCTAGACAAGATTTCATCAATCATGTCTCCGGGTAGGTCTCTTAAAATATTGGGTTGTCTATCCATTTTGTGTTTTTAAACTGTAAAATAGACAAGAGTTAGATTCATAAAAAAAATACTTATTAATACAAGCAATTTTTACATATATCATAAAGCATAAGAACACTATATTACATATATTACACCACACGAATACAACTATCTTATTCCGACTCGCTCGTTTCTTCTTCTTCGGTTTTGGTTCGTTTTGCCAGGTTTCTAGGGATATATGATGTTCCCCTAATACGAGCCGTCGTTGTCCACATTGGTTTAGAAAAACCTGGTGGTTTAGAGGTTCCCGGGTCATTGTTACAACTTAAGAACTTCGGGGGTTGACGATACATATAAAGTTCATCGGGGTTGGAATTAGATTTCTCTATTTTTATGTCCTTTCCCTTATTATTTTCTTTTGCCTTTTTAAATTCAGTTGGGGTAATTTCTATAACATCATTGGAATTCTTGTCGGAATCCGATTCATTGGAGAATTGGTAATCCTCCCAATATTTTGCTTCCTTGGCGGAAACACCATTGACCATAATTAACCTTGGTCGGTTGGTTGAGGATTCTCTTTTACTTAACCGTTTTATTATTTCCCCCACCGGTTCTATTTCTTCTTCCGGTTCTGATTCTTCTTCCGGTTCCGATTCTTCTTCCGGTTCCGACTCTTCTTCCGGTTCCTCTTCGGGAACTTGTGAATCAGTCCACGAATCATTCCAATTTACATTTGACTCTTCATTATTATTAAGTGAGTCAATGGGACTTGTTCTAGAGGTAGACATCTATCACATAATATCAAACACGTTAAGAGATTAATATATCACATAATATTCATATGTTAAAAATATATAGTTTCCAACAAAAATGTTAAGCAATCATTTTTAAAGAAAACACGGTCGAAGTCCAGACTCACTAATGCATCCTAACAAACTCGATAAGACACACTAATGCAAATTTTCTGGTTCTCTAAGACCAACGCTCGGATACCAACTGAAATGTCCCGTTCTTATTGATTAAAAATGTTCCATATTAATTGATTTCGTTGCGAGGTTTTGACCTCTATATGAGACGTTTTTCAAAGACTGCATTCATTTTAAAACAAACCATAACCTTTATTTCATCAATAAAGGTTTAAAAAGCTTTACGTAGATTATCAAATAATGATAATCTAAATTATCCTGTTTACACACGACCATTACATAATGGTTTACAATACAAATATGTTACAACAAAATAAGTTTCTTGAATGCAGTTTTTACACAATATCATACAAGCATGGACTCCAAATCTCGTCCTTATTTAAGTATGCCACAGCGGAAGCTCTTAATAATCACCTGAGAATAAACATGCTTAAAACGTCAACAAAAATGTTGGTGAGTTATAGGTTTAACCTATATATATCAAATCATAATAATAGACCACAAGATTTCATATTTCAATACACATCCCATACATAGAGATAAAAATCATTCATATGGTGAACACCTGGTAACCGACATTAACAAGATGCATATATAAGAATATCCCCATCATTCCGGGACACCCTTCGGATATGATATAAATTTCGAAGTACTAAAGCATCCGGTACTTTGGATGGGGTTTGTTAGGCCCAATAGATCTATCTTTAGGATTCGCGTCAATTAGGGTGTCTGTTCCCTAATTCTTAGATTACCAGACTTAATAAAAAGGGGCATATTCGATTTCGATAATTCAACCATAGAATGTAGTTTCACGTACTTGTGTCTATTTTGTAAATCATTTATAAAACCTGCATGTATTCTCATCCCAAAAATATTAGATTTTAAAAGTGGGACTATAACTCACTTTCACAGATTTTTACTTCGTCGGGAAGTAAGCCTTGGCCACTGGTTGATTCACGAACCTTAAGTTCCTTGGATGAACCTACTGGAAAAGAGAAAAATGGATCTAGCTTCAATGGATCCTTGGATGGCTCAAAGGTCTTGTATTAGAATGATAACCTACTGTAAGAAACAAAGATTTCTTGAGGTTGGATGATCACCTTACAAGATTGGAAGTGAGCTAGCAATCTTGAAAGTATTCTTGATTTTATGAAACTAGAACTTTTGGAATTTATGAAGAACACTTAGAACTTGAAGATAGAACTTGAAAGAGATCAATTAGATGAAGAAAATTGAAGAATGAAAGTGTTTGTAGGTGTTTTTGGTCGTTGGTGTATGGATTAGATATAAAGGATATGTAATTTTGTTTTCATGTAAATAAGTCATGAATGATTACTCATATTTTTGTAATTTTATGAGATATTTCATGCTAGTTGCCAAATGATGGTTCCCACATGTGTTAGGTGACTCACATGGGCTGCTAAGAGCTGATCATTGGAGTGTATATACCAATAGTACATACATCTAAAAGCTGTGTATTGTACGAGTACGAATACGGGTGCATACGAGTAGAATTGTTGATGAAACTGAACGAGGATGTAATTGTAAGAATTTTTGTTAAGTAGAAGTATTTTGATAAGTGTATTGAAGTCTTTCAAAAGTGTATAAATACATATTAAAACACTACATGTATATACATTTTAACTGAGTCGTTAAGTCATCGTTAGTCGTTACATGTAATGTTGTTTTGAAACCTTTAGGTTAACGATCTTGTTAAATGTTGTTAACCCAATGTTTATAATATCAAATGAGATTTTAAATTATTATATTATCATGATATTATGATATATAATATATCTTAGTATGATGTATATACAGTTAAATGTCGTTACAACGATAATCGTTACATATATGTCTCGTTTCGAAATCATTAAGTTAGTAGTCTTATTTTTACATATGTATTTCATTGTTAATACACTTAATAATATATTTACTTATCATTTAACATAATTAACCAAGTGTATCAATATCTTAATATGATTCATATGTACCTAGTAAGACGTTGTTATAACGATAATCGTTATATATATCGTTTTCGAGTTTCTTAAATTAATAGTCTCATTTTTATGTATATAACTCATTGTTAAAATACCTAATGAGATACATACTTATAATAAAAACATGTTAACTACATATATAACCATATATATGTCATCGTATAGTTTTTACAAGTTTTAACGTTCGTGAATCACCGGTCAACTTGGGTAGTCAATTGTCTATATGAAACCTATTTCAATTAATCAAGTCTTAACAAGTTTGATTGCTTAACATGTTGGAAACATTTAATCATGTAAATATCAATCTCAATTAATATATATAAACATGGAAAAGTTTGGGTCACTACAGATATCAGGCAAGGTCTACAGTAACAGATACACTAAGATATGAATTGTCAGATACGCTAAGATATGAATTTTGTCTATACACTATTCATGCAGTCAATGCAGTAAAATGTGTCTAGACTAAGAATAATGAGTAGGTAATTTCCTAAGGATGATAAGTAGATGTTTTCCGATAAAAATGATAAGCAAAACTTTTGACATGCAGACACGGTCGAAGTCCAGACTCACTAATGCATCCTAACGACTATCAGTTAGGCACGCTAATGCAAGACCTGGTTCGCTAAGACCACCGCTCTGATACCAACTGTAGAGACCCATCCTAATCCATCCGGACGAAGTCCATATCGACTACAAATGATTCACAACAGTTGATTACATCGCGAGGTAATTGACCTCCATATGATAAATTTTACAAACACTGCATTCGTTTTTAAAAGACAAACTTTCGTTACATCGACAGTTGACAGGCATGTAAAGCATTTCATAATATATCCAAATATAATTGACTTAATAATAATCTTGATGAACTCAACGACTCGAATGCAACATCTTTTGAAATATTTCATGAATGACTCCAAGTAATATCTCTAATATGAGCAAATGCACAGTAGAAGATTTCTTTCGTACCTGAAAATAAACATGCTTTAAAGTGTCAACCAAAAGGTTGGTGAGTTCATTAGTTTATCACAAAGAATCATTTCATAATTTTAATAGACCACAAGATTTCATACTTCCATTTCTCATAATCATACGTCCCATGCATAGAGATAAAAATATCATTCATATGGATTGAACACCTGGTAACCGACATTCACAATATGCATATAAGAATATCCCCATCATTTCGGGATCCTCCTTCGGACATGATATAAATTTCGAAGTACTAAAGCATCTGGTACTTTGGATGGGGCTTGTTGGGCCCGATAGATCTATCTTTAGAGTTCGCGTCAATTAGGGTGTCTGTTCCCTAATTCTTAGATTACCAGACTTAATAAAAAGGGGCATATTCAGTTTCGATCATTCAACCATAGAACGTAATTTCGATTACTTGTGTCTATTTCGTACAACAGTTATAAAAGTTGCGCATGTATTCTCAGCCCAAAAATATAAAGGGTAAAAAGGTAAATGAAACTCACAATACTGTATTTTGTAGTAAAAATACATATGACGACATTGAACAATGCAGGATTGGCCTCGGATTCACGAACCTATATCAAGTATTAACACATTATAGTATAAATCAATTAAGTTTATATATTTGTTATGTATTAATTATTCTTATAATATATTATGATACTTATTTGATATTTAATTAATGTTATATCAATAATATTAGTTGAAACATAATTTTATGTAATATTAGTATATTTTATGTAATAATATATTTACATATATATCTTTTGTTTTGTAAAATTAATAATTGTAGAAATACCTAAGGATAATAATAATAATATTAATAATAATAATAATTTTTAAAAGTATAAAACTACCTTAGGAGTCAGTTTTTAAAAAAATTGCACCAAGCCAGGCTCGAACCCGAGACCTCTCGCTCACTCATCAACACCCTTAACCATTCCTCCATTTCAGTTTTTCTGATTTATAATACAAACCCAAATACTTATCTATTACATGTTTCAACCCACTTCATCTTCTTCACCAAAATCTAAACAATCAAACAACTTCATTCTTAATAGTCAATCATCAAAATGGTTTTAGGACTTCTAAACAAACATGAAACAAAAAATAAAAATGTGTTCATGATATAAAAAAATGAGAAAAAAAAACAAAAAAATCCTACTGCTTGCTGGTAGCCAAGAAAAAAAAAATTTTGTTTTCAATTTTGAGTTCGTTTTGGACAATCTTTACAACATGAAACATGTTTCAAATCATTCCTAAAAACTATTGAAATCATCAATTGAACTTAAAACATCAAAACAAGCTCTAATTTCTCCAAGAACAAAATAGTTGACTTTTAACAATTTAACTTTAACTCGCAAATTCGAATTCGTTATCAAGAATTGGAACTTGAGATTTTGCAGGAAGTTTAAGTAAATGATTCCTAACAACTCTATATTTTTAGTTTTTGAAATTTGTTTCGAATTCACGTTAGTGTATATCACTGTGAAGAACTCAAGAACTCAAAAATTGATTTTTAGATTAAGAGTGTTATAGGTTATGATTACAACATGAATTGTGTTGCAAATCATTCCTATAATCTTTATGGATCATCAAATTAACTGGAGATATCAAAACAAACTCGAATTTGATTCAAGAACACTTAGTTGACTTTGAAAACCAAAACTTTGACTCTCAAATTAGAAATTAATAGAAAGAATTGAGGATTGAAAACTTACAGATAGTTTAGATAGACGATTCCTAACATGACTGCATTATTACATTTTGAAAATTTGTTCTAAATCAAAATATGGTGAAAAAGATGAATGTACAGAGTGTCGAGCTTATTTTCTGGGTTTTCTTTGTTTTCAAATCAAATTGCAGTTTGTAACTTATATAGAGTGATTAGGTACATGATTTAACAGTTAAATTAATTTCCAATTGATTTGTGAAGTAGACTTGTAACAAACTGGAGACATGAAGTACGTAAATTATTTTCATGTGAAGAAAAAGAAAAAAAATTGATAGTTACGTCTAACAGAATGGGATTCCCTATTTTTATTTTTAATAAATATTAATAGTAAATACCCTAATAATATTAATAATAATTCTAATAAAATAACTAAATAATATCATAAAAATGATAATAAATAAAAATAAGAATTCGTTTAAATCATAAATAAATTTTAATCTTAATTATCTTGTACATTATTTTACATTTTCAATTCAAATGATTATTTTGTATTTTATTAATATAACTTAATATGCACTCTTATATTTATATATGTATATATATTTACATATTTATTTACACACAATTGTTCGTGAATCGTCAGAAATAGTCACAGGTTAAATGAATCTATATAAATAGTTCAAAAATTTTGAGACTCAACATTACAGGCTTTGCTTATTGTGTTGGAACATATAAAGATTAAGTTTGAATTTGGTCGGAAATTTCCGGGTCGTCACAGCGGTGGTGGACGAAGCGGAAGCGAGAATGTCAGCTTGAGTAACGCAAACATTGGTGGGAATCCAATATTCCGATCATAAGGGCATATCGGTACTAACCCATTTAAAATACTCTAAGGCTATTTTCTTAAATCATACAAAACCCTAAGCACGAAATTATCAACACATCAAAGAAAAATTTCATCCCATTTCACAGCTTCTTAGCCACATTTTGAAAATCCGAGTCAATGTCAACATGAATATTTCCATAACATTATTAACAGAATTATGTTTCACCAATATGTTATGATATTTAGCCAAACGGGCACTCATGGGTCATATTTGAATACAAAAAATTCCTAGGAATTACTGTAATAAATAAGCTTGATCATCAAAGAAATAACCTTCTTCATTCATCTGATGAACTGTATAGCAAAACTTTTTCATCGAATCCTTATTCACATAGGCTCGAAGCATGATGCATAAATCGATTAAATTGGTTGGAACCTTCAATTATTAACAAAACAATCGAAGAAAGCAAATGCTTTTTTGGGTAGTTCTTGGACTCGATATCTCATAAACTAAGGAGATATATATGTGCCGTATTCAAAGTGTAGTTCTTGATCCCAAGCTAGTAACATAAAGATCAAATTATAGCTCAACGGTATTGTTTGGTGTCAAAAGACTTCACTTGCTCGTGGGTTAACGAGTGAAGTACGACGTGATTTGGGTGCAAATCCATCGGTATCAAAAGAAGGTGTAATTAGCGGTTCGAGTTGTTGATGTGGGATGAGGTCAGGTTGAAGATGGGTGTTGTTTAACGTCTCTTTGAGTGGGAGATTGTTGAGTATGAATCGAGTTAAACTAGGTCAATGTTGCTGCTGCTCCGTTCTTCAAAACCAGGAAGTAAAGCTCGCGTCCGCGAGCTAACAATCTCGCGAACTAGAAAATCAAGCGCACGTCACGACAAACGCTCGATGTAATGTTCGTGACCGCGAATGAAGATATATGGAGGACCTCACGATCGTGAAAAAGGCACTTGGCGGGGGGAATTCGATTCGACTTTGGACTCCTGGTTGTGTCGCGATTCTAACTCTTTTTATACTATAAATACCCCCATATGTAACCTATAAATTGTATTTACGAATTTTATCAATAAAGGATACTCTTTGGTTGGCCGATGATTAAAGTAATCACTTTGGTTACATATAACTTCATTATATTCTCGTGTTTTGTTTTTACGTTTTTACTAGTTTGTTCGTGTTCATTATATTATATTAGTTTATTATTAGTGTGTTTAATAACCTGGTGTTATTAAGTTTTGTTACGATTCACCTACATGTTCATAACTCATACACCTTCATCTTTTTCAATATTCAACAATATTATTATCATATTATTATTATGTAGAATATGTAATTGAATTCAATATTCATTAACAACTGATATTGCTAAAAAAAAGTGTGATGACCCGTCCTAAACCATCCGGACGAATACATTACATTTGGTTACATCGCGAGGTACTTGACCTCTATATGATACATTTTACAAACATTGTATTCATTTTTAAAAGACAAACTTTCATTACATCGAAAGTTGACGGTATGCATACCATTTCATAATATATTCAACTATAATTGACTTAGTAATAATCTTGATGAACTCGATGACTCGAATACAACGTCTTTTGAAATATGCCATGAATGACTTCAAGTAATATCTCTAAAATGAGCAAATGCACAGCGAAAGATTTCTTTCATACCTTTTAAGTGTCAACCAAAAGGTTGGTGAGTTCATAGGTTTATCTTAAAATAATAAAATTCATCATTTTGATAGACCATAAGATTTAAATGATGCATGGTAAAATGGGCCCGAATCCTATACCCACTTGTAATGTACATGCGATATCTTTTAAATACATTACACCTTTCTCGTGTACGAAACCATTTTCACAAATCTTAGTAACCGTACACATATCTCGTGCACAAAAACTAATACACATAACCTATGTATGAAAATCATTTCCTCGATACATAACATACACATCAATTGGTGGAAATTATCATGTCCACATAATTCAATGGTGGAAATTATCATGTCCACATAATTTCAATGGTGGCAATTATCATGTCCACATAATTTAATGGTGGCAATTGTCATGTCCACATAATTCAATGGTAATCAACAGAACTTCTGTCTGTATAATAATTCATTCGAGGAATGTTTTGCATGTGTCTATCTCTTCAAACATTTATAAAAGCATCTCAGTCCAAAAATATAGATTGTAAAAGCATTGAATAAAACAGTTGTAAATTAGTTATAAAGCAGCGCATGTATTCTCAGTCCCAAAAATGTAAAGAGTAAAAGGAAATCAAATGAACTCACAATACTGTATTTTGTAGTAAAAATACATATGATGAATCTGAACAATGCAGGGTTGGCCTCGGATTCACGAACCCTTTTAAAAACTTCTATAAAAATAATTGCCCCATACCGGGCTTGAACCCGTAACCTCTTGCACACCCGACAACACCCACTACCACTCCTCCAATTCATTTTATCTGATTGTAACCTATTTTAATTCAATTAAACTGCCCTTTCTGTTTTCCTTTCTTCTCCAACATACTGTAATCGACCGGAGCCAAATTATATTAATAGCCATTAAATGTTTTGATTTAGGATGTGATATAGAAATCTATACATCTCGTATTGGTTAACTGGATTTAACAGAAACAAATAACAAACAACAACACAAAAATTTTAAAAAAACTGTATAGCGGTTCACGAAGAACGTATACAATCCAAACCTTGACCATAATTCCTACATGAAATAGTTTGCAAATTGTTAATAGAAACTATATGGATGTTCAATTGAATCTGGAAATATAAAAACGAACTTCAATTTTACGAAAAACAAAAATGGTGACTTTATGGAATTAAGCTTTGACTCAAAAATTCAACTTTGATAACAAGAATTGGAGGTTGATATTTTACAGGAAGTACAAATAGAGGATTCCTAACAAAACCTCATTTTTAGTTTTTGAAATCTCATTCAAAATCGAGTTTTTGAATAAATGAAATAGGAACGGAGACTACGAGTCTGTTTATGAGAATTTTGTTAAATTCATCATATAAACAAAATTAATAGTGGTTGTAATTGATACTGATAATAATGAATGGAATGATGTTCCCCAAAACACTGAGACTTTGATTGTTTTATAGTAAGGGACGATTGACAGAATAAATGAATCAGATGAAGAAATAAACAAAATAAAATAAAAAGCAGATATGGACTTCTAACAGAATCGTACCATTAACTGTTATTGATTATTGACAAATTCATACAAGAACAAAAATTAAATATTGATTGAAAGGAACTCGCAACTGCTTCTGACTCCCAGTTTTAAATAAACAATTTTTATTTATAAAACTTAATTTTAATAAAAATAATTCTATTATTATTGTTAAATAATAAAAATACTGATTATTATTAGTAATAATAACATAATAATAATAATATTAATAAAAATTATCCTAATAATAACAATTTTAGAGTAATAATACTAATAGCTATAATAATGTTCTTAATGGTATTGTTAATAATAATATTAATAATTTGTATTATTGATATATAATAATAATAGTAATAATAATACTATCAATAATTATCTTTTTAATATTAATACTAGTTTTCTAGCATGTATCTGTATATAACGGCATATATATATATATATATATATATATATATATATATATATATATATATATATATATATATATATATATATATATATATATATATATATATATATATATATATATATATATATATATATATATATATATATATATATATATATATATATATATATATATATATCACTATTTATATCTGTGTTTGTATATCTTTTATATTCATATATATTTATTCATAGGTTATAATTAATCTTATAAATATAACTGTAATTAAAATACTCTTAATAATAATAATAATACAAATTTATAATAATATAATTGTAATAATAATGTTACTAATGATAATGATAATGATAATAACTACAATAAAAACGCATACCATAATATTGTTAACAATGATAATACTAATAATACCAATATTATTATTAATAATGATATTAATAACAATAATAATACTATATCAATCTATATATCATGTTCATATTTTTAGATTATTAATAACACTAATGTTGGTATTAATATTAGAAGTATTACAATAAAAATAATATTTATACTCGTGTTATATATATATATATATATATATATATATATATATCATTACTTATGTAATATATTATATATTATATATTAACTTTTATTGAATAATTATTATCTATACATTCAAAATATATTACAAAATATATATAGTTTCATTTTTAATAACAACTTTTTATCTTGTGTAATATTTTACATAATTAACTCAGTTAGTTAAGTTGTATTTTATCATTTCAATTTATTATATAAACTTATATTCGTATATATATATATATATATATATATATATATATATCCGGTTACAACACTCGTTCGTGAATCGTCGGAATAGTCGAAGGGTAATTGTGTTTGTGAAAGCAGTTTGAAAATTTTCGAGACCCAACATTACAGACTTTGCTTATCATGTCAAAATTATAATAAGATTAAGTTTAAATTTGGTCGGAAATTTCCGGGCCGTCACAGTACCTACCCGTTAAAGAAATTTCGTCCCGAAATTTGAGTATGGTGGTCATGGTTAACAATAAGAATGTTTTCATGACGAATATGAGTTGATAAGATAGAATTTTATTACCATATTTTAATATGGATAAAATGATTCGATTACTTGAAGCGTATGAGTGAAGCTCTCACAAAAGACTGAAATGAGATACTATAGGTTTGTCTTATCCTATGAAGTAGTCAAAGCTGGTTTCCAGAATTTCAGGGATTTAAAAAAAAATATTTGAAATCTAAATAAGATCCGATTCTTCGGGATTTAAGGAAATTAGGATCTCTCTAATTTAATGCGGAGATCTGCTTTGATTTCTTTGTCAGATATTTCACTATAAATTAACTTCTTCCGTTCCATTACTTTTACCACTCATATACTCAATTCCCAAATTCAAAAGATTGTTAAAATGCTTAATCTAGTTCTGATCCTTGTCCTTATCCTGACTATTGTAACAATCGTTCTCCTTTTCCAACTTTCACCGGAGGAATCTGCTTATTTCTACTTCGCCCTTGGGGTTATAGTGTTTTTAATTCTCCCGTGTTTTTATGTTGCGATAAACATTGATATACACGGTTTGTAATTTATGTGTTGTTATCGGGCTTTATATTCTCCCTTATATTTTGGAGCTCTTTACCTTTTTATTCTCTTCTCGTCCTCTAGTAAAGCGAGTAACGATCCATAATTCGTAAGTATGGAATTTCGAATGAACTTAATGTTCTAGAAAAGAAAGAACGTAATCGCACGATTTAATTTGTCAAATTACCTGAATCACTGAGACTAGAACTATCAATAATATAATTTCTTGATATGTTCAGAAGTTAAGCAAAATGAAAGAGTTGTGTAACATGGCACATGATGACGTTATGATCTGTGAATCATCATGTCCCATTAGAACTCAGCATGACTTACTGTAATATAATCACGTTGATCAAGTGTCATTATATTATACTAACTCATGCTTCAGTTCCCAACACTACTTCAAAAACATTCATACTTTGAACTCGAAGGTTTCAGAATTTAGAAACTAAACAGTTTCCTTTATGATGTAATACGGATAACGCGAAGAGATAAATGATTTCAAATAAGAATAGTTATGAAAATATATTCAGAAATAAGGAGGATATTTATAATGAAAGGTACGATGATATATTAGAATTTCTAATATCAGAGGATGATGAAGAATATTGTTCGCAAGGGTTTAGAGTCAGAAATAAGGTATTCGTCAATGACTTCCGCAGATACTGAATCATTTAGATTCTTTGAAGGTAGATTTCGTCTTTGTGAGTTATCCATAGCCTCCTTTATAGTTTCGCATAATTCGCTTTTCGGTACTAAATTTTCTACTGAGCGTTTCCAACACTCCATTCTTTATCATCATACTTTCGACGGTTAAGATCGTTTATGGTTGTCTACCGTTCCTGCTGCTTCATTATGCTTTTTCAAACTTTGGAGTATTCATTCATAGACTGGGTGGTTTTTTTTTTTTTTAGAATTTCAGAATGGAAGATCATAATTCTAAGAGGTAAATGTTATACATATTCATATAACCGTTGATGTAGCAATGCTGCGAGATTCGAAATGCTGTTTGCTAATTCTCAGTAATTGGTACGGTAATTCTTGTTACAAGATGCGGATACGTATATGATAGGATTTCAATGAATATAATAATTTTTCAAAAAGTCAAAGATCGATGATGTTGTTGGTAAGTTTACTACTAATGTGGTGGAATATAAACGGTTCTCTGGTAACGATGATGAAAGGGCAATCGTATACATCAAGGTTATAATAAGGCTAATTCGAATGAAAGTCGAAGTTGATTTGCTGAAGCTGTGACAAAATTGGCTACTTTGGAAAAGAATTGCAGTGTTATTTTAGGTAATAACAATGCCAAAGGAGCTAGCACAGATACGTGTTAAACGTTTACTCAGGTTCCGAGTGTTTTCAGGTGCATAACTATATGCATCAATCTTTTCTTTCGTAGATGAGATGCAGTTGGTTCATCCTCTTGATTAAGGTGTTTTTAAGAATTATGAAAGGTTTGAACGCAGATTGTAATCGTCAAGATACAAATGAGGTTTAATATGAAATCAAGTGGCAAACTTGAAGAATTGTTTAGTTTTTATGTTATAATCAATATTTTAAATTATTTTAATTGTCCAATGTTGGTAGTCCACAGCTATCAATTCAATAATTCATATATAGTTTAATATATAATATTCGAATTAATTAATACGTATCATGACCCATTGTATACATGTCTCAGACTCGATCACAACTCAAAGTATATATATTATTGTAGAATCAACCTCAACCCTGTATAGCTAACTCGATCATTACCGCATATAGAGTGTCTATGGTTATTCCAAATAATATATATAGATGCGTCGATATGATATGTCAAAACTTTGTATACGTGTCCCGATATTTAAAGTACGTAAAATAAATAACAGAAATTAAATGACGATAAATAAAATTGCGAGAATTAAAATTGCGATAAATAAATGTAATCAGTTAGCTAAGATTTCGTTAGCGTGGATTCTTAACAAAATTTCTAATAGTTAATTTGTTTGTTTCTAACAAATTTTATTTTGTCCAATATTTTCTTCATTATGCCACTTGTTGGATTCTGATAAGTCAAAATCCAAATATGAAATTGAATGAAATGGTTATTTTGTGGTGAACGGATACATATATCTGTGGATGTAAGTAGGATAGTAAAAGACTGTTGAATCAGATTCGAAGAATGTACATTGTAACTTATTAATGTGAAATCTAAATATTCCTCGGGTATTACCTACCCGTTAAAATATTTTCACCGTTAACAGTTTGTACAAAAGAATTTTTAGTTACGATCTTTATGAAAATATACTTACATATATATTTTCTTCAGATGTAATCATGGATTTAATGACTCAATATGATATTAATCTTATTTGATTTACCGTTAGAACGAGAATATATAATTTTTTAAGACTTTAGAGATTACATAATCGCCATGTGGAACGAAGATAATCGATGTAGTTTGATATGTAGAACAAAGATAAAGTAGATAGAACGATAGGTAGAATGAAGCTTATGTTCGCGGTACAGATGGTGATGTCGAGGCTGGTGATGTGGATGTTGCTGTCGGTGGTACAAGTGTTGTTGGTGCTGGTGATGTTGCTGAAACTGGTAAATTTTGCATCATATTCTCCAAAGTCACTACCCGAGCGCGAAATTCGTTGACTTCTTCTATTATTCCGGGATGATTGTCGGTTAGAACGAGCTGATGAATAAGGTTTAGAATTTTAGATAGAATATAATCGTGGCGAGATATTCAGAAAATGAGAGTGAAAATGGTGTTTCGGATTGGTTCGCCGGTGAATGCTTCAGGTTCTTCGCCCAGAGGACAATATGGTGGATGAAAGGGATCGCTTCTTCTTGTCTCCAATGATTAAGTAGACTACGAACTCATCCCCAATTCATCTAGAATTGAAGATGACTAGTTGGTTGATCCATTTCGTTTACACTGCTTTCGGAGCTTAGGTGAATATCCATGTCGGAATAGCTGTCGGAATAACTATCGGAATAGCTATCAGAATCTGAGGGACTCAAACTGGTTGAGGGATTCATCTCGTACGATTAGATGAAGGATTTTCGATAAGAAATAGATTATAGGATGTAGATTAGTACCCTGCAATACATAATTTACATATGTATATATAATACTAAAATCCCGTAAGTTACGGAGGAATCTACGAAAGCTGTCAGGCAAAGGTAACAATAACAGATACGCTAAGATATGAATTTATCTATACACTGTCTATGCAATAGAGGTAGTAAGACATGTCTAGACTTTAAGGATGATAAGAAAATAATTTTCGACATGAAATGATAAGCAAAACTGTTGACATGCAGACACGGTCGAAGTCCAGACCCACTAATGCATCTAAACAACTATCAGTTAGACACACTAATGCAAGACCTGGTTCGCTAAGACCACCGCTCTGATACCACATGTGATGACCCGTCCTAAACTATCCGGACGAATACATTACATTTTGTTACATCGCGAGGTACTTGACCTCTATATGATACATTTTACAAACATTGCATTCGTTTTTAAAAGACAAACTTTCATTACATCGAAAGTTGACGGCATGCATACCATTTCATAATATATTCAACTATAATTGACTTAGTAATAATCTTGATGAACTCGACGACTCGAATGCAACGTCTTTTGAAATATGCCATGAATAAATTCAAGTAATATCTCTAAAATGAGCAAATGCACAGCGGGCGATTTCTTTCATACCTGAGAATAAACATGCTTTCAAGTGTCAACCAAAAGGTTGGTGAGTTCATAGGTTTATCTTAAAACAATAAAATTCATCATTTTGATAGACCACAAGATTTAAATGCTGCATGGTACAAATGGGCCCGAATCGTATAACCACATGTAATGTACATGCGATATCTTTTAAATACAGTACACCTTTCTCGTGTACGAAACCATTTTCACAAATCTTAGTAGCCGTACACATATCTCGTGCACAAAAACTAATACACATAACCTGTGACGACCCGAAAATTTTCGACCAAATTTAAACTTAATCTTTATATAGTTTTGACATGATAAGCAAAGTCTATTAAACTGAGTCTCAAAATTTTTGAACTGTTTCATATATTCAATTGACCTTTGACTGCCCTCGACGATTCACGAACAATTAATTGTAAATAGATATGTGTGTATGTATATATAAATAAAGTATATTAAAAATAAATATTAAATGATTATAATACTCGTTTATGTTCCGATTGATATTAATCAAGTTAAATTCAAACTTATGTAATTTTAAAATAAACGGTGATACGAAAATGAGTTCTATAAATTTTAGGCTTACTAAAAATGTATTTAGGAACTATTTGTTAAATTTTAAAGCTTTTTATATTTTATTTGGGGTTGGGAGTGAATAATTAATGTAATTTTTATTTAATAGTTAAGGATCAAATTTTATACCATAATGACCAAAATAAATAAATTTAGTTAATTTAAAAATTTAGGATTTTTTCGAAGACTTTTATTCGCCACTAATTAACAACGGGTCACAAAATCCAGTCCGTAATTAAATAGTTGATGGCGGCTATGAATTATAAATGTGTTATATTTTTTATTACATTATAATATATGATTTACTGTTTCATGATTGATTATTATTATTAATTTATATTATAATTATTATATTCTTATTACGTTACAGATTCAAATATATATATCATATACATATACATATCAATATATGATCAACTTTAACTTCCACAACCATTCAATCATCCTCACCACCACTAACCATCAAGATCCACTCTACAACCACCGTTGAACCACCATCCGTTACCACTTAGTGTTTAATGTTTTTATTCGACACCATCCGCCATCATAACCATGAAACACCCGCGGTCACCTTATCATCACCACCCTCGCTCTCAAGATCAACCACCATAACATGCTACCACCATCTTGCACTACCATCTCTCTCCCTCTCCTCTTTCTCTTGATGAAAACACACTAAACATCATCACCACTATCCCACTTGGTGTTTCCTGTTTATTTTTTATTTTTTTTTCGTGACCATCGGCTACCATTGGTTTGGCTACCATCTTGAAACCAAACCCACTACCATCTTGAAACCATGGTTACCGTTTGAGACCAATAACATAACCGAACACCATCACAGTCACCTTCTTCTTTTTCGATTCATAACCCGCCACCAATCATCTCCAACATCGATCACCACCTATATATCACCACTCTCTTCAACCTCTCACCACCACAGCTCAATCTTCGAACAACTGTTAAACCTTTCTTTCTATTTCAATCGAAACACCAAGGCCACCATGATAGTATCATGTTTGCTACTGTACATTTTTTTTCTTCTTTCAACCACTACATCAACCTCGTTTACTTTACGGTTTTGTTTAATATGACCTGCAGTCCTTCGTGAAACCACACCAAACCACTATTAACGAACAACCCTATATCTCTCTCTATATTTATCTCTCTCGTAAACTTCATCACTACCATCGCTATATTTTTTTCTCTCTCTGTCCAAACAGCTCGACATGTACATACAGCAGCAGAAATTTCATTTTCTGTTTATTATTCTGTAAAAATATCGATGATAGATGATGATGTTATATTTATGGTGATCGTGATATTGTACTGATGATATAGAATGATGAAGAAAACACGAGTTACTGTACACGGCGGCTTTATTCTGTTTCTATCGATTTCACAAAATACCATCGATAATTTTTTTCCTTTTTGTGTTCACTGTTACGATTGATAAGTAGATGATGATACAGTGAATGATGATGATGGTGACGGGGCAAGATGATGATGATGATGATGGAAGGTGTATAAGAGTGAACAAGGAGAACCAAACGTGTACAATTTGCTCATTTTTAGGTTCCAACGAAATCCTTTTATGTTTGATATTAGGCTTATGGATCAAACTAAACACATAAATGGACTGATTTTTGTATTGGGCTTCTTTAATGTAAATGGGTTGATTAAAGGGGTTCCATTTTTAGGACGAAATTATGGGTTGGGCCGAGAGTGCGCAGTTGGGCCGAGAGTGTACAGTTGGACCGATGGCAGACTAGACATTGAATCAATTACGGTGTAAATAAATTGCGTCTGAGAAATATCAGAAAAAAGGGAAATGGCAGCATGGTTAGGAGTGCTATCAGATAAGCGAGAGGTCTTGGGTTCAAGCCCGGGATATGACATTTATTTTTAGGATTTCTTAGAAGGTAGTCTCCTTTTATATTATTATTATTAGTATTTTTGTTATTAAGTATTATAGATAACAATTATTTACTTCTTTTACCATTATTATTATTATTATTACAATTAAATTATTATCATAATTATCATTAACAGTAAAATTATTAGTTTTATAGGTATTATTATTATGAGTATTATTATTATCATTATTATTATCACCATTATTGTTAATCTTATTTTCATAAAAGTTATTACTAGTATTATCATTATTATTATTATTATTATTAAAAATGATTATTACAATTGTAAGTATCTTTATTGTTATCATTATAAAGACATTACAATTTTTTTTTTACTTATTGTTATTATTACTATTATCATTATTTTAAAATGAGTATTATTATTATTATAATTACTGATATTATTATTATAATGATATTACGACTTTTATTTATTTATTAGTATTATTTTAACCAAATAGATATTAGTTACAAATATATATATATATATATATATATATATATATATATATATATATATATATATATATATATATATATATATATATATATATATATAATACATATAACCTAACTCTATTATTATTTTTATAATAAAGATATATAAAATAAATATATGTAAGTTATTAATGAAAAGTATAAATCATTTAAATAACAAGTATAGCACTAATACTATATAAATTTGTTCGATTATGAGTATATGTGTTAATATACATATAAATGATATAGGTTCGTGAATCCGAGGCCAACCCTGCATTGTTCAGTATCGTCGTATGCATATTTTTACTACAAAATACAGTATCGTGAGTTTCATTTGCTCCCTTTTTAAATGCTTTTGCAATATATATTTTTGGTACTGAGAATACATGGCTTTTATAAATATTTGACGAAATAGACACAAGTACTTGAAACTACATTGTATAGTTGGATTACTATACCAAATATCGCCCCTTCAAGTCTGGTAACCTAAGAATTAGGGAAATGACCCCTAATTGGTGCGAATCTTAAAGATAGATCTATGGGCCTAACAAACCCCATTCTGGAATTTGGAATGCTTTAGTACTTCGATTTAAATGGTGATTGCGATTGCCAATATTTATGACATACTTAAGAGTATGCGGGGGATATTCTATATGCATTATGTTAATGTCGATTACCAGGTGTTCATCATACGAATGATTTTTATACACTTGCGAGTGTAATGTTATTTATGAAAAATGAGAATCTTGTGGTCTATTAAAATAATGAAAATGATTGTTTATGATAAACCTATGAACTCACCAACCTTTTAGTTGACACTTTAAAGCATGTTTATTCTCAGGTATGAAAGAAATCTTTCGTTGTGCATTTGCTCATTTTAAAGATATTACTTGGAGTCATTCATGGCATATTTCAAAATACGTTGCATTCGAGTCGTTGAGTTCATCGAGATTATTATTAAGTCAATTATAGTTTGATATATTATGAAATGGTATGCATGCCGTCATCTTTCGATGAAATGAAAGATTGTCTTTTAAAAACGAATACAATGTTTGTAAAATGTATCATATAGAGGTCAAGTACCTCGCAATGTAACCAAATGTAATGTATTCGTCCAAATGGATTAGGATGGGTCGTTATATAACCTGTGTATGAAAATCATTCTCTCGATACATAACATTCACATCAATTGGTGGCAATTATCATGTCCACATAATTCAATGGTGGCAATTATCATGTCCACATAATTCAATGGTGGCAATTATCATGTCCACATAATTCAATGGTGGTAATTATCATGTCCACATAATTCAATGGTAATCAACAGAACTTCTGTCTGTATAATAATTCATTCGAGGAATGTTTTGCTTGTGTCTATCTCGTCAAACATTTATAAAAGCATCTCAGTCCAAAAATATAGATTGTAAAAGCATTGAATAAAACAATTGTAAATCAGTTATAAAGCAGCGCATGTATTCTCAGTCCCAAAAATGTAAAGAGTAAAAGCGAATCAAATGAACTTACAATATTGTATTTTATAGTAAAAATACATATGACGAATCTAAACAATGCAGGGTTGGCCTCGGATTCACGAACCCTTTTAAAAACTTCTGTAAAAAGAATTGCCCCATACCGGGCTCGAACCCATGAGCTCTCGCACACCCGACAACACCCATGACCACTCCTCCATTTCGTTTTATCTGATTGTAACCTATTTTAATTTCAATTAAGCTGCCCTTTCTGTTTTCCCTTCTTCTCCTACATACTGTAATCGACCGGAGCCAAATTATATTAATAGCCATCAAATGTTTTGATTTAGGATGTGATATAGAAATCAATACATCGCGTATTGGTTAACTGGATTTAACAGAAACAAATAACAAACAACAATTTAAAAAAAAAAACTGTATAGCAGTTCACGAAGAACGTATACAACCCAAACCTTGATTTTAAAATTGAGGCTGTTTTAGACCATAATTCCTACATGAAATAGTTTGAAAATTGTTAATAGAAACTATCTGGATGTTCAATTGAATCCGAAAATATAAAAATGAACTTCAATTTTACGAAAAACAAAAATGTGGACTTTATGGAATTAAGCTTTGACTCGAAAATTCGACTTTGATAACAAGAATTGGAGGTTGATATTTTACAAGAAGTAAACATAGAGGGTTTCCTAACAAAACCTCATTTTTAGTTTTTGAAATCTCATTCAAAATCGAGTTTTTGAATAAATGAAATAAGAACGGAGACTACGAGTCTGTTTATGAGAATTTTGTTAAATTCATCATATAAACGAAATTGATAGTGGTTGTAATTGATGCTTATAATAATGAATGGAATGATGTTCCCCAAAACACTGAGACTTCGATTGTTTTATAGTAAGGGACGATCGACAGATTAAATTAATCAGATGAAGAAATAAACAAAATAAAATAAAAAGCAGATATGGACTTCTAACAGAATCGTACCATTAACTGTTATTGATTATTGACAAATTCATACAAGAACAAAAATTAAATATTGATTGAAAGGAACTCGCAACTGCTTCTGACTCCCAGTTTTAAATAAACAATTTTTATTTATAAAACTTAATTTTAATAAAAATAATTCTATTATTATTATTAAATAATAAAAATACTGATTATTATTAGTAATAATAATATAATAATAATAATAATAATAATAATAATAATAATAATAATAATAATAATAATAATAATAATAATAATAATATTAATAATAATTATCCTAATAATAACAATTTTAGAATAATAATACTAATAGCTATAATAATGTTCTTAATGGTATTGTTAATAATAATATTAATAATTTGTATTATTGATATATAATAATATTAGTAATAATAATACTATCAATAATTATCTTTTTAATATTAATACTGGTTTCCTAACATGTATCTGTATATAACGGCATATATATATATATATATATATATATATATATATATATATATATATATATATATATATATATATATATATATCATTACTCATGTAATATAATATATATTATATATTAACTTTTATTGAATAATTATTATCTATACATTCAAAATATATTACAAAATATATATAGTTTCATTTTTAATAACAACTTTTTATCTTGTGTAATATATTACATAATTAACTCAGTTAGTTAAGTTGTATTTTATTATTTTATTTTATTATATAAACTTATATTCGTATGTATATATATATATATATATATATATATATATATATATATATATATATATATATCCGGTTACAACACTCGTTCGTGAATCGTCGGAATAGTCGAAGGGTAATTGTGTTTGTGAAAGCAGTTTGAAAATTTTCGAGACTCAACATTACAGACTTTGATTATTGTGTCAAAATTATAATAAGATTAAGTTTAAATTTGGTCAGAAATTTCCGGGTCGTCACAAAAAGTATATATTTCTAGTGGTAATATCGGTTCAAAATAATAAGTTTTTAATTGTAATTGTTTCATTTTCAAGTTGTAATTGTATAAATAATTCGAGAATGTAAACGGAGCTTCGGGGTGAAACTTATGTCAAGAAATTGGTTAAAGAAACCACGCAGGCTTGCCTGAGTGGCCACCGAGTTGCCCAATGAAGCACACCACCCGAGTTCAATTCCTGGCTATGTCAAATTGTTCAAAAAGGGAGTGTGACTAGTGGGTGCGCATAATGCGCAATTCACCCGGTACCAGATCTCGTGCTCGAGGGGCTTGATTACCCGAGGTTTTATCTTTTATGTGGGAGTCAATGTGCTCGTTCATAGGAGGGTTTCCTCGCTTACCCGAAAAAAAAATTGGTTAAAGACGGAGATTTACAAGTCAACAAACACAAAGTACAAGAAATCAAAGCTAGTCACGAGACAAGTTGTAACGATTCTGCAGGGTTGCATTATAATAATAATAATAATAATAATAATAATAATAATAATAATAATAATAATAATAATAATAATAATAATAATAATAATAATAATAATAATAATAATAATAATAATCCGCGTTAATTACAAAAAAAAAAAATAATAATAATAATAATAACCTGCGAAAGTTATCAGTTGCACAGTGGCACAGGTACCATCGGCTGATCTGGACACCGTTGGGTTTACTTACTGCCGTCGGGTGTGGGTGATTGTTGGTTTTTACTACCGTCGTAAGGCGTCAATTTACAAAGGAGATCTTAGATCTCTCCACTTATCTTTATGCTTTTCAACCTGTTAGCTCAGATCTGAAATGCGGTTGTGTTTGTTAACCGGAAATGGTTTGCTTGGCCGGAAAACGTCGACAGTGGTGGTTAGCGATGGTTGTAAACAAATAGAGATGTCAAGTAAGAAATAGATGTAAGATTGCAATCGAACCAAACTTCCGTATTTGATTTAGAGCTCCCTTCGTATATTACGATTTTCTGTTAAATTGTATCTGATTTTCAGATTTTGTAATATTTAAGTTGATTGCTCAATCTGAAAATGGAGAACAGATTTGAAGATGCATATAATTAGGTTTATGATTTGGAACAAACATATTTTGGTTACATCTTGACTACCATCTTCACCATCATTTTCACTACAATGTTCTCAATCCTTAATCACAGGACCTGCACACTTATAATTATGTTACGGTGTATTGGGATTTTACATCTGTCATTTTAGCTATGCACTACAACTAAAGGTTGTGTGTAGCTATGTCGCATGCCACTGTGAAGTTTCATTGTCCCTTTGTGGGTCTTAGTGGCTATCAAAATGGGAGTGGAAATGGGCTTGTTAGAAGTTCTCTTATCAAGCATCTTAGTGATCGCCATTGTGGTATCGATGATCGGGATATCACTCGACATTCTCTTACTTCTAATTTGGGTGTTTATACTGAGGCTGATGATACTTTTAAGCGTATGGGGATTTGGTTATGTGGTGTTTGCTACAAAACACACACGGTACGTGCTAAGTGCCGTCATGGTAGGGGCCTGGATGTGCTTCATAATTTTACCAAGCCACTAGCTCCCTCTTCTCCTGCTCGACTTTGTATTGAGGATGATTCGGTGCATGATCATAATGATGGTTTTGACGTGGCTCTCCTTGATTGTTTGTTCTCTAAGGGGTTTTGCACGGTTAAGTCTATCCCTCCCAAGTGTCGTTTGGAGTTTTCTCGGGTTTTGAAAGGTGCTCTTGATAAGGTGATCTCTAAGCCTGATGACATTTCTTGCTGGGTCTCTTTTTTGGTGTTACCCCTTTATACCCTTAAAACCTTTCGGCCACGGAGTAGTCGTGAGTCTAGGTCTTCGATAAAGCGTCGACATCAGGAATAAAATATTTCCCGTGCTATTTTCTCTTGGGGGACAGCGAGTGGAAGTTTACAGCTTGTGAAGGAGTATTTGCCAGAGGATTCTCCTATGTTGTCAGTGTTTGATGACGAGGTCCTTGATTTAGAAGAGCGTAATATTAAGCAGTGTCGTAGGAAGATTTGTGATGGCCATTACACCGCTGCAGCTCGTGTTCTTTCTTCATCAGGCGTTGCTCCTTATAATGACGCCACGCTGGCGGACTTACTGTCTAAGCACCCTTCTTCTTTAGCTCCATCCTTGCCTGATATGCCGGTTGATCACCTTCACCTCGTTACGACTTCTGCTATTGTTTTGGGCCAGATTAAAAGTTTTTCTTGGGGCACATCATATGGTAGGGATGGTTTACGTGCACAACACCTTATGGATTGCTTGAGTGATGCTGCTGTGGCAGTCTCGGATGAGTTGGTTGGCTCTATTACCGGGGTTGTTAATCTCTTTCTAGCTGGAAGGTGCCCTATGGAATTAGGAGAGTATATAGTTAGTGCTCCCCTCATACCGCTTGTCAAGCCCGGCGGTGGTCTTCATCCTATAGCTGTGGGTACTGTTTGGCGACGTCTTGTTTCGAAGGTTGGCGCTGCTATGGTTGGCCAGTTTTTGAGAAGTTACTTCGGTGGTCTTCAATTTGGTGTTGGTGTTTCTTCTGGGGGTGAGGCAATTCTTCATGCTGTGAATCGATTGATTGAGGATCGTGGCTCTGCTGTTGGCCTCTCTATGTTATTAATTGATTTTCAAAATGCATTCAATCTAGTTGATCGTACGGTCATGTTGCGTGAAGTTCGCCGCCTTTGTCCGAGCATTTCTCGGTGGGTTGAATTTTGCTACTATAATCCAGCCAGATTGTATTATGGGAACCACACCTTATGGTCTTCGCAGGGGGTGCAACAGGGTGATCCCCTTGGTCCGCTGCTTTTTGCTTTGGTCTTACAACCCTTGGTTTCTAAAATCAGAGATAATTTTGAGGTTTGTCTTCAAGCGTGGTATTTGGATGATGGCACTATTATTGGGGACACTTTGGTGATGGGGAAGGTTTTGCATTTGATTATGGAGGATGGGCCTCGTTTTGGGCTACATCTCAACGTTGAAAAAACAGAAATTTTCTGGCCTACGGAGGACCCTCGCAGCAGGCAAGTAGGTGTCTTTCCTCCTAATATTTCTCGACCTTTAAATGGTGTTAAGTTGCTTGGGGCCCCCTCAAGTTCCGATCCTGGTTTTAGTAGTGAACTGGTGATGCAAAGGGTGACCAAGTCCATTGCGCTTATGGATAAGGTTGCTAAGCTTGATGATCCTCAGTATGAGTTGTTGTTGCTTAGGGCATGTACTGGAGTTTCTAAACTCTACTTTACCTTGCGTACTTGTCCTCCTAGTATATTTGAGGCGGCTCAACGCGCTTTCGATGGAGCCCTTCGATCTTCCTTGGAGCGTATTGTTACTGCTTCAGGGCCTGGGTTTGGTGATTGGCAGTGGCGGCTTGCCACCTTTCCATTTGCATTTGGAGGGCTTGGTGTTTATTCTATGGGAGATGTTCGTCATTATGCTTTTGTGGCTTCTCGATTACAGTCTGCTGGGTTGCAGACCAAGCTCCTACGTCATGCGGGTATTGTTGGTCTTGGTCGTGCTTTTGAAGATGCATTGGGTCTGTTTAATAAAACGGTTGGGTTTGATATTTTAGGTAATCCGAGTGAGGTCGCTGCCCCAATACTCATGAAGAAATTGGTAGATGTTTATTTCACAAAGGTTACCGCTTCTGCAGAATCCACTTTTTCGTTATCTCCCCGACAATTGGTCTTATGGAAATCACAGCAGGGTGATCACACCTCTGCTTGGCTAAGGGCAGTCCCTTTTTTGGGGTTGGGCCAGACGATGAACGCAAAGACTTACCAATGTGTGTTGTGCTGCTGATTGGGTGTTCCATTGTTCTCTATCTCGACGGCATGCTCTGCATGTTCAAGGGTTTTTACTGGGGATATTTTCGGGGATCACGCGGTGTCTTGTACTGGTATGGTGGGTATTAAGCATCGACATAATGCTGTTCGGGATTCCCTTATTCATGTTTGTTATCGATCTGGGATTTCTGCGAGAAAGGAGGTTGACATTGGGTTGTCTGGAGGGAACGACAAGGCCCTCAGACCTACAGATGTGTTACTTTATTCCTGGGATTGTGGTCGCGATGTTTGTGTTGACTTGACAGGGTCTTCTCCTTTGACACAGTCTGCGCTTTCTGACTTTATCCCTGGACGTGCTGTGGTTGATGCGGCTCGTCGGAAGCGGGTCAAGTACGAATCTAGCTGTCAAGCGATTGGTTATGGTTTCATTCCTTTCTCATTTTCTTCCCTTGGGGAATTAGAGAAGGAGGTTGTTTCTTTGCTAAAGCGGGTTCAGAAGTGTTCGATGGCGCAGAATATTGGTGCCGGTGCTGCTGCTCATATTTTTACTAGGATAGGTTTTGCTATTGCTAGAGGTGTGAGGGCCCAGATTGTCTCTAGGCTTCCCACTAATTTTTTGTAAGTTTTAAAACTTTTAAGTTTTTTATTATAATAATAATAATAATAATAATAATAATAATAATAATAATAATAATAATAATAATAATAATAATAATAATAATTATTATTATTATTATTATTATTATTATTATTATTATTATTATTATTATTATTATTATTATTATTATTATTATAAAAACGGAGGAGTAGATGAGATTGAGGGAGGAGGGTATGTCAAACACACTAAACACACACAAACACATACCAATAACACACAAAATACATACTCCCTTTTGCTATATAAATACAACGTATAAGTTGAAATAATGGGTAGCAGTTGTCGAAAAACAAAAGTCACCAGTCAATTTCCTCCCATAGGTTACTCCTAACTCAAAACTCTTGTGTTTCTATTTTTTCTATTAATACGTTAAGTTTGTAGTAGTAATAAATAAAATTAGTATTAAGTTTGGGTATTGTACAAGTTTACGAATGTTGTAATGCTTCCTTTCTACTATTCCAAATTATTGTAAGTTCCCATGTCCCAACTCTTTTACCATTAAGTATTGTTATTATCGTAATTATTATTATTGTACCCATGTCCACTTTATATAATTTATATATTTAATACTACCGTTATAATATCCAATTAAATACCCATGGTGGTTACTAAAATGTAGAACCTCTGAACAAATGAATTGAATCATTTATAATATTACGATGTAACTTTGATTATTTTTAACATTGAGTTTAATCACCAATCCATTTTTATATAATTTAATGTTTTCACCCTATCACATAATTTATTAAATTGATAACGAAAGTTAATTTATTTTATATAAATTGTGCTTCAACACTTTTGTGATCTAAAGTTAATTTATTTTATATAAATTGTGCTTCAACACTTTTGTGATCTAGACGAACATATAGACAAATTATTGACAAAAATTTAGAAATATGATTCGGTGGTTTGGGTAATATTATAGTTTATATAATCGTGTAATTATAAAAAGGGAAACCCGTTATAATTTTTGTTTTAACGAAAGTTAAAACTGGATTAAATCTCAATTTAAATAATCGGACTATAATTTAATTCGCTAAAACGATATCTAACGAAAGTTAGCTTTAATTTTAGTTAGTTAAAACTTTATAAAAAAATCGAAAGATAAAATATAAAGTTATATATAAAAACATCGTAATCGGACTTAAAAGCGATCAATAATCCAGAGGGTATATATTCTAGTAACCACTACTTTATTTTCTTATAAATCTCATCAATTTCACTTTTCACTACATAGATAAATTTTATTTACTTTTCACCTCTCACTTTTTACTATTTTACTACTTTTTATACAACCTTTAATTACAATAATTTTAATTATAAATTTCAATAATCTTAATATTTAATATGAATAGTTTTGTTAAGTTCTTTTAATTTTTAATTTTATAAATTTAGTTTTGTTAAAATTAGTGCATTTTGATACTTTTAATTATATGATATAGCGTTAAATATATATTACTAGTTCGTTAAATCTCTATATAATTATTAATTAGGTAGTTTTATATATTTATATATAGATAGAATTGTAAGTTTAAATTAGTTACAATTTAATTCCGTTTAGTTAAAATCAAATCTTAATCCGAAACCCCCTTTTATAGTTTAACTGTTAGCGATTAAAAATCTCAAACACACCATCTCCCCGTGGAACGAACCGAATTTACCAACGAACTATTACTACAAGGATAGGACTAGTTGCCTATATGTGTGAAATCAATCCGCAATCATAAAAACACCATATAAACACACTCGAATTCGTGTAAAAAAATTCAATCCAAATCTGTTCATAATAAAAGGTACCGTTTCACGACATCAACTTTTTGGTGCCGCTGCCAGGGAGTTGGTAGTTAAATAAATAGACAATATTTTCTGATTTGGAGTAAGTGGTGTCTAGAATTTGTAAGTGGACCTGGTTATTGGATTTTCCAAACAGTCACCAATTTTATTGGAACCAAACGGATCCTGCCTCTCCGCTACATCTGTCGGCCACCGAAATGTGGGCAAAATTGGAAAAAAGTCCATTTGTTTAAAGGTTTTTAAATGCTTTTAGTTATTCGACCCTTTCGTGAAAATCCATTTTCAAGAAAGTTAAATGTTTTATATTTAATGAATAAATCCTTTAAGACAACATACAATATCCTAATTATATGACCCCTTCGGGAAATCCTAAACTCGTTACACCTAATCCAGAACCTGAAAAAGACTTAAACAATGGACTAAAACAACAAAAACAAAAATTAGGTAGTACTAGTAAACCGACAACACCGAAAACAACAAAAATAATAAACACGTAGGAAACACTAGTAATCAACAAGAAGTCAAAATTGAAACTGAAACAATCATCTTAAAAGAAGAAGAAATGGCTGAAGAAACACGTGATCCAAATGACCTACCGATGTGGGATACCAGACAAACTGCTCCCCTTCTCGCACTTTCATCTATAAGAAGACCCGATATTCAGGTTGATAACTTTGAAGTCAAGGGGTAGTTTATGACATGGTTCGTGAGAACCAATTCGACGGAATACTTAATAACAACCCGATAGAACATCTAGAAGCTTTGGAAGATTTATATGAACTGCACAAAACAAAAGATGTTTCTTCAGATGCATTTAGGTTAAGAGTTTTTCCATACTATTTAATCGGAGATGCAAAAGCATGGTTGAAATCATTACAACCTGATTCTATCACAACTTTCAACGAATTAAGAGATAAATTCATTACCCGATTTTTCCCACCTGTAAAAGCCAAAAGGCTGAGAACTGAAATCACCACTTTTAAACAAAAGTCAGATGAAACTCTTTATGATGCCTGGAAACACAGATTGCAAAAGGGGCAAATAGTACAAACTTTTTATCGTGGTATTGATGAACATACTCGTGGTATACTAGATTCCTCTGCTGGCGGAGTGTTTATGTACAAATCACCAAATCAAGCATATAAATTGTTGGAAGACATGTCAGTTCATACTTTTGAATGGACACTGTCTAGAGATCAACAATCTAGAAGGATAGTGGCTAGTATTGAAGATGGTGATACAAATACAACCATAGCCTCTTTGTCAAACCAATTCAAAAAGTTTAGAAGAGAAATAGAGAAATTAAATTCAATATTTTTAGCATTACAAGTAGGATGTGAAATCTGTGGACAGCCACATCTCACGAAAGATTGTGATGTCAATGATCGGCCAATGAACTCAGTAGCTCAAGTTAACTTTGTTGCTAATCAAAGACAAGAAAATTTTCAAGGAAGGAGTTCTGGTTATTAACCTGTTAACCCTGGATACCAAAACCATGGGTATCAAAACCCGAAAATTTTTGCCTTTCAAAGAAATGGACCACCTGATTTTCACAATAGAAACCAAACTCCATTTCCACCTAAACAAAATTTCCAACAACAGTCGTTACCTCAGTTACAATATCATCAACAAACTCATAACATACAACTAGTAGAGAAGAAATCTAACTTTGAAGAAGTTATGATGAATTTCGTCAAAAGTTAATCAGAGATAAACGAGCAAATGAAGAGACAATTACATCAAGTCCAAACCGAAAATGAGCAAGTGCAAAGGAATCATCAAGCATCAATTCAAAACCTTGAACGAGATATGGGAAGAATATCCCAATTACTTACTGAAAGGCATTCAGGAACGTTACCATCTAATACACAACCAAACCCAAAGGGTAAAGAATCTCAAAATCCAAATAACTTTTCGCAAGTCAATTCCATATCTACTCGATGTGGGTTAACCATTAACTCGGAAATTTTAAATCCTCATGCTCCTATTCCTATTTCACAAGAAAATGTGGTGGAAGAAAGAAGGTGCCAACCACAGGTGCACCTAAAACTCAAATAAATCAACCACCATTAAAAGAATATAAACCCCTGATTCCATATCCACAACGTTTGAAGAAAGATAAACTACAAGCACAGTACAAAAAGTTTGCTGATATGATTAAGCAAATTTGTATAAATGTATTGCTGGTATGCCGTATTATGGGAGGTTTGTCAAAGATCTCAAAGCTGACAAAGGTAAATATGAGGAAGTTTCAACCGCATTTTTTTGATGAAGAATGCTTAGCAATTTTGCAAAAAAAAAAAGATGCCACCAAAACTTGGAGATCCTGGTAGTTTTATCATTCCTTGTTTGATGGGAAATTCGGTAATGTACGATACATTAGCTGATTTAGGAGCAAGCATTAATCTTATTCCTCACTCCTTATACTTGAAACTGAACTTAGGAGATTTAAAACCAACTAGGATGTGTATACGATTGGTTGATCGAACTCATAACTATCCTATTGGTATTGTCGAAAATTTACCAGTCAAGGTAAATCACCTAATCTTTCGTGCTGATTTTGTAGTCCTTGAAATGGAAGAAGATACCAAAGTTCCTTTAATTTTAGGTCGACCATTTCTAAATACTGCAGACGCAATTGTACGTGTTAAAGATAAAGAACTCAGCTTAGGTGTGGGTAAGGATATAATTATCTTGAACATAGATAAGGCTATGAAATACCCTATGTCTCCTGATGACAAATGTTTTCAAATAGGCAATGTTGATTGTTGTATTGAGGAAGAACTACAAGAATTATTAAATGTCGACACCTCGAATTTCACCCTGATGGGTGAGAGTGAAGATTTTGATGTCGATATGGAGTTAGAGGAGCTGCAGAAGGTAGTCACGGATGAAGAATACATGAAAGAAGATATTCCTGAGGAATATGAACCTTTTGAAGAAATCCCAATTGGTGATAGGTTCCGAATAAAATCTTCCTTGGAAGAACCACCCTCCTTGGAACTTAAGGAACTCCTGAAACATTTGGAGTATGCTTATCTCCAAGGAACGTCACAACTGCCAGTCATTATTTCATCAGATCTTTCCGATGACGAAAATGGTAGGTTAATGTCGGTTTTAAAAACCCACAAAAGGCAATTACATGGAAAACAACTAATATTCCAGGGATTAACCCTGCTTATTGTACCCACAAGATCCTAATGGAAGAAGATTTTAAACCCATGGTACAAAGGCAATGGAGGTTAAACCCTACCATGAAAGAAGTTGTCAAAAAAGAGGTGATCAAATTACTTGATGTCGAGTTAAATTACCTTATATCTGATAGCGCGTGGGTAAGTCTTGTGCAAATAGTACCCAATAAAGGAAGTACGACTGTTATTCTGAATGATAAGAATGAACTCGTTCCTACGAGAACGGTCACTGGGTGGAGATTCTGTATAGACTATCGTCGTCTAAATGACGCCACAAGGAAAGATCATTTTCCGCTTCCTTTTATCGACCAAATGCTAGAACGTTTGACGGGAAAAGATTACTACCGTTTCCTTGTTGGATTCTCTGGTTATTTTCAAATTCCAATTGATCCTATGGACCAAGACAAGACTACGTTCACTTGTCCATTTGGTACCTTTGCATACAGACGAATGCCATTCGGATTATGCAATGCCCCAGGCACCTTCAAAAGGTGTATGATGGCGATTTTTCATGACATGATTGAAGAATGTATGGAAGTATATAAGGACGATTTCTCTATTTTTGGAGACTCCTTCGACTCATGCCTCTCAAACCTTGAACGAATGCTAATTCTTTGTGAAGAAACAAATCTTATATTAAACTGGGAGAAATGCCACTTCATGGTGAAGGAAGGCATTGTTTTAGGCCACAAGATTTCTCGAGCTGGAATGGAAGTAGATAGAGCTAAGACCGATGTAATTTCAAAACTTCCTCCACCAACCAATGTTAAAGGAATTTGTAGTTTCCTTGGTCATGCGGGATTCTATAGGCGATTCATAAAGAATTTTTTCAAAATCGCCCGACCAATGACTAAGCTTCTTGAGAAGGACATTAAATTCGATTTTGATGCTAAATGTTTAAATGCTTTCTCCGTTCTGAAAGAAAAACATACGAACGCACCTATTATGGTATCACCCGACTGGTCAAAACCTTTCGAGCTAATGTGTGATGCTAGTGATTTCGCACTGGGAGCTGTTTTAGGTCAACGTGATGATAACAAATTTCAACCAATCTACTATGCAAGTAAAACACTTACAGGAGCTCAGTTGAATTACACAACTACTGTGAAGGAGCTTCTTGCAGTAGTTTTTGCTTTTGATAAGTTTAAATCTTACCTGGTGTTATCTACAACAATTGTTTATACCGATCATTTAGCCCTAAAGTACTTGTTCAAAAAGCAAGATGCTAAACCTAGACTCATTCGTTGGATTCTTCTTCTACAAGAATTTGACATTGAAATCAAGGATAAAAAAGGGTGCTGAAAATCTCACTGTGGATCACTTGTCTCGTCTTGAAAATCCTAACTTAGAAACACTCGAAGAATCTATTATTCACGATACTTTTCCTGACGAGTTTCTTATGAAAATCAAAATGGAAGAAGAATTTCCATAGTTTGTGAATTTTGCAAATTATCTTACCGCAGGAATTCTTGTCAAAAATCAAATGTATCAGCAAAAGAAGAAATTCTTCACCGATTTGAAGTCTTACTTCTGGGAAAGCCCGAATCTTTTTCGTATGGGAGCAGATCAAGTTATTCGCTGATGCGTATATGGTAAAGAAGCTCAACAAATTCTAGAGCACTGTCATCAAGGACCAGCCGGCAGACATTTCGGACCTAGCTATACAGCAAAGAAGGTCTTCGAATCAGGATTTTACTGGCCAACTATTTTTAAAGATGCTCACAACATGGTAAAAACTTGTGATGCTTGTCAAAGATCTGGAAATATTTCTAAACGAGACGAAATGCCACAACAAGGCATCCTAGTATGTGAAGTATTTGACATCTGGGGTATTGACTTCATGGGTCCATTTCCCGCCTCTAACAAATGCAAATACATTCTCATGGCAGTCGATTACGTTTCTAAATGGGCTGAAGCGAAAGCCCTACCCACTAACGATGCTCGAGTTGTTGTCACCTTTAATAAAAATCTTTTCTCATGTTTTGGGATTCCAAAAGCATTAATCAGTGATCGTAGAACTCATTTTACAAATCAATTACTCGAAAAAGTGCTTAAAAAGTATGGAGTTAATCATCGTTTCTCAACTTCCTACCATCCTCAAACGAGTGGTCAAGTTGAAAACACAAATCGAGGTTTAAATGAATTTTAGAGAGAACACTTAAGAATAATCCAAAAATCTGGCATCAAAAGCTAGATGATGCGCTATGGACATTTAGAACTGCATTCAAAATGCCCATAGGTACCACTCCTTTCCGTTTAGTATATGGTAAAGTGTGTCATCTACTTATCGAGGTTGAACACAAGGCATTTTGGGCATTAAAAGAATGTAACACAGCCCTTGTCAAAGCCGGAGAAAATGGACTATTACAATTACATGAGTTAGATAAGGTAAGACTTCAAGCATACGAAAACTCGAAAACTTATAAAGAGAAAACTAAGAAATGGCACGATGCTCGCTTAAAGGAGAATAAAGCATTTGAACCAGGAGACAAAGTTCTATTATTTCAATCACGTTTTAAGTTTTCATATGGGAAACTTAAATCCCGATGGACGGGACCGTATGAAGTAAAACACGCATTTCCATCTGGATACGTAGTGTTATGTGACAAGAATGGTGGTACTTTCAATGTGAACGGTCATAGACTTAAATTCTATAATGAAGGGTTCAACAACACTAAAAGAGATGACATCACATTCTATCCAAAGGACAAATGAATGGAGCATGATTCGTCTTTCTCTAGCAGACCCTAAAGAACTAGTCTCCCCCCAGTCTAACTTTTAATTTTTGTAATAAAATAAAATATATAATAAATATAAAAATATATAAACAAATAATAATTAAAACTAATAAAAAATTATGTTGTGTGTTATTGTTTGGTTTTGATGTGTATAAGGCAGGGTAAAAGACACATTTCAAAAAATGTCATTAAGTTTAGCAAAAGCTACCATTTTGACGAAACACATGTGTAATATAATTTGAGGAATAGACAATGTTCAGCGCCATAGTTAAACAACATTCCGTGATCTTCATTTTAAATCAACGAGGTTTTGACTTCATTCCTACACTTTTTGCCCTCTTAAATTTAATTTAATCTGATTTCATTGCAAGTGAGGGCATTACATGATCTCAAGTGTGGGAGGGGTTATAAATTCTCTCGGAATTATACACTTGGCTTATTTTCTAAATTTTGTGAAAAATTTAAAAATTTTAACTAAATGAATTCAAATCTTATTTAATATATTTATGAACAATAAAACTAGGTGTTAAAACTGAAATTATTGTTACCTCAAGGAGAACATAAATTGAGAAACAACCAAATTTGTGAATTTATTTGATTAAATCGGGAATAAAAAGATTCAAGAAAAAAGGCCAAGTGTGGGGAGATTTGTCAATATATATGAACTGTTATCGGATGTTTGTGCGAAGTTTATTGCAGGTACTTTTGCTTTGGGCTGTATAAATTTGTTTTACCCATTAAATTGTGAAAATTAAAAATTGAGTCTTCATGATGGTTCAACTCCATCCTTAGAGGAAGTAAAGCCTTCCGAAAAAGAAACGTGCTCTATGATTTAGGTCAAAAAAGTTGTCGTCCAGACCGGCTGTAGTGTCTACAAAAAATCTTGAAAAGTTTTCTCTAAAATCAGCTGGAAATCCACGGACCTCAGCATCAAACAGGGTCTTAGTGGTCAGACTTATCCTAACCATGAGGTGGATCTATCTCGCACAATCGAGAGGCACCATGACACTACTTAAGTAGATTAATCAGATCCCCAGATGGATGATCTCCGTAATGATCAAACGCATCTATGTTGATCGAGGTCAACATACATATGCCTTAACAGATTGAGGTGTATAAACTCATGGTTCAACGATGATATTTGGACGTAATGTAGGATCTTCCTAACATACATAATTATCTAACCGACATCACTACGACGTTAGGTCTGTGGGAAGACTCGGCTTGACCGAGAAAATGTTTTAGTTGAAAAATGGTTTTTCGTATACTTAGAGCCTTTTGGGGCTAAAACTGAAACACGAGAGCCACTTGGGGTCAAATCCAGAACACGGGAAACCCTTACTAAGTCACGTGAGACTTTAACCGCGAATCTTCTTTTATTGTACACCCTGATCTAGAGTCACAAGAGTAGCCAACTTCGGTACAATGAATGCAGTGTCGTTGTCCTAAACACGAGGATAACTGTGGATGACACACTTACCTTTCAACAAGTTTGAAACAAATTTTGTAGCGACCCGACCCAAATCGTCATTGACGGCATCACTAACTGAGGTCCTGTTACGTGGTCGTAGTCCCTATATGAGACTCGTTTGACCAAAATTATGTCGCATTCATTTGAAAAGTACAAGACTTACAAAGTTTAGTTTACCAAATGGATCGACAACAAGTTTAAGTTTACAAAAGTATAATGTATAAATGAAATAAACTTGCGACATAATATAAGTTAAAAGTCACGGTTGATATAAATAGCGTAAGTATGTAAACAATATGTTTGAATCCAAAGGTGCTATCACTAGCGTATGCATGTATGTATGCTTGACTCCAAGCAAGTATGAGTATACGCGAAAGCATGTATCAAATAGCCATGTATAAACCTGAGAAACATATAGAAAACTGTCAACGAAAAACGTTGGTGAAATCATAGGTGTTTGTAATAAACGTTGTTTTTGAACCACAAGATTTAGTATTCCCATAACGTTGATTATCAAAATCGTTTGCATTCCAAAAGTATTGTTCGCGAGCACCCAATTATCAAGACTTAACGTATCCTTCCATAGAACCACATCACAATAGTGTTAGAACATACACTGTTTCTCAAAAATATATTTCATCCGTAGACGGTAGCGAACCGTTCGAAATGAGGGTTTGTCAAACCCGTATGGCCACAGAATATAAGTTCTCGCTTACACCCTGCAAGTGTAACTAATGATAATTGAATTGAGGATTTTTTGTTCTAACTCGCTGTGGAATGTTTGTTTCATCGTACTTGTGTTCAAAGTATAAAAGTAAGTAGTACAAAATGTAACAAAGTATATGTTTCTCAGCCCACAATTTAAAAGTATAAAAAGTTGTTGAAAAGGTGGGACTATGATCTCACCTCGAGTGCACGAGTATAAATGTACTTCACAAAGTAAACGTGTGCATGAAAGTTGCTTAGCCTTGACCTAAACAAGTAAGTTGTATCAATTACCGGTTACGACACAAGGTCGGTCGAAATGTGTTCAATTAGTCCTATGGCTCGTTACGACTCGATTAGTATAGCATGTGAATCACGTTGTCAAGTTTCATGCAAGAATCACGTATAAAATCATGTTAGAACGATTGCATAAGAGTTTGGTTAAGTTTGACTAAAAGTCAAACTTGGTCAAAGTCAAAGTCAAAGTCAACGGGTCGGGTCGGGTATCCGACAATTTTCATAAGCTTAGAATTCATATATAAACATGTTTGCCAAGTTTCATGTTAATCGGAGTTACGAGTAAGCGGGGGTGAAAATGTGAAAATCAAAAGAATTTGGGACAGGCCCAAATGGCGCGCCGCGCGGATTTTGGCGCGCCGCTCCATATAACTGATCAGCAAGTCTGGCAGTTTTCACACTCAAGCACGAATCCAACTTCAAATACCCATAAATCCTAAACCGTAAACATCCAAAACAAGTATCTTATATCGTTGGAAAGGTATTTTGACAAGGAATACAACTAAACACATTTCATGAATCAATTCCATCATTAACAATAATGAAAACCTCAATAAATGATCGTTAAATATTCAAAATCGAACTTTCAAGTTCATAAAACGCATTTCAAGATTCGGGAATGCAATTCACACATATGATATGCCGTTTTGAAGGTAATGAAACATACAATACAACTAATCACTAACTAATAACATTTCATGGCATTCAAAGCATCAAAATTTCCTTTTAGAGTTCATCAAACCCTAATCAAGAATCACAAAACCAATAATCATGTAAATGATGTTTTCCAAATCAACCTACACATCAAATTGATGCTAAAGATGCTAGTAACACTTTTAAAACATAAACTTTAACAATTTAACAACATTAACTCATCCAAAATCAAAGATTAAGCACACCCATTTCAAATGTTCAAACTAGTTACTCAAAACAACGAATCGAGCAAACAAAACATATATTCATGTTATACACGAGCCATAGACACAAACTAACACCATTTCAAGTCAAAAACACGAATTTAGAGAAATCAAGAGTTTTTAGAAACTTTACCCCAAGCTATGAAATTGGTACCAAATCGAAGAGGATGAAGAGAGGATCACGAAAATGTAATTTGTTTTGATGTTTGCTTCTCCAATCGGATTTAGATGATGAATTTGTGAGTTGGGTGTTTATGGTTCAAAAATGGAAGAGAGAAAGGAGGTAGAAGGAGAAGAGGAAAATGAATGGATGAGATGGGGAGGTGGTGACTAGTCACCAAACATTTGGCCAAATGCCAAGATTAGTCCCTCAAGTTTGTTGTCGGGTGAGGGAGTTAACCAAACGAATATTTCTTAAAACGCTCGAGTAAACGAGTGATGTTATAATTAAATAACGGGAATATTAAGAACGTTAGTCATCGGAAAATACGAATTAAAATAACGAAAGATATTATAAAAAAACGGTGTTAAAATTAAATTTAACAGAAAAACGCGGGATGTTACATTATCCACACCTCAAAAGAAATTTCGTCCCGAAATTTAGTTGGAAGTAGTAGTTATTGTTTCTTCTTCGAAACCTTGCATTGTAAACTCTACGAATAAGTGAGGGTACTACCTTGGGCATTTCAACGAACTTTGACGGTCGGGATTTTACGTTGTTTTAAAGTTGGTTTCACGATTCATAGTTTCATCAATAGGAATAATAAGTTTTTGTTTCGCGAGACACGTCTTTAAGTTTAGCGCATGGAATGTAGGATAAACGGAGACTCAAACGAGTCGGAAAATCTAAATGGCTAGCAACGGGTCCAAAACGCCCCAAGATTTTTAAAAGAATCAAAATATCGCGGATTTAACTTTCTACGTTTCCCGAAATGAATTACACCTCCTCAAGGTGCGACTTTTTATGTTACGCGGTTTCCCACATGGAATTTGAAAAGTTTACGTCTAACAGTGGCATAGCTCCTTTGGCGACTACGGTCGTCTCGAGCCTTTCTGAGGTTAAAGAAGTTTCTTGGTTGTTCCATGAATGAGCTCGGGTTCGGTGGTTTGATTATCATTTACTTGGTTCTACAAAAGGAGAATGACGTTTCTGGTCACATAAGATTTCAAAAGGTGTGACGTTAAGACTTGAATGATAACCATCGGCGTAAGAGAATTTAGTAAAGGCAATGACTTTTCTCAAGAAATTTTGTAGTCGATAACACGAATTCGTTTTATGGTTTCCAAGGTTTGAATCGTATGTTTGTTTGGCCCTTCGAGATGCGTTGATGTGTTGTACTCATGTTTAAAAGCGGTCCCGAGGCTTTTCGTAAAGCACTCCGAAATCTAGAAGTGAAACAAGAATCTCGATCTGAAATGAGGTACATTTCTGTAAGGTATGTTTGAACGAGTACATCAGGACTCGAAAACGTTAGTTAGAACAAGTTTCTCAAGAAATTTTCGTCGCAAAAACTGTTTCCAAAAACGTTTGTCAGAGCCAGTTCTCATCGGTTTCTGAAAACGTTCTTCAGGGCTATTCACCCTCGAGGCGAGTACTAGTATAACGTGAAGAGTCTATCTCTCCATTGAAAATTTAGAATCAAAGATTTCCTTATACGGAAGTACGAGTGTAATACGATAGAAGTTTCCACCTCGGTGTGAGCATAACAGGTATATTGTAGTTCGTTGATAAAAATGTGCGAAAACGAGATAGTATACGCGTGTAACGTATGTTTGAAGTCGAAAGAATTTGTCGCTCATTCGGAAGAATAAATATGGTTCGACAATAATCGAAGATGTGTCCCTGGTATGGTTGTTATCAATATTTTCGGAGTTTTCGGATGTTCAAACAAGAAAAATGAAGTCATGTACATGGCACATGGTGGTGATTAGGTTGATCGAGTCCAATCACCATCGCGTGTCACTAGAACTTTGGTATGGCTTACTATAATATAACCACGTTGATCGAGTGTCATTATATTATGCTAACTCATACCTCCATTGCCACATCACTCCATAAAATCAAGTTCGGGTGATCGTGAAGATTTAAAATGAACAAAGTGTAATGACATCTCTAACGTGACTCGTATTGAATTGAAAGAATTAGTGCAACTCTAAAGAAACGTTCTCCGAGGGAAGTGTATAGATGATTATTCACGTCAATGCGGTTCAAGTCAAACAATAATGTCCTTTAGGTACGAAAAGAGTAACGAATTATGATAACGAGTAGTACGCAACCGTAGTGATAAGTAGTGACGACGATACTCACCTAGAGTAGTGATGGTAGTAACAAGAAGTGGTAGATAGTAAGGAACACCGGTGTTACACTGATAGTAAGTTGAAACGGTGGCGAATAACAATCTGGGAGACAGAGTTCCCGAACAAGTGTGACTAATGAAGTCGTCGTCATCCTTACGCGTATGAATCTTGAATTTACGTGTGTTACCAGAAAGTGACAGAATACGAATTCGTATGATGAAATTTTGGTACCATTAAAAGGTTCACCTAAGAATGATTCAAGTATAAATGCACAAGTAGTCAAGTAAGTGCTATCTATAGCAAATGTATGTCAGGATGCAATGACTAACTATCCGGTTGTAGTCTAGATTCACTAATGCGTCCTAACGACTTTGTCAGACACACTAACGCATATCCTAGTTCCCTACAACCAACGCTCTGATACCATCTGTAGCGACCCGACCAAAATCGTCATTGACGGCGTCAGTAACTGAGGTCCCGTTACGTGGTCGTAGTCCCTATATGAGACTCGTTTGAGCAAAATTATGTCGCATTCATTTGAAAAGTACAAGACTTACAAAGTTTAGTTTACCAAATGGATCGACAACAAGTTTAAGTTTACAAAAGTATAATGTATAAATGAAATAAACTTGCGACATAATATAAGTTGAAAGTCACGGTTGCTATAAATAGCGTAAGTATGTAAACAATATGTTTGAATCCAAAGGTGCTATCACTAGCGTATGCATGTATGTATGCTTGACTCCAAGCAAGTATGAGTATACGCGGAAGCATGTATCAAATAGCCATGTATGAACCTGAGAAACATATAGAAAACTGTCAACGAAAAACGTTGGTGAAATCATAGGTGTTTGTAATAAACGTTGTTTTTGAACCACAAGATTTAGTATTCCCATAACGTTGATTATCAAAATCGTTTGCATTCCAAAAGTATTGTTCGCGAGCACCCAAATATCAAGACTTAACGTATCCTTCCATAGAACCCCAACACAATAGTGTTAGAACATACACTGTTTCTCAAAAATATATTTCATCCGTAGACGGTAGCTAACCGTCCGAAATGAGGGTTTGTCAAACCCGTATGGCCACACAATATAAGTTCTCGCTTACACCCTACAAGTGTAACTAATGATAATCGAATTGAGGATTTTTTGTTCTAACTCGCTATGGAATGTTTGTTTCATCGTACTTGTGTTCAAAGTATAAAAGTAAGTAGTACAAAATGTAACAAAGTATATGTTTCTCAGCCCACAATTTAAAAGTATAAAAAGTTGTTGAAAAGGTGGGACTATGATCTCACCTCGAGTGCACGAGTATAAATGTACTTCACAAAGTAAACGTGTGCATGAAAGTTGCTTAGCCTTGACCTAAACAAGTAAGTTGTATCAATTACCGGTTACGACACAAGGTCGGTCGAAATGTGTTCAATTAGTCCTATGGCTCGTTACGACTCGATTAGTATAGCATGTGAATCACGTTGTCAAGTTTCATGCAAGAATCACGTATAAAAGCATGTTAGAACGATTGCATAAGAGTTTGGTTAAGTTTGACTAAAAGTCAAACTTGGTCAAAGTCAAAGTCAACGGGGTCGGGTCGGGTATCCGACAATTTTCCTAAGCTTAGAATTCATATATAAACATGTTTGCCAAGTTTCATGTTAATCGGAGTTACGAGTAAGCGGGGGTGAAAATGTGAAAATCAAAAGAATTTGGGACAGGCCCAAATGGCGCGCCGCGCGGATTTTGGCGCGCCGCTCCATATAACTGATCAGCAAGTCTGGCAGTTTTCACACTCAAGCACGAATCCAACTACAAATACCCATAAATCCTAAACCGTAAACATCCAAAACAAGTATCTTATATCGTTGGAAAGGTATTTTGACAAGGAATACAACTAAACACATTTCATGAATCAATTCCATCATTAACAACAATGAAAACCTCAATAAATGATCGTTAAATATTCAAAATCGAAGTTTCAAGTTCATAAAACGCATTTCAAGATTCGGGAATGCAATTCACACATATGATATGCCGTTTTGAAGGTAATGAAACATACAATACAACTAATCACTAACTAATAACATTTCATGGCATTCAAAGCATCAAAATTTCCTTTTAGAGTTCATCAAACCCTAATCAAGAATCACAAAACCAATAATCATGTAAATGATGTTTTCCAAATCAACCTACACATCAAATTGATGCTAAAGATGCTAGTAACACTTTTAAAACATAAACTTTAACAATTTAACAACATTAACTCATCCAAAATCAAAGATTAAGCACACCCATTTCAAATGTTCAAACTAGTTACTCAAAACAACGAATCGAGCAAACAAAACATATATTCATGTTATACACGAGCCATAGACACTAACTAACACCATTTCAAGTCAAAAACACGAATTTAGAGAAATCTAGAGTTTTTAGAAACTTTACCCCAAGCTATGAAATTGGTACCAAATCGAAGAGGATGAAGAGAGGATCACGAAAATGTAATTTGTTTTGATGTTTGCTTCTCCAATCGGATTTAGATGATGAATTTGTGAGTTGGGTGTTTATGGTTCAAAAATGGAAGAGAGAAAGGAGGTAGAAGGAGAAGAGGAAAATGAATGGATGAGATGGGGAGGTGGTGACTAGTCACCAAATATTTGGCCAAATGCCAAGATTAGTCCCTCAAGTTTGTTGTCGGGTGCGGGAGTTAACCAAATGAATATTTCTTAAAACGCTCGAGTAAACGAGTGATGTTATAATTAAATAACGGGAATATTAAGAACGTTAGTCATCGGAAAATACGAATTTAAATAACGAAAGATATTATAAAAAAAAACGGTGTTAAAATTAAATTTAACGAAAAAACGCGGGATGTTAAAAGTTTATCCACCTAGGTGGGTAGCTCCATGTACAAAATGTCTGATCAAAGATTCGAAAGATGGCAAACTTTTGATGATACGTGGCAATGGTTAACAGTCTCTCTTAAAGATCCGAAAGAATCCTTGGTTATCAAAGTTATCTACTTCGCAACTATGTGGACCTTGTCGCGATTCAGGAACGGGGTCATTTTCAAGTCAAACAAATTTAAGAAGTGCCATATTATAGATACTATTGTTTTATCGTCCTTTGATTGGCTTTCTTCCCGTTACAAGAAAGTTAATCTTATTTGGAATGTTTGGTTATATAATCCTTTAATGTTGATGTAATTCTCTAGCTTCTTGCTAGTTTTTATTAAAATTTTCAAGCTGTTAAAAAAAATAAAAAATAAAATGTCTGATCATTGCTCAAACCACCGTTCAGAAGATTTGGTGTATATAGTCGACAAAAAAAAAACACAAAAAAAAACACGAAAAAACAAAAAAAAAAGTAAACAAAAAAAAGAGAAAAAAAGAGAAAAAATAAAATAAAAAAATAAAACAAAATCAAAATTATATGTTTGTATATATGCACCAAAGTGTAATTCGAGTAAAGTTTGTTGTATTATTTCGATGTATTGTAAGTTCGGTATTACTTGAGGACAAGCAACGTTTAAGTGTGGGGATATTTGATATTGCTAAAAAAGTACATATTTCTAGTCGCAATATCTGTTCGAAATAATAAGTTTTTAATTGTAATTGTTTCGTTTTTAAGTTGTAATTGTATAAATAATTCGAGAATGTAAACGGAGCTTCGAGGTGAAACTTATGTCAAGAAATCGGTTAAAGACGGAGATTTACAAGTCAACAAACACAAAGTATAAGAGATCAAAGCTAGTCACGAGACAAGTTGTAACGATTGTGCACGGTTGAATAATAATAATAATAATAATAATAATAATAATAATAATAATAATAATAATAATAATAATAATAATAATAATAATAATAATAATAATAATAATAATAATAATAATAATAATAACGGAGGAGTAGATGAGATTGAGGGAGGAGGATGTGTTAAACACACTAAAAACACACAAACACGTACCAATTGTAGTGACCCGAACTTTTCCATGTTTATATATATTAATTGAGATTGATATTTACATGATTAAATGTTTCCAACATGTTAAGCAATCAAACTTGTTAAGACTTGATTAATTGAACTATGTTTCATATAGACAATTGACCACCCAAGTTGACCGGTGATTCACGAACGTTAAAACTTGTAAAAACTATATGATGACATATATATGGATATATATATAGTTAACATGATACTATGATAAGTAAACATATCATTAAGTATATTAACAATGAACTACATATGTAAAAACAAGACTACTAACTTAATGATTTTTAAACGAGACATATATGTAACGATTATCGTTGTAAAGACATTTAATGTATATATATCATATTAAGAGATATTCATACATGATAATATCATGATAATATAATAATTTAAAATCTCATTTGATATTATAAACATTGGGTTAACAGCATTTAACAAGATCGTTAACCTAAAGGTTTCAAAACAACACTTACATGTAACGACTAACGATGACTTAACGACTCAGTTAAAATGTATATACATGTAGTGTTTTAATATGTATTTATACACTTTTGAAAGACTTCAATACACTTATCAAAATACTTCTACTTAATAAAAATACTTACAATTACATTCTCGTTCAGTTTCATCAACAATTCTACTCGTATGCACCCGTATTCGTACTCGTACAATACACAGCTTTTAGATGTATGTACTATTAGTATATACACTCCAATGATCAGCTCTTAGCAGCCCATGTGAGTCACCTAACACATGTGGGAACCATCATTTGGCAACTAGCATGAAATATCTCATAAAATTACAAAAATATGAGTAATCATTCATGACTTATTTACATGAAAACAAAATTACATATCCTTTATATCTAATCCATACACCAACGACCAAAAACACCTACAAACACTTTCATTCTTCAATTTTCTTCATCTAATTGATCTCTCTCAAGTTCTATCTTCAAGTTCTAAGTGTTCTTCATAAATTCTACAAGTTCTAGTTACATAAAATCAAGAATACTTTCAAGTTTGCTAGCTCACTTCCAATCTTGTAAGGTGATCATCCAACCTCAAGAAATCTTTGTTTCTTACAGTAGGTTATCATTCTAATACAAGGTAATAATCATATTCAAACTTTGGTTCAATTTCTATAACTATAACAATCTTATTTCAAGTGATGATCTTACTTGAACTTGTTTTCGTGTCATGATTCTGCTTCAAGAACTTCGAGCCATCCAAGGATCCGTTGAAGCTAGATCCATTTTTCTATTTTCCAGTAGGTTTATCCAAGGAACTTAAGGTAGTAATGATGTTCATAACATCATTCGTTTCATACATATAAAGCTATCTTATTCGAAGGTTTAAACTTGTAATCACTAGAACATAGTTTAGTTAATTCTAAACTTTTTCGCAAACAAAAGTTAATCCTTCTAACTTGACTTTTAAAATCAACTAAAAACATGTTCTATATCTATATGATATGCTAACTTAATGATTTAAAACCTGGAAACACGAAAAACACCGTAAAACCGGATTTACGCCGTCGTAGTAACACCGCGGGCTGTTTTGGGTTAGTTAATTAAAAACTATGATAAACTTTTAAAAGTTGTTATTCTGAGAAAATGATTTTTATTATGAACATGAAACTATATCCAAAAATTATGGTTAAACTCAAAGTGGAAGTATGTTTTCTAAAATGGTCATCTAGACGTCGTTCTTTCGACTGAAATGACTACCTTTACAAAAAAGACTTGTAACTTATTTTAACGACTATAAACCTATACTTTTTCTGTTTAGATTCATAAAATAGAGTTCAATATGAAACCATAGCAATTTGATTCACTCAAAACGGATTTAAAATGAAGAAGTTATGGGTAAAACAAGATTGGATAATTTTTCTCATTTTAGCTACGTGAAAATTGGTAACAAATCTATTCCAACCATAACTTAATCAACTTGTATTGTATATTATGTAATCTTGAGATACCATAGACACGTATACAATGTTTCGACCTATCATGTCGACACATCTATATATATTTCGGAACAACCATAGACACTCTATATGTGAATGTTGGAGTTAGCTATACAGGGTTGAGGTTGATTCCAAAATATATATAGTTTGAGTTGTGATCAATACTGAGATACGTATACACTGGGTCGTGGATTGATTCATGAGACGACCCGACCCAATCCATAGGGACGAATACAATAACATATGATAACATTGCGAGGTACTTGACCTCTATATGATACATTTTACAAACGTTGCATTTATTCTTAAAAGGCAATCTATCATTACATCAAAAGTTGACATGTTCGCCTAACATTTCATAATATCCAAATGACCTAATATGTCATATACTTAATAAATGTCTCTAATGATCTTCAATGTCTCGAATGCAACGTTCTTGAATCCTGGTTTAAATGGTCCCAAATAGTATCCTTAATATGAGCTAATGCACAGCGGAAGACTTAATTCATACCTGAGAATAACATGCTTTAAAATGTCAACATAAAGTTGGTGAGATATAGGTTTAATGCCGGCAGCGATATAAATATAGACCACAAGATTTCATATGTAAACATTTTAATAAAAATATTCTAAGTGGTTGAGCACTTGGTAACCATACTTAACATTTAATCACGTCGCATATTCCCTTTAATATGAAATCTTACTACACCATACCAAGTGTAGTCACAAAACGAAGTACTGTGCAACCGTTGAATACTGGTCGTCCAGTCCGGTTGGGGTTGTCAGGCCCGATAGATCTATCAACAGGATTCGCGTTTACAATACCGCTGTAAATATTAGTTACCAAGCTACAGGGAAGTATGCCAGTGGTACAACTCAACGTAGAATAAATTTTTCAGTTACTTGTGTCCATAACGTAAAACATAAAATACATGTATTCTCATCCCGAAATATTTAGAGTTTAAAAGTGGGACTATATACTCACTGTTGTCTTGAAGATATGTAATTTTGACTCGGTCTCCGATTGATATCACGAACCTATCCATATATAATATATCAATATATTTTCATTTTAAACAATCGTCACATATATATACTTATTATACTTTCAATACTTTTAATAATTCCTTAGTCCGCAGTTAGCAGTCCGATGTTAGTAATTCAATTTTAATGGTTCATTTTTAGGTGTTTAATAAACCCCCAACGAAATAAATAATACCCCATCGTATATGTATTGGTCGAGATTAATCTTGACCCACGGTACCGGTGTTGTCAAATGACGTGTTGCGTACATAAAGTACCGGTGTTGTCAAATGACGTGTTGCGTACAATCATGGGATCTTATGATTAATCTTCTCGTATTGTTTACGGGTGATCCTGAACCATATAAAATTAAATTATGAGTACATATATATAAAATATCATGTTATTTTAGAAAGATGTGATTTATTTAATTTTTTTCCAATTAATCACGTAGCTAAACTAGTCTTGGATAACCAATTTTGTTTTAGTCGTAGTTTCTTCGTTACAACTCCGTTTTCGTTGATTCAACTTGCCATCTCCTTGGATCGAGTCCCTCTTTAAGACTATGAACTGTAAATACCTTAGTTTGTATTCGAAATCACAGGTCAAAGGTGAAACTTTAGTGAAATATATGAAGTTAATCATTTTTGTTACAAAAATATCATTTAATGACCATTTTTCTAAAAATACTTATACTTTGAATTAAATCATGAAATTTTTATGTGTTAACATATTCATAAGAAATATCATTTTCCGGAATATAAACCTCCAATTCAAAGTTCAAGATGGTTTTTAATTATCCAACCCAAAACAGTCCCCGGTGGCACTCCGACGTCGTAAAAACAGTTTTTAAGGTATTCTTTGAAAAACCAAGTTTTACCTTGTTAAGTTAGCATATATTTATGTTATATTACATGTCTTGAAGTATTTTAAAAGTTAAGTTAGAAGGATCTATTTAGTTTGCAAACAAGTTTGAAAACATTCAAACTATGTTCTTGTTGTTAAAATTGTATACCATATAATAAGATAGCTATATATATATGAATCGAATAAGGTTATGAACAAAGTTACTACCTCAAGTTACTTGGACAAGATTGCTGTAAAAGAGGAGTAAGAACCTAGAACCAAAAGAGTGATGGAATTGGATGAAAGATTGGAAGTAAAACTTGTGTTCTTGGAAGGATTCTTGAAGTGTTTTTGTAAGGGTTTTCTTATGATGTTTAAATGTTGTTTTTGAAGCTAGTTCATGATGAAAATTTGCTGGAGTGTTTAAGGGATTCTTTTCTTTCTTAAAAGAGTGTGTTTTAGTTAAAGGAAATGTGTAGTAAAATGAAAATGGAATGGAGTATAAATGGTGGTGTAAAAGGTGTATAAGTTTGTAATTTTGTGAAAAAATCTTTTAATCATGTGAAATTGTCATACTAGATAACAAAAGTAGTTACCTTATACATAAGGCATGAACAAGGGCTGGTTGGTGGTGATTTGATGTGTATATACCAATAGTAAATACGTATAGAAGCTAGGTATGATACGAGTACATATACTCTAGATATACGTATAGAAATCTTGTGAAAAATGGAATGAGAATTCAAATATAGCTATCTTTTGTGAATATACTTATATTGTTTTATGTATTTAAGTCCTTAAAAAGTGATTAAATACATTATATATACGATATATGTATAAACATTATAGGTCATAAGTATTTATGTCAAATAACGTTACGTATGGTTATCGTTTTGAAAACTTAAGTTAGTAGTTTCAAAATATACTTATAACTTATTGTTATTAATACAAAATGAGATATTAAAACATTCTTAGATCATGTTAAATATGTATATATACATATATATACACAAACGTATAATTATCATATATTATATAGTTCGTGATATCATCGGTCAAACTAGACGGTCAAACGTTGTGTAAAACTCTTTTCAAACTCATAAATCTCAACAATTTAGATTGCTTATCATGTTGGTAAGGTTTAATTTATGTAAATATTACTCTTATAAGTGTAAAACGATCGGAAAAATCTGGGTCGTTACATTACCTACCCGTTAAATAAATTTCATCCCGAAATTTGATAGAGATCGTCATGGATAACAATATGGGTGTTTTCATGACGTATATGAGGTGACAATGGAGTTTTGTCATTATTGGGAGGTATAGATACAACGGTTCGATCAAGTGAAGCGCACAAGTGAAGCTATCACAAAAGAGTGAATTGAGTAAATATGGATTTGTTTGAACCGATAACGTGATTAGAATTGATTTCCGGAATTTATGGAAAATCTTACGTAATAAGATTTGGTTCTTTGGCGATCAAGATCTTCTTTGATTTAGTGCGGCGATCTGTTTCGATTTCTTTGTCGAATATTTTGCTATAAATCCACTTCCTTCTCTTCCTTATTTCCACAACTCACATCTTCTATCCTTTCTACCTCAACTCATACCTTAAAGTATTCTTTTAAATGCTCCATCCCGTTCTAATTCTTGTTATACTTCTAACTTTCATATCTTTCATTCTTCTCTTTCATTTATCGCCAGAAAAATCTATTTACTTCTATCCTTTCCTCGGAATTATAATGTTTTTAATTCTCCCGTGTCTTTACGTTGCAATACGTATTGATATACACGGTTTGTAAATCCTGGGTGATTTTCGGCCTTTGTATTCTTCATTATTTTTTAAAGCTTCATACTTTCGTTTTCACTTCCCGACTTCGAGTCAAGCGAGTAATGGTCTGGAATTTGTAGATATGAGATTCGAAATGAGTATAGCTAATGCTCTAAGAAAGAAATGGTAATAGAACAATTTTGATTTGTCAAATTACCAGAATACCCCGGAAAGGATAGAACTTTCAGGATGACATGTTCCTATTATGTTTGAGAATTGGATAGAATGTAAGAGCCGTGTAACATGGCACATGATGATGGTACTGTGAATCATCACATTTCATTAGAAACTTAACATGACTTACTGTAATATAATGAAGTTGATCAAGTTTCATTATATTATACTAATTCATGCATCAGTTCCCAACACTGCTTCAGAACATTCTTATTTTAAACTTGAAGGTTTTAGAACTTAGAAACTAACACAGTTTCTTTTATGTTGTAACGCAGATATTACGGAGAGATAAATATTCTCAGATAAGAATAGTTGTGAAAATATCTCCAGAAATATGGAGAATATGTATAACAGAAGATATGAAGATATCTTATAATATCTAAGATAAGATGATGATGAAGAATATCATCGGGAAAGGTTTAGAATAAGGGGTAGGGTTTTTTTACTAATGGTTTCAGCAGGCACTGAATCGTTTGAATCCTTTGAAAGCAGATTCAGTTCTTGTGATTTATCCACAACCTCTTTCATACTTTGCTCAAACAGTTTTCCGGTTCCAACTCTTCTCTTTTTCTGAGTTTTATCAACACACCGTGCTTCATCATCAAACTTTTGACTGTTTAAAATCGTTTACAATTTTCGCTGCTTCATCAGCATTTAAAGAACTACTTCATAATTCAGGGTGTTTTTCAGAAACTTCACCTTCGGAGTATGAAATCCTTAGGAATAGACGTTATAGGTATGACTGAGAAGTTTTGCGAGATTTTTAAAATACTAATTGCGGATTCCGCCAAAAAGATGACAAGCTGCTGGTACATGATGTCGTGGAATATGAAAGGTTCTCCGGTAACAATGGTGAAAGGACAAGGTATATATATCGAGGTTATAATAAGAGTAGTCCTACTGAGAAATCAAAGTGGAGCTGTGACAAAATCGACTTATATTGAAAAGAGAAATGTAAGGTTGTTTTTGCCAATGAATGATAAAGAATTTGACGCGGATAAGTTTTAACGATAACTTCGGTTTCGAAAGTTTCAGGTGTATAACTGTATGCATAAATCTTCCTTCCGTAGACGAGGTGCGGCTGGTTCAACTTCTCGATCGAGGTGTTTTCAAGAATCATGAAAAGATTTGAACGAGGATTATAATTGTCGAAGTACAAATGAGGTTTAGGATGAAATCAAGTGGCAAACTTGAAGAATTGTTTAGTTTCATATGTTATAATCAACATTTTATTTCATTTTAATTGTCCAAAGTTAGTAGTCCAAAAGTCCGATTGTCCAATGGTTCAATAAATTCGTATATAAATTAAATATATAATATTCGAGTTAATTTATACGTATCGTGACCCGTGTACCAGTCTCAGTGTCGATCACAACTCAAACCATATATATATTTTGGAATCAACTCCAACCCTGTATAGCCAACTCCCATCTTCACATATAGAGTGTCTACGGTTGTTCCGAAATATATATATAGATGGGTCGATATGATAAGTCGAAACCTTGCATACGTGTCCCGTTATTTAAAATGCGTAAAATAAATAAATATATATCATGACCCATTATACAACGTGTTGTCTCAGAATTAATCCGACGTATTGTTGTACATGTGTCCCGACGGTATGTAAAGTGCGGAAATTAAATAACGATAAATAAAATTGCGAGAATGTAAATTGCGATAAATTAAATGTTAATCAGTTAGCTGGGAACAGTTAGCCGAAACAGTTAGCGTGGAATCTTAACAATGTTCATCATAGTTAATTCGTGTGTTTCTAACCAATTTTTAATTTGTCCAATGTTTCTTCTTTATGCCACTTGTTGGATTCGGATAGGTAAAAATCCAAATATGAAATTTAAATGGAAATGGTTATTCTGGGGTGAACGGATACGTATATCGATGGTTGTAAGTAGAATAACAAATGACCGTTGCATCAAATTCGAAGAATGTACAGTGTAACTTACTAATATGAAATCCAAATATTCCACGGGTACTACCTACCCGTTAAAATATTTTTCATCATTAACAGTTTGTACGAAAGAATTTTTAATTACAATCTTTATGAAAATATACTTGAATATATTTTCTTCGGATGTAATTATGAATTTAATGAGTCAATAAGATATTAAACTCATTTGATTTTTAGGTTAGAATTGGAGTACATAATCTTTAAAACACTAAAGATTACATAATCGCTATGTAGAACGAAAACAAATGATGTAGAACAATACGTAGAACGATGATAATCAATGTGGAACAATATATAGAACAAAGATCATACTCGAAGTTCCGATGAGGTTTTTGAGGTATGTGATGTTGATATCCGAGATACAGTTTGTGAGGTTGAGATTTTGGGGGTGACAAGAGTACTGTCGGCGTTGATGATGGTGGTACAGATTATGCTGCTGGTGCTGCTGCTGGTGTTTGTAACCTTCGCACCGTATTTTCTAAAGCCACTACCCGAGCGCGAAGCTCGTTGACTTCTTCTATTATACCGGGATGATTGACGGTTGGAACGAGCGAATGAACAAGATTCAAAATATGGGATAGTATGTAGTCATGACGAGATACTCTAGAAATGAGTGAGAAAATGGTGTTTCGAATAGGTTCGCCGGTAAGTGCTTCAGGTTCATCGTTAAGAGAACAATTTGGTGGATGGAATGGATCACCTTCTTCTTGCCTCCAGAGATTTAGTATATTACGAACCCATCCCCAATTCATCCAGAATAGATGATAGGAAATTGGTTGATCCATTCCGGTGACGCTGTTCTCGGAGCTCGAATGGAAATCCATATCGGCGTAGCTATCGAAGTCGGAGGAATTCGAACTGGATGAAGAATCCATCTTGTATAGTCGGAGAAATGAATTTTTGGTTTGGAATAGATTATAGAAATTGGGTTTGGTACTCTTCAATACATAATTTACATATGTATATATAATACCAAAATCCCGTGAATTACGGAGAATTTTTGAAATACGTCAAGCAATGTCTATAGTAACAGATACGCTAAGATATGAATTTTGTCTATACACTATCGATGCACTAAATGCAGTAAGATGTGTCTAGACTTAAGAATGATAAGCAGGCAGTTTCCTAAGGATGATAAACAGATGATTTTCGACTAGAAATGATAAGCAAAACTTTTGACATGTAGACACGGTCAAAGTCTAGACTCACTAATGCATCCTAACAACTACCAGTTAGACACACTAATGCAAGGCCTGGTTCGCTAAGACCAACGCTCTGATACCACATGAGACGACCCGACCCAATCCATAGGGACGAATACAATAACATATGATAACATTGCGAGGTACTTGACCTCTATATGATACATTTTACAAACGTTGCATTTATTCTTAAAAGGCAATCTATCATTACATCAAAAGTTGACATGTTCGCCTAACATTTCATAATATCCAAATGACCTAATCTGTCATATACTTAATAAATGTCTCTAATGATCTTCAATGTCTCGAATGCAACGTTCTTGAATCCTGGTTTAAATGGTCCCAAATAGTATCCTTAATATGAGCTAATGCACAGCGGAAGACTTAATTCATACCTGAGAATAACATGCTTTAAAATGTCAACATAAAGTTGGTGAGATATAGGTTTAATGCCGGCAGCGATATAAATATAGACCACAAGATTTCATATGTAAACATTTTAATAAAAATATTCTAAGTGGTTGAGCACTTGGTAACCATACTTAACATTTAATCACGTCGCATATTCCCTTTAATATGAAATCTTACTACACCGTACCAAGTGTAGTCACAAAACGAAGTACTGTGCAACCGTTGAATACTGGTCGTCCAGTCCGGTTGGGGTTGTCAGGCCCGATAGATCTATCAACAGGATTCGCGTTTACAATACCGCTGTAAATATTAGTTACCAAGCTACAGGGAAGTATGCCAGTGGTACAACTCAACGTAGAATAAATTTTTCAGTTACTTGTGTCCATAACGTAAAACATAAAATACATGTATTCTCATCCCGAAATATTTAGAGTTTAAAAGTGGGACTATATACTCACTGTTGTCTTGAAGATATGTAATTTTGACTCGGTCTCCGATTGATATCACGAACCTATCCATATATAATATATCAATATATTTTCATTTTAAACAATCGTCACATATATATACTTATTATACTTTCAATACTTTTAATAATTCCATAGTCCGCAGTTAGCAGTCCGATGTTAGTAATTCAATTTTAATGGTTCATTTTTAGGTGTTTAATAAACCCCCAACGAAATAAATAATACCCCATCGTATATGTATTGGTCGAGATTAATCTTGACCCACGGTACCGGTGTTGTCAAATGACGTGTTGCGTACATAAAGTACCGGTGTTGTCAAATGACGTGTTGCGTACAATCATGGGATCTTATGATTAATCTTCTCGTATTGTTTACGGGTGATCCTGAACCATATAAAATTAAATTATGAGTACATATATATAAAATATCATGTTATTTTAGAAAGATGTGATTTATTTAATTTTTTTCCAATTAATCACGTAGCTAAACTAGTCTTGGATAACCAATTTTGTTTTAGTCGTAGTTTCTTCGTTACAACTCCGTTTTCATTAATTCAACTTGCCATCTCCTTGGATCGAGTCCCTCTTTAAGACTATGAACTGTAAATACCTTAGTTTGTATTCGAAATCACAGGTCAAAGGTGAAACTTTAGTGAAATATATGAAGTTAATCATTTTTGTTACAAAAATATCATTTAATGACCATTTTTCTAAAAATACTTATACTTTGAATTAAATCATGAAATTTTTATGTGTTAACATATTCATAAGAAATATCATTTTTCCAGAATATAAACCTCCAATTCAAAGTTCAAGATGGTTTTTAATTATCCAACCCAAAACAGTCCCCGGTGGCACTCCGACGTCGTAAAAACAGTTTTTAAGGTATTCTTTGAAAAACCAAGTTTTACCTTGTTAAGTTAGCATATATTTATGTTATATTACATGTCTTGAAGTATTTTAAAAGTTAAGTTAGAAGGATCTATTTAGTTTGCAAACAAGTTTGAAAACATTCAAACTATGTTCTTGTTGTTAAAATTGTATACCATATAATAAGATAGCTATATATATATGAATCGAATAAGGTTATGAACAAAGTTACTACCTCAAGTTACTTGGACAAGATTGCTGTAAAAGAGGAGTAAGAACCTAGAACCAAAAGAGTGATGGAATTGGATGAAAAATTGGAAGTAAAACTTGTGTTCTTGGAAGGATTCTTGAAGTGTTTTTGTAAGGGTTTTCTTATGATGTTTAAATGTTGTTTTTGAAGCTAGTTCATGATGAAAATTTGCTGGAGTGTTTAAGGGATTCTTTTCTTTCTTAAAAGAGTGTGTTTTAGTTAAAGGAAATGTGTAGTAAAATGAAAATGGAATGGAGTATAAATGGTGGTGTAAAAGGTGTATAAGTTTGTAATTTTGTGAAAAAATCTTTTAATCACGTGAAATTGTCATACTAGATAACAAAAGTAGTTACCTTATACATAAGGCATGAAAAAGGGCTGGTTGGTGGTGATTTGATGTGTATATACCAATAGTAAATACGTATAGAAGCTAGGTATGATACGAGTACATATACTCTAGATATACGTATAGAAATCTTGTGAAAAATGGAATGAGAATTCAAATATAGCTATCTTTTGTGAATATACTTATATTGTTTTATGTATTTAAGTCCTTAAAAAGTGATTAAATACATTATATATACGATATATGTATAAACATTATAGGTCATAAGTATTTATGTCAAATAACGTTACGTATGGTTATCGTTTTGAAAACTTAAGTTAGTAGTTTCAAAATATACTTATAACTTATTGTTATTAATACAAAATGAGATATTAAAACATTCTTAGATCATGTTAAATATGTATATATACATATATATACACAAACGTATAATTATCATATATTATATAGTTCGTGATATCATCGGTCAAACTAGACGGTCAAACGTTGTGTAAAACTCTTTTCAAACTCATAAATCTCAACAATTTAGATTGCTTATCATGTTGGTAAGGTTTAATTTATGTAAATATTACTCTTATAAGTGTAAAACGATCGGAAAAATCCGGGTCGTTACAATTCAAGATAATATTTATCGATTTATTTCTGTACATCTAACTGTGGACAACTAGTTGTAGGTTACTAACGAGGACAGCTGACTTAATAAACTTAAAACATCAAAATATATTAAAAGTGTTGTAAATATATTTTGAACATACTTTGATATATATGTATATATTGTTATAGGTTCGTGAATCAACCAGTGGCTAAGTCTTACTTCCCGACGAAGTAAAAATCTGTGAAAGTGAGTTATAGTCCCACTTTTAAAATCTAATATTTTTGGGATGAGAATACATGCAGGTTTTATAAATGATTTACAAAATAGACACAAGTACGTGAAACTACATTCTATGGTTGAATTATCTAAATCGAATATGCCCCTTTTTATTAAGTCTGGTAATCTAAGAATTAGGGAACAGACACCCTAATTGACGCGAATCCTAAAGATAGATCTATTGGGCCTAACAAACCCCATCCAAAGTACTGGATGCTTTAGTACTTCGAAATTTATATCATATCCGAAGGGTGTCCCGAAATGATGGGGATATTCTTATATATGCATCTTGTTAATGTCGGTTACCAGGTGTTCACCATATGAATGATTTTTATCTCTATGTATGGGATGTGTATTGAAATATGAAATCTTGTGGTCTATTGTTACGATTTGATATATATAGGTTAAACCTATAACTCACCAACATTTTTGTTGATGTTTTAAGCATGTTTATTCTCAGGTGATTATTAAGAGCTTCCGCTGTCGCATACTTAAATAAGGACGAGATTTGGAGTCCATGCTTGTATGATATTGTGTAAAAACTGCATTCAAGAAACTTATTTTGTTGTAACATATTTGTATTGTAAACCATTATGTAATGGTCGTGTGTAAACAGGATATTTTAGATTATCATTATTTGATAATCTACGTAAAGCTTTTTAAACCTTTATTGATGAAATAAAGGTTATGGTTTGTTTTAAAATGAATGCAGTCTTTGAAAAACGTCTCATATAGAGGTCAAAACCTCGCAACGAAATCAATTAATATGGAACGTTTTTAATCAATAAGAACGGGACATTTCAGTTGGTATCCGAGCGTTGGTCTTAGAGAACCAGAAAATTTGCATTAGTGTGTCTTATCGAGTTTGTTAGGATGCATTAGTGAGTCTGGACTTCGACCGTGTTTTCTTTAAAAATGATTGCTTAACATTTTTGTTGGAAACTATATATTTTTAACATGTGAATATTATGTGATATATTAATCTCTTAACGCGTTTGATATTATGTGATAGATGTCTACCTCTAGCACAAGTCCCATTGACTCACCTAATAATAATGAAGAGTCAAATATAAATTGGAATGATTCGTGGACTGATTCACAAGTTCCCGAAGAGGAACCGGAAGAAGAGTCGGAACCGGAAGAAGAATCGGAACCGGAAGAAGAATCAGAACCGGATGAAGAAATAGAACCGGTGGGGGAAATAATAAAACGGTTAAGTAAAAGAAAATCCTCAACCAACCGACCAAGGTTAATTATGGTCAATGGTGTTTCCGCCAAGGAAGCAAAATATTGGGAGGATTACCAATTCTCCGATGAATCGGATTCCGACGAGAATTCCGATGATGTTATAGAAATTACCCCAACTGAATTTAAAAAGGCAAAAGAAAATAATAAGGGAAAGGGCATAAAAATAGAGAAATCTAATTCCAACCCCGATGAACTTTATATGTGATAATGCTAAAAACGAACATATATTTCATAGCATTATTCCTCAAGAAAGACAAGCTTTTAGTTGCAATTGTTCTATTTACAAGTGATATTCGTTTAAATAATAAAAGGTGAAGACAAAAGACAGATTCGACGAATTGAAGATGCAAACGACCAAAAAGCTCAAAAGTACAAAATACAATCAAAGAGGTTTCAATTATTGATAAGAAACGTCTCGAAATTACAAGAGTACAAGATTCAAAACGCAAAGTACAAGATATTAAATTGTACGCAAGGACGTTCGAAAATTCGGAACCGGGACCAGAGTCAACTCTCAACGCTCGACGCAACGGACTAAAAATTAAAAGTCAACTATGCACATAAATATAATATAATATTTAAATAATTCTTATAATTATTTAATATATTATATTATTTATAAAACTGTCGGCAGAAGAAAACAACCAAAAATGAGCCTCCCCAGCTGGCCATGCGATCGCATGGCCTGGAAGGCATAAATCCATGCGATCGCATGAGCCCCAGTTCCAGCCCACATGCCTATAAAAATCGAGCTTTGGTGCACCAAAAATCATAATCTATCTTTCTCTTCTCTCCATATATACGTAAAATATATATTTATAATTTATATTTTAATTTTAATTTTAATTATAATTCTAATAATAAGGGTATGTTAGCGAATATTGTAAGGGTGTAAGTCGAAATTCTGTCCGTGTAACGCTACGCTATTTTTAATCATTGTAAGTTATGTTCAACCTTTTTACATTAATGTCTCGTAGCTAAGTTATTATTATGCTTATTTAATCCGAAGTAATCATGATGTTGGGCTAATTACTAAAATTGGGTAATTGGGCTTTGTACCATAATTAGGGTTTGGACAAAAGAACGACACTTGTAGAAATTAGACTATGGGCTATTAATGGGCTTTATATTTGTTTAACTAAATGATAGTTTGTTAATGTTAATATAAAGATTTACAATTGGGCGTCCCTATAAATTACCATATACACTCGATCGGACACGATGGGCGGGGTATTTATATGTACGAATAATCGTTCATTTAACCGGACACGGGAATGGATTAATAGCCACTAGAATAATTAAAACAGGGGTGAAATTATGTACAAGGACACTTGGTATAATTGATAACAAAATATTAAAACCTTGGGTTACACTCAGTCGACATCCTGGTGTAATTATTAAACAAAGTATTAAAATCTTGTTACAGTTTAAGTCCCCAATTAGTTGGAATATTTAACTTCGGGTATAAGAATAATTTGACGACGACACTCGCACTTTATATTTATGACTGATGGACTGTTATGGACAAAAACCAGACGGACATATTAAATAATCCAGGACAAAGGACAATTAACCCATGGGCATAAAACTAAAATCAACACGTCAAACATCATGATTACGGAAGTTTAAATAAGCATAATTCTTTTATTTCATACTTAATTTCCTTTATTTTATATTTAATTGCACTTATAATTATCGCATTTTTATTGTTATTTTATTTAATTGCACTTTTAATTATCGTACTTTTTAATTATCGCAAGTTTATTTTATCGCACTTTTATTATTCGCAATTTCATTATCGTTATTTACTTTACGCTTTAATTTAAGTCTTGTATTTATTTTTATTATTTTACATTTGGTTTTAACTGCGACTAAAGTTTTAAAATCGACAAACCGGTCATTAAACGGTAAAAACCCCCCTTTATAATAATAATATTACTTATATATATATTTGTATTTTTATAAAAGTAAACTAATATAGCGTTAAGCTTTGTTTAAAGATTTCCCTGTGGAACGAACCGGACTTACTAAAAACTACACTACTGTACGATTAGGTACACTGCCTATAAGTGATGTAGCAAGGTTTAAGTATATCCATTCTATAAATAAATAAATATCTTGTGTAAAATTGTATCGTATTTAATAGTATTTTCTGCTAAAAATTAATAACTATTTTATACCACTCTGCTAAAACATCAAGTATTTTTGGCGCCGCTGCCGGGGACATCATTCTAGCTTAAAAGCTGGAAGCGCAACGCTAATATAAAAAAAAAGATTTTTATTTTTAGTACGCTTTTGTAAAAATACGTTTTAAATATTCAAAAATATTAAAAGAAAAACAAAAATATAAATATTTTTTTTAAGAGTTTGGTAAATATTTAAGTTTTATAAAGTTTCTTTATTTCTATTTTTTTTTAGTTTGTAAAAATTTAAGTTTTATTTAATTTATAAATATATTTTATATTTTACAGCAAAGAAAAAAAAAATTTCGGCCTGTACTGTAGCAGCCCACTCTGTGGCCCGAAACCCTAGCCCATGCGATCGCATGGCTGGGCAACTGAGGACTAATGCGATCGCATGAGCCCTGCTGACACGCCAACTGTAGCCCTGAATCAGCATTAATTACGGGTATTATTTATTATTATAATTATAAAACCCTATTTAGTTTTATATTTAATATTAATTAAGTTTAGTTTTATTATTTAATTTATATATTTAGTTTATTTAGTTTAATTAAATTTTAAAATTAATATTTTTATAAAATAAATAATATAAAAATAATATTTTTATAAAAATTATACTTTTTACAATTTTTAGTATATTTTTATATTTTGTACTCTTTTAGCGTAATTTTTGTATTTTTCGCTCGTATTTAGTTTTAAGTCATAGTTTTTGCCATATTTATTTTTATTTCTAGATTTTTAGGATTTGCCGTAGAATTCCTTAAGTGCTTTTTCTTTAGACTAAGATTTAAGTGCTTTAGAATTTTGCGACGCCTTTTTAAGTTTTAGTTTCTTTTTAAGTTATTTCCATTTGAGATTTAGTTTTTCTTGTAAGCTTTAATATTTTTAGACGACTTTTACCTATGTATCAATTATCATTCCAATTAGTAATCTCAATTTGCGATTATAATTTTAAGTTAGTTGTAGTAATAAGGTTAGGTTAGTCAAGTATTTTTAAGTTCTATAAGTTTCTTTTATTTTTCCGTCACCTTTTATTTTTCAACCATTTTTCTTTCTCGACCTTTTTCCGACGAACTCTTTTTCTTTCTTATTTCTCGTTATTCTAGTTTTAGGACATAGATTTTTGTTCTACTCCTTATCTAAATTTCTTAAAATTACGAAAATTTATTTTGAGTGGTTAAATTAATAGACATCAAAATTTTCTGGTTCGTAGTAATAGTTGGATTTGTACGTGGACCGGGTTATTGGAGCCAAACAGTCCTCAATTATATTGAGACCAAACGAATCCTGCCCCTCTGCTGCATCTTTTGGCTATTCGAAACGTGGGCAAAATCAAAAAAGTCTATTGATTGGATAACTTATTATAATTTTTCTTTCCTTTTAAAACTAATAGGATATTCAGTGAATGCACCGAGCAAGACGTTCACCACCTTTTGTACGTTCACCACCTGTAACTAGATCAAGACATTTAGCAAATATAACCGCCGTTGATTTCTCTTTAGAATCGTCATCCAGTCGACCAAGTACTTCAGTTCAAATTTCCGATAATCCATTTTTTTGAACCCGACCTCACAATTGAGAATCCGGAGAATATTCAGGAACGGTTCGTAGATCCTGAACCATTAAACTTTCCTCCGGAACCACCAATCATTCAAACAGAGATTGTTGAGGAACGAACCATTAAATCAGAATCCTCTAGTGATTCCGATTCAACAAATTCAATTATGGAGAATCTGGAACCTTTAAGTATGGAAGACCGAATGAGGGCTAAACGCACTGGCCAAGGTCACGCAATTACTCATCCAGACATTAATGCGCCAGATTATGAAATCAAAGGACAAATTCTACACATGGTGACTAATCAATGCCAATTTAGTGGTGCGCCGAAGGAAGATCCAAATGAACATCTACGTACCTCTAATAGGATCTGCACACTATTTAAAATCCGAGAAGTGGAGGATGAACAGATATATCTCATGTTATTTCCCTGGACTTTAAAGGGAGAAGCCAAAGATTGGTTGGAATCGTTACGTGAAGGGGCGATTGATACATGGGATGTTTTAGTTGACAAATTTCTTAAACAATTCTTTCCTGCATCTAAAGCCGTAAGACTTCAAGCAGAAATTGTTACGTTTACACAGAAGCCAAATGAAACTCTATATGAGGCATGGACAAGATATGGAAAGTTGTTAAGAGGATGTCCGCAACATGGTTTAGACACCTGTCAAATAGTACAAATATTCTACCAAGGATGCGACATCACTACAAGGAAAGACATAGATATAGCAGCTGGTGGTTCTATTATGAAGAAAACCGAAACTGATGCTTACAAAATTATTGATAACACTGCTTCCCACTCACATGAGTGGCACCAAGAAAAAGATATCATTAGATCATCTAAAGCAGCTAGAGCCGATTCTAGCCATGACTTAGATTCCATTTCCGCAAAGATAGATGTTGTGGAGAGACGAATGGAAAAGATGACTAAAGATATTCACTCAATACGAATTAGTTGTGAGCAGTGTGGAGGACCACATTTGACAAAAGATTGTCTCAGTATTGAATTAACAATGGAACAAAGAGAGAATATTTCATACATAAACCAAAGGCCTGGAAATAATTATCAGAATAATTATCAACCGCCAAGACCGATTTACAATCAAAACCAGAATTATAACAGAAATATTCCATACAACAACCAACAAGGTCCTACCAATCAACAAGTATCTAATAATAATTACAATCAGCAAAGACCTAATTTT